>NC_138783.1:96918711-97518711 GCF_965178545.1 Coloeus monedula
TTATCTTATGGGTACTTCATTTTTTGACAGTGTTTGAGAGAGTTCGTTGTGCTCTTTAAGTCCTTACACTTTGACAGAAACTGCAGTCCATAAAGACCCAGTGATGGAGCTTGCTTCTGACAGGAGTTGTAGCCTTTGGAGAGGAATACTTGCATGAGCAGGCCTTTTGGCAGGATCTATGACCCTGTAGGAGATCAGTCTGATCCTGAAAGACTGAACCCGGTGGAAAGGACCCACACTGGAGCAGTTCATGAAGAACTGTATCCCATGGAAAGGATCACATTCTGGAGAAGGGGAAGTGTGTGGGGGAGGAAGAAGAAGCAGGTGTGAACTGGCAGTTGCTCTTATTCCCTGATACTCTGTGTTGCTCATGGGGATGAACATAGAAGAGTCAGGAATGAAGGAGCAGAGTTAAGCCTGGGAATAAGGAGAGGTGGGGGAAAGCTTTAATTTTGGTTTCATTTCTCATACCCTGCTCTATTTTTAATGGACAATGAATTAAATTTATTTTCCCAGATTTGAATCTGTCATGCCTGTGAGAAATCTCTCTGTCCTTTTTTGTCTTATTTTCTTCCCCTGTCCTAGTGAGAAGAACTTAGAGAACAGCTTAGTCGGCATCTGGCAGCCAGTCAAGGTTAACCCATTGCAGTGTCCATGTGACAAAGTAGCAAGGGCAGTAGTCTGATGTCATGAGAAGCAACATGCAAGATCTGAATCCCCTGCAAGGAGCAAACCTACCTAACAGTAATCAGGTCAGCAGATGGACGCCTTCCCATAGCTGGGAGTCACCCACTGCCACACTACTATTTCCTCCTAACACACTACTATTTCTCTCCCTGTCTCTGCTACCACAGAGGCGTCCATTTCCAATCCAGTGAACACAGTCTTTGCTTGTCCCTCCTGGAGCTTTGAGCTCTCTTGTTTGAATGGGCTCAGAGAAGATGCCGTAAATTTTGTTTACATATCCCTCGATGCTGTGCCATCTGCCCTTTTCACAGCTCCTTTCCCTGTTGACACACCCAGGTCCCAGAGCCAGGGACAGCACCTCTGCCAGCCCCAGCTCTGTGAGACACATCAGGTGGCTCTGCAGCCCCCGTTCTTGGCAGCCCTGTCCTCTCTCCAACACAGCTATGCCGTGCCTGCTGTATTTGCTGCAGTCTTGGGGACTGTGTCCAATGACATATCAGCCCTGTTACTGCTCAGTCCTATGCTGCCTTCAGCATCTCCATGCTTTTCCATGCCCACATAGTGATATGTCTATTAGCTGCCTCTGTTTGCTCTGTTTTTATCACCTTTTTACATCTTAAATCAAAGGACTCTCTAAGTCAGACCTGTAAATCTCAAATCTTTGCTACAGTCTGTGAAAGACACTATTTTTTTACTTTAATACTGAATCCAAGTTTCGTTCTCCTACTTCTATTTGCATATGTGAGAATGTAAAATGTTTCACTTTGAAAGATTGCACTGTATTGAATTTGGGTTCAGGCTTTCCTGGAGCAATATGTTCCCATTTATAAAAATCCATTTGATCCAGTTCATTCTGTATTTAATGCCAGTTCCTATCTTCAAAATATAATCCCCTATGTTTGTAAAAATCACTGTTTCAGGCCATTATAATTTACATGTGCTTTTAGGATATATGGTTTTGTCCCTGATCTGTACAAGTTCTGAAATAAATCCGGAGATACACAGCCAATATAAAATAATTTTACTCTTTAGAAAAGAAATTAAAATGACTCTTGTAACACCAGGAATACTATAACTAGCTTTATATTGCTTGCATTATCATTGCTTCATCATTATTTCTACTACTATTCCTTTTGGTTATACAATGGATGAGGGGAAAATGAAACAGAGTATCTTATAACCTTACGGCATAATAGTGATTCTTGTACACAATTATTAAACATGTCTCTTAGCACTGGCAATCTTACAGGTTTTATATCTATTAAATATGCTTAGTGGTATTATTACACATATATTTCACAATTTTTTCCACATATATTTAGTAATTTTTTCTTAACTGGTAAGTTAAGCTAAATGAAATATTTTCACATCTTCCATAGCAATATACTAATCACACATTTTTTGAAATATTTCATGGGAATGTAGTCATTATATCAACATTTATTAAGAGAACATTTCAAAATAGTTTTTTCCAATACAATTTAAACAAATATAGTGTAATGGTAAAGTAGGCAATTTTGAAGTATTTTGTTGGGCACTAGCCTTTTTCTCCTCTGTAAATTGCAAACCCTTAATCTTGAATTGTACCCAAGCAGCATTTTAAAATTATGATCCTCAGAAGGAAACATTATATGTTTCCAGCAATTTTACCTTCCTTAAAAATATGCAGCAGCTTAAAAAAAAAAAAAATAGGGGAAACTCCCAAAACTTGGATATTTTTCTTCCTAATATTAGATAAATTATAAGATAAACTGAGGAGTGAGAAGCCTGTTTACACACAATGAAGCACATAAAAGCAGTGCAATCTAAATGGAAGAAATTGATTTTTAGTATTGAATGAGACCATTGATTTTCATTCTGACAAGAGAAAATAGCCTCACTGAATACAGTCAACAGGAAATGAGGTGTCTTCTCTGAAGTATATACTACAATGATCTGATAAACACATAATCTCTTCAACAAGCAGATGCCAACACTTACACTACAAAAAGAAACCCAAACAGTGTCCCAGCAATTACAACGGACACACTGTACTTCATCACTCACTGCCACCATCATAACTGCACCTTTTTAAATTGAGAAGAGAAGCAAGGATGATTGAAATGAAGAGTACTTCACATCGTGGTGAATAAATAGGATGTTTTTTGTATACAATATAGTCAATGACTTATTGGTGGTAGGTTTTTGGGGTTTTTTATTATTATTTTTAATTTTTTAGTTCTGTCAGGTAAGAAGACGACTTTCCAGAAGTCTATAACATAGGTTTTGAAGCAGCAGTGTAGCAAATGCATTTCACAAATTTAGGACCAGTGTAAGGTAGCTAACACCTACAAGGATTAATGCTGTCACAAAAGGAAGCCATCAACTTTTAGAAGACCTGGGAAATGCAATCAAACATTATGCTGCATTATCATTGTTTTAGTGTTGTTATTTGTTTGCAAATATGTAGATGTCTAAGTCAGTTCTGTCCTTAGCAGGAGTTTGAGGTGATGGTCCTTCTTTCATCCTTTTGCTTTATTGCTACAGCACTCGTGTGTTGGTTTGACAATTACTGCACGATGTTAAGGGCCTCAGGAGACAAAGAACAGGCAAATAGGTGTTGCAAACATCTTTGAGTCTTATTTGAGGAAGCAGCATTGCTTTATTTAAATGTTCTGTTATTCTTTTAATGAAAAGCTCAAGGTGGCAGTCATACTCTGAAACAGTCCTTGTGAACCCACTTAAATGCCATGATAAAAAATTTGCCTTTTAGCACTTCTTTCTTCTGAGATATATTAAAAAAGATCTAATGGCCTTGTTAGATTGCTAGTTCTGACCTTGTTAACAACACTCTTCATGAGTAAAAAGAAAAGAGGCACTTCATGAGTAAAAAATAAGCACTTTTTAGAGATACTCTAGCTGTCATTATTAGGCTTAATATACAACTGCAATAACAAAAAAATCAACTAACAAAAAATAAAAAGAAAAGAAACATCACTCCCCAAAAAGAAAACACAACATGAGAACATAGGGTGATCCATCTATCAAAATACATATAATTTCCATGGCTACCAAATGAGATGGAAACTATGGGGGTTTTATCATGACTTGAGGTGTTTTAACTGTACACATGGTAGGTTTTTAGTGTTTTTGTTTATTTCAGGACAGTCAGCAATATGCATCTTGTTAAATTTAAATTTAAATACGGGTTAGAATGTAGTTACTCACAAGGGGTTTTTTTTCACATTGGATATTTTGTGAAGATTTGTTGTCTCTTTTTTATGTAGACATATGATCTTTCACAAGCATGAAATTACACCTAATGATAGGTTTACATATCAAAATCTTCAACTTTTTCCCTATGTTCAGCAGAACACAGTAGAAAGGTCTAACAAATTTCCAGTTGTCTACTTCAGAAAACAAACTGAAGTCCAGTTCCTTAACAACTGAGCAATTAGGGATGCCCCAGTCCCAAAAAGGATATGTTATTTTTTTATATATATATTAAAACTGTAGATGAAACAGCTGTAAAAGTATTATAGATAGGGATGCAGGAAATTAACCCTAATTTAGCAAGGTTAACACAGGTCCTGTAAACAGATTAGGATGATTTTGTCAGCTTTTTGTTATCTGACCAGGAATCAGTAAAGAGGTCTTAAGTCTGTGACCTACACATTTTATGGATATTTAGTGAAATAACAGTATTTTAAAACAAGCAAACAACATCCTGCCACTCTCCCCCACCCCCAACCCTGAATGGAATGGATTTCTGTTCAAGTTGAAGTCATTCCCTGTCAGAGGTTTCTTGTAAAACTGACCTAAAGAGATAGCAAGGTTTCTAGAGTCTATTCCACTACATTTAGTCCCTTCCACAAATAATCCTGGGTTCAATTTCACTTAAATTAGGTCACAGTTTCTCTAATAGTCTTGTCTTATTTTAATTTCTTATAATTTCAATTTTAAGATCATAATATCCTCAAATAGATAACGAGCTACCATTAGAGAAATGGTCAAGGCCCAATGCATATTTTATGAATGAAAGATTACTTTTCCTAGCCTGTGATCATTAAATGAATATGCATACAGTTTTAGTTGTGAACCTTCAGTACCCATACAAAAAGGAAGGGAACTATTACAGTAATAATTTCATACCAATTTCATTATAAATTTTACATTATTATCAGATTGCTATTATCACTAATGGATTTAGATTATCCACTATCAAGTTTGAGCCTGAATATGAGGTGCTGCACAAAATATCTAAGTGCCATTAAGTACAAAAATAAACACAATTAGAAATGTAATCAATTGAATAGACTTTGTAGACATTTGGAGGGAAATTCTGTGGGCATCTGTTGGTTCCTAGGGACCTAGATTAATATCTGTACATGGTGCCGTATGGTGTTACCCTAACGGAGCTACTGTTTAAAGGATAGCTCAGTAATCTCCATTATGGTATTCTCACCACATTTGATCCAATTTATTTGCAGTCAGACAACCTAGACAACTTGCTGGCTTCTAGGAAATCTCCAGAAAATAACCTAAAATCTTAGATATAACAATTAATGGTCTTTTGATGGCATGACATACTCTGTTGCACCAGGTAGGAAGGCAAGTCATTGCTACTGCAGAATGGTCTCCACTCCAAGACCAGCTAAAACCAACAAGACTGGCAAATCTTTCAGTATTCTATATTTCCCATGGATGTTTAGGAAAACCCTTTCCTTACTTTGGGATTTATTTTCATCATTCTTTATAATTTCCTTGATATTATTGCCTGGTGTTGAAATGAATTGTTTTCCAACAGATTGTATGGCATCAGTGTTTTAAAGGGCTCTGGATCATAACCTTGATTCAAAATGTGAAACTGACCTCTGTGAAAATACATTGTGTTTAGTTCTTGGGTTTCCTGTAAAGATAGGGATCAGATATTCAAGATTAGTTTCAGGTTCAGGCTTTTTCAGTATCAAATGCAAAATCAGGAAATATGTAGAGAAATAGATTGTAACATATAAGATTAAACATAGAATCTGAAACAGATTTATGTTAAATAGATATGAGTTTAAGATGAACAAAAGAACTAAAGGGATTGTCTTACTTCTGTTAAGTACAAGTCCATGCCAAGGTGGGGGTGGGGGGCAGGAAAGGGAAGGCTTGAATTTAATTTGTATATAAACTAATGCCCTTATTCAGCTTCATTTGAAATCAGTTAGCATTTCCAGCTCCCAACTTTAACAGAATGTCAATAATTCATTAAAATTAAATTACGATCACAATATTTTAATTTAGGCAAAGTACAGGAATAAACACATGTCTTGGGGTGACCTTATGATGTGTATCCCATATCACTGCCTATGCCCAGAAATTAATTATTGGCCTTTCTATGCCTCTGAACTGAGCCTGAGAGGGGGAAGAAAAAACTGAGAAAAACTTTCTCAAAGCAGTTTGAAACTTGTTCAAGGTCACATAAAGATAGCAGGTTTTTTTTCCAGCTGGGGCACGGGGGAGCGAGGAAGCACCTGGCTTGCTGCTTTTCCAGTCAGTTTTTGGCCAGTTTTGTTCCGGTTTCTTGTTCTCCGGAGAGAGACTGAGAGTTGAACTTTTCCTTCTTTGGAATTCCGGATTTTCTCCCTTTTCTACTGGACTGCTTGATTGCTGTAACATCAGAGCACATCGGGAGGACTTTCCACTGGGCACAGAGGGCCTGGCCCTGGGCCAAGCCCCAGCTCCGAGGAGACCAAAGGGAGGACTCAAACACTTTCCCAGTTTTTTTCCTCTACAGCGAAAGATTTTACCATTTAACATTATTTTCCTTTCCCGTGTGTTTGTTAAATAAATAATTTTATCTTCTTCACTTTCCTGCGAGGAATTTTTTTTTTTTTTTTTTCCCCGAACCTGGTGGGGGGAGGGGTGGTTGTGCCTTCTCTCAGAGGATATATATTTCTAAATTTGGCCAAACCGGAACAACACATAATCTGTTAATTGAAACAAATGTCACTCTCTTTTGCAAAATTCTCCACATGAACAAAATTCGAAAAAAAATATTGTAATACGTATAAAAATTTTGGAAATTTTCCAAATACTAGCAGTTCGTGGTACATTTACCAGTTTCAGATATGGCAGGTGGCAAGAATATTTTCTTAGACTTTTCAAATAATTATTCAATTATAAAATTGATTTGATTTCTACTAGCTTAATGTCCAATTTAACTCATATGGGTGCTTCTGCAACCCACATAATAGAGGTTAAATAATAATTTTGTCTAATGGAATTCCAATTGTTCTGTATAATATATTGTCTATACACTTTTTTACAGTGAAGAAGTCCTAGGGAGTTTTGTTTGTTTGCATATTTGTTTGTCTATTTTTTCAGATACTTTTTATGAAGACTGAAAGAGAGTAGTTGGTCCATACTGCAGAATTCTGCACCTGCATCAGAATACAGAGTTCTACATTAACACATAGACTGAATTTATCATTACACTATATTGCCCAATTCAATTATTAGCATATGCTGTAAAATAAACCTCGCAAATAAAACAAAACATTTAGAGGTTAAAACGTGATGCTGGAACTAGTGTTGTGCAACTTCTCATTTGAAAGCTCCAAATTCCTATTGTGAAGTCACTGAGACTCTGCAATCACTACAGTATGAAGGCTTGTGCTATGTGGAGACTTTTTATCCAAGTTGGAAATAAGCACATCATTCATAAACAATTCCAGGCAGCAGAATTGTTCCTGTTACTTAAAAAAAGTTCCATCATCATTTCTTCAATGGGTTTTCATTTTTGGAAAGGAACAGGTTTAAAAAGAAATCAATTGCAAGCACAAACTTCCCCCCTCTAACTTCTTAATAAAAAAAAAAAAAAATAAAAAAAAAATTTAGGGCTATCTTCTTCATTACCATGGGAAATAACCACAATTAAACTACAGGGAAATTGTTTAACTATGGAACAATTGATCTGGAAAGTTTGTTACTTTGATTCAGTCTGTTAGAAAGGGAGTTCTTAACTGTAAAATTCTAGAATAACAAGGACAGAGGGAGAAGAGGAGAGGAGAGGAGAGGAGAGGAGAGGAGAGGAGAGGAGAGGAGAGGAGAGGAGAGGAGAGGAGAGGAGAGGAGAGGAGAGGAGAGGAGAGGAGAGGAGAGGAGAGGAGAGGAGAGGAGAGGAGAGGAGAGGAGAGGAGAGGAGAGGAGAGGAGAGGAGAGGAGAGGAGAGGAGAGGAGAGGAGAGGAGAGGAGAGGAGAGGAGAGGAGAGGAGAGGAGAGGAGAGGAGAGGAGAGGAGAGGAGAGGAGAGGAGAGGAGAGGAGAGGAGAGAGAAGGCATAATTAGAAGTCTAGCCATTTTGAAGAAAGGAGACATATTTTAGATGCTCCCCCCTAAGTGAAATTCATTCACGAAAATATATTCTGTGGGGCTTAAATGTGTGAACTAAGAATACAACTGGTTTGATCTTTCCTGAAAGAATGATCATCATACATGTAGAGATGGTCTCGATCTTATGAGACTGTGGACTCATTTGAAGGTTTCCATTGCTGCTAAAGATTATCTAAAAGTCTGAGCCATGAGAGATACAATATGAGCGAGTGCACATCTGCTTACATACACATACCTTCATTTGATTTAAGGTGCTTGAACCTGTAAGAGCAAACTCCTTTGAAAAGCTTCAATGGCTCATGTGAGACTGACCATCATTTTTCTCTGTTGAGGAACTGACAGTGCTACTTGACTTCTGTCAAATAACATGATTGCAGAATTGTTCTCAAAGATGATTAAATGTTTTAGGGAAGGCAAGGTTGTGAGCTAAAATAAAGTTGATTTTTTTTTCTTCTGAGACACAGTTAAGAGAGGGATTATTGTAAAAAAAAAATTGAGACATAAGAGAAAAAGAAAGATTAGGCATCTTTTTATACGGTATATATAAAAAAATATATCCGCAAAAAAAAAAAAATCAGAAATCCACAGCACAGTGCTGGCAGTTAATTTAGACCATAGTTGTGTACATTAAGATGTACCAGTTTATCTGAAAAAAATCTCCACCTTTTTTTTGTCTGGTTGGTTGTTTATTTGTTTTACCAAATAAATTTGTGTTTGAAATGAAAACAGACTAGATGGAGAAAATGTACCAAAGATAAAAGGTATTTTATAACATACTTAAAAAGCTATCTTGTGCATTTATACATTATAAGTTAATAATTCAACTTCTGGTCCTTATTGAGGCTAATAATGTATTATTTGTTACCTGTGGGTAATGCATTTTATGTAGGAATATTCATAAAAGACTTCTCATGTATTAACATGTAACTTACATTACTAATATAAGATTTTTAGAATTTACCTCTACTTCTACTTATTCATCAAATATAGGTCAAAGAATCTCTTACTCCTTTTACTTAATTTGTGTATAGTTCACCTGAATTAAACAGGAAAAGTCACAAAAATAAAGTTGTACATATGTATGCTTACATAGAATTTAATCAATGTTCCATTATAGACGTTAAAAATTGTTATTACCAGTTAAAGTATATTATTTAAAAGTTCTTTTCCCAAGAAGTTAATGCAACCCGTTTGATATGTTATCAAGCTTCTTTTGGCCTACAAAATACCTTCATAGTTGCAGGGTGGGGGAGGGGGCACCCATGTTTTGGTTCAGTTTCTTTTGATTTGGGTTTTCTCTATTTTCCCTGGAAATAGCAGATCTTAAACTATAATCTTTTCCTTGACAATAATATGATGGCCCATAATTTGATATTACTTTGCATATCAAATAACCTGCCCAATGCCCTTTAGAGGAATTCCATTAAGTGGAAAGATTGGAACACCTAAATCTTGGGCTAAAACAGTTTCATGCTGCTATGATAAGTCATAACATAGAATCATAGAATGGTGTGGGTTGGAGGAGACCCTAGAGATCATCTAGTTCCAACTCCCCCCTTGTCCGCTATGGACAAGGACACAATCACAACCTGTATCTCAACCTAAATCACAAAATTCTTCAGGGAAACCATGTAAGAATATATCTAACATACACCTTGCCACCACAATAATTGTAAAAGATAAACACAGATTTTGTATTAGTATCTTTTCTAAAAAGCAAATTGAATTAAAAAATACTTTCTCTGTTATTTTTCTCCATTATAAAACTATATTTAAGCAGTAGAATTGCAGGCATCTATGCCTTCAATGGCTTAATGTGCTAGCTGCGAATAATTTAACTAAATATAGTTAGAGATGAAAGCAACATGGTTGCACTCTTGGATCCACATCATGTTGTATTCTGCTAGTGTCAGCCTCTAGTTCTTCTTGCCAAGAGCAATTCTTTCTTTTTCTCTTTTCTTTCCTTTTTTTTTCCCCTTTGGTTTAAGAACAGGGGTAGTACAAGTTATCAATTCTTCACATGTACTGAGCAAACTGCCTCTAAAATGTTCTTTTAATAACTTCTTCAGGGAAAATAGCCTTTCAGTCAAGGATACCTCTAATTGTGTTGGATTTACTTGACATTTTCCTAGGATCTTAAGAAGTGATGAGGAAACTGAATTTGACAGTAAAGTGAAATTTTTGACATTCACTTGGTCTCTAGTGAAGTTAAAATACTGCTATTAAAGAACTGCTACCTCCCAGGATTTATTTTTCTCAACATTTTTTATTTGCTGAATAAGAGATGCAGATATCCTTCTCTTACAAAGCTTCTAGCAACAAATTGTTCCTTTTTATTACAGAGAGGAATCATAAGTAACACAGACCAGACAATAGGAAGATGAGACATTGCTGAATTGCTGAAGCAAATGAATAGAATTAATCTTGAAATTATCCTCTGAAGGGAACAATCAGGTAACTTTTGAACAAGCATCTGTTTCAGAGTATGCAGTTTCTAGTAAAATTGTGTAATTTATACAGTATTCCAAACTGCTTTTTCCAGTCTACTTTAAAGTTCAAGGTTGCAGGACTAATATGCAAGGAGAAATTCTTGTCACTGCTTGGTTTGAGATTCATTCTGTGGTGCACACAAGCACAGATTTAAGACAGAATTTAATGTAAAGTCAGGTCACTTTTATTCAAAGTTATCAAAGCAGTTGCCATCGCTATTTTAATTTTCAATAAAGGCTAATGAGCAATTACTCATATATTTTATTTCTCCAATTACTTCCAACCCTACTGTTTTTCTTCCATTTTTCATCATTGTCTCAGGGTATGACAGGAACATTCATATAGATGACTCATAGACCTAAGAGTCAAATTATTTTAACCATGTAGCTGTGTAAGATGCTTCCTCAAAAGTACATTTATGCACAAACCATGCCAGAGGAGTTACATTTATGGGACTTCTCCCCACTGTGCAGGTTCAGAAGGTCCTGTAAAGCACATTTCTGAGAGAACTTTTTCCCACAGATCTTATACTGGAATGGTTTGATGTCTGCATGCACTTTAATGCCAAATTACACTGCTCTTTTGAGTAAATGTCATGTCACAGAGTAGACACATGAAATATTTTGTGTATCTTTCAATGACTGGCAAAATTTTCTAGATGCTGAAATACTGTAATATATCTATATTTCATAAGGATACTGATGTTTACATCTGACATTGCCATTTATATACATTAGCAGATAATGGAGAAACCTCAGGGTATAAATCAGCATTCCCTAAAGTAAATATCCTGTGAGATCAAATGCCCGGGCTCTGCTGTTGTTATGCATGGAAGATAGTTATACAGCGAGGCCTGAATACTCAGCATTCAAAATGTCCAAGGGTTTAAAGATATATATTTATTTATTTTCAAAAAATCTCTAGAATTTTAAATTTTTTTAACAAAGGCTGAACAAAATGTTTACGTTGCCAACATATTTATTTGAGAAACCAGAATTCTGTCTATTTGCAACAAGACTGCACACTTTTAAAAGATTAAGAATGGTGGAAAAAGACACATTTTCTTATTTAGAAGACAATAGGCCAAACTGCTATTCGTGATGAGCAAGTCCAGCTCCAGAGAAGGCAATGTGGCTATACCCACTTACTTCTGCTGAATATGCATGTGTTCCTGCCACTAATATCAGTGAAACTGAACATGTACGGATGAGGAAAAACCATGCTTATATAGCTCATTCACAATATTTTGTTTTATTGCTATTTAAAGTATGGATCTTCACTTTGGAAAATAAGATTATATGCTCCATGAATGATAAAATGCCTGAATGGAAAACCAGAGTAGCTTACATTAGTACATTTCACCACCTGAAGAAGGCTGTTTTTCTAAATATATGGAAAATGTTCCCAGTGATACAGGGAAAAGTTCTAATAATTAAAGAAATTGGTATCAAAGATGGTAGGATAATGTTAAAGTAGGAAACATTTCGAAATATTAGTATGTTCTGACAATGTGAAGAGATAAACATTGAAAAAGCTGGTTAGGTTATTGCACACGCTCCATCACCAAACGTATTTCTAATATATCAGGCAAACACCTACCAAGAATGACAGGGTGTTTTTTTTGGATAGAGAGATGGAATAGTTACCATCTGAAGGTCCCTAGATAACTGCAAATGTAAATTTAGGAGCAGTTCTCTTGTCACATTTTAAACAATTCTATTATTTATAGCTCATTTCAAAGTAATTTTAAAAAGTTATATGGCTTTAAAGATCAAACTGGAACAAAAGCCTTATGGAACACTTATGAAAGCACTCTTGGATTTATCATGTAATCTTTTTTTAAAAATTAAACACTTAAATGAAACAGTGTTTTGTGTTTATGAACAGATTTTAATTTGGAAATAAATAGGAATTTCCTGTGACTTTAAATAGTTTATCTACTATTTTAAAAACTGAGACTAAGAAGAAAAATCCTGTGAAGGTTTTTAGAGTAATTTGGAAGTTTTATCAACTAGAAAGTAAACATATATTTATAATCAATCTTAAATTAGCATACAGTTAAACCAAAGAATGTTTCAACACGATGCTGTAAATAAAAATGAGTTCTTGTTTTCAGTTTCTAGTTTTAGTCTATCACTTCACATTAGCCCACTGAAATACTTTAATTTGTGTGAGGATGACTAATTCATGCTTCAGGAGTTGTGCCCATTAAAAGTAAAGAATGGCAATTTATCTTTTGTTTAGAAAGTTCTGGTGGATATTCCTGTTAGTACATGATTAACTGCCTTAAAGCATCCTCTGTGGAGGAACTCAGCTTCTGGGAATCTCCTTCCCAAGAAAATGAATACTAACCTATACATGGTATTACAAACAGTAGTCAAGTAGCTTGAGTAGCCATCATAGTCTTTTAGCAATAGGATTTGGCTTGGATATAGGCAACAGTTCTAAGTCCTTAACAAAAAGATTTGAAGCCATATCTCCAGTGCCTATCTACGTTCTATGGAGGAGTATTTAACAGAATAATATTGTTCGACTTCTTACTGAAGTATTTTGTAGCAGAAATGTGTGGACACTTGAGTCAGAGGTTGAATATATTATATAAATTTAATTCAGTTTTAAAGCCAATAATTTGGTAATAACTTTCCATGACCTTCTGTTTGGTCCAAGTTTTTGGAACTGCTTCTCTTACTAGAATGTGAATAGTTGAGGTTTTTGAGATGGAAGAAACCAAGTGTATGGTTGCTGCTGTCACCCTTTTTTCAGATACTGCACTGAGTTGTCACCTAAGAGACTGCAGGTTCTTGAAGAAAGGCTACTGTCATGCTTCAGTTCTTATTCTAAAATCTGGCATTTCATACAGACTTGCATCCATCACCACCTCTGAAACTTAAAACCAAGACCTGAAACAAATATCAGAAACAGGATGAAAACCCTGAACTACATCTCTAAAATTTCCAAATTTAGTAAGTATCCACAAAATACTTTCCATGCCTGTATTGCAATCCTGAGACCCTGTACCGTTCAACTTTTTTCCTATCAGTCTGGAGGAGACCATTCCTGAATATCACTGTCAAAGGAGAAATACATGTAAAATACCACTTTAAAAAAAAAAAAAAAAAAAAAAAAAGCACAATTTGCCCTTGGTGGTGTGTTACTGTTGCCAGCAGTTTATACCTGTTTTCTTCATTTATATGGTTTTGTGCTTTGCTGAGATGTATGCTTTACTCTTTCTTATTTTTTATTACCCTACCCATCTTCAATAAGAAGTACCATAATTTATTACTAGATATGCAAAGACAGAAGATCATTTACTCCTAACAGAACTCCAGTTACAAGGAATGAATAAACCTCTGTATGGGATTCTATCAAACAACAATATTTAACAGGAAGAACATTATGTCACTGTAATGACTCCCTTCAGCTTCAACAAATTCATGTCCACTTGGAACAAAATGATTCAAGAGTAATTGTATATTGCAATCCTGTTGCAATATATTGAACTGCATGTGCATAGAAATTTTCATGACAACAACAGGACTACACCTTGTCTCCAGAGGCAACTGTTAAAAATAGTTGGAAGAAACCAACTGGCTTTCTTATGACAATGCCTTAGTGTAAAGCAAACTACGCATGTTCTGCCTATAGTGTATAAAAGTGGTTAATAGCACAGGTATTTACTTTCCTTATTTGTTTTATGAAAAAATGTGTGAGCAGATGCAAAATCTGCTGTGAAAAAATATACAGTGGTTAGCCTGGTGGACTGCTTTTGCACAATTGTGTAGAATATTCAATAAGTCTATATTTTTTTTTTCTTAATAAGTGAAATTATGTTATATTTTGGTTTTTTCAGGAGGCAGAAATACACAAAGTACTCAAGACACTCTTATCTATCAGTCATTGGTATTGCTCTTGCTAGTAAGAAAGATATTACAGGTTTTCCATTTCTTTTTTCCTAATTCTCATGATTTAGAGACTGCAGGTTGAATTTTCATATCAGAACTGTGAAAGAGAAGAGGCTTCAGGCTTAGGAAGAGGATTATAGTTTTCTCCAAAATCTCTCACAGTAGAAGTTTTCAGTCAGATTTTCTTTTGTGCAAAATATGGCCTCATTGCCAATGTAAACATCTGCCAATGTAAGCCTCTGGTCGGAAGCAACTTTAGAAGAGAGTCTGTATATTAAAAATTGAGAAGAAAACAGAAAAAAAAACCCAAGCATACAATAAGGATTACTTTTTCTCACAACATATTTTTTAAGAAAGTCTTTTTTTGTGAAATGAAAAATCAAGTGTTGTATAAACCCATATTTTAATCTTAGCAGTATCAAAGTATTAAATAAATTCTGTTTATGCATTTGCAGATAAGATTATATTACACTTTCAATATAAACTTTATTTTCAAATCCTAATACCAATTATTACCCCAGAATTCCAGTTCTTCATCTACTTACTTATTTTCATGGAAAACCAGAACTGATTATTTGGAGATTGATTTGCTGTGCAGAGTTATTGAGTCTAATTTATACGAGTGCATGGCTTGATCACAAAGTGCTCACTGTGGTTATACTTTTTGCCATGAGATTCATGATTTAACATTTGAGCCTGATTTAATTGGCCACCTGGATCACATGTTTTTCAATTGTTGCTTGGATGACCTCACCTTCCGTGGGGGAATTCCACTTAATCATCTGAAAAAAGTAAGAGTGGGATTAAATCAAGAGCACCTGTAGTACTGAGTTTCATCTTCTGAAAACACACACAAAAAAAGCTCTTTCCTTTTGTGGTGTAAAATGAATGTTGATATGGAAGTCTATTTCATTAAATCAGTCTATTGCAGCAGAAGGATTTTCATTATTTTAAAACTATATTAGTAATGTAATCTCTGACAAAGAGTATATTCTCTTTTCCATGACTACTTGAAAAACAATAGTCAATTTGACAAAGAAAATATAGTTACTGACCTTTTAATAAAATTGCAATTAGCGTATTACCTTAAGAACAGATATTCTATGTTTCAATGAAACTTTGAGATATGACCCTAAAATTTTCCCTTATAGACTATCTTAACACAGGTATGTAAACACACTTTAGAAAATATATATTTCATATTCTCATCTTAACATGATATTTTGGTATCATTTGCTTAGACAACTATTATTTTCTGTAGTTTTCAGATTTTCAGGAATTAAAAAAACCCCCAATGTTATCTAGCTATGCTTTTTCCATATGGTATGTAAATTACAAGGCAAAAATTCTTGTCCTCTTGAAATCAACAATAATTTTTCTATTGATGTGAGTGGGAAAAGAATACATAAAATATTTAAAAATTAATTTCTAATTTTAGCCAGCTAGGCCTATTTTTTTTTTTTTTTTCAATCAGGCTGAAGTAACTATTAGATTAGAAATAACAGATAATTCATACTGCTTTCTGTATTCTTTGCACTAATGTATAGGCTAAATCTCATCCAAAAAAAATTGCAGCTTGGTGACACACCAACAGTGAAGTTTCAGAGAGTGCCTAAAGTATTTTTCTTCTACACTTAAGACAATATACTTTGTTCTGCATTAAAAATCAGTTGTCTGCTTGTCTGAGTATTCTACCTCTAACCTAATCTTCCTACTTTGTTATCACAGATGATTTTCCTGTTGCATTTCCCACTAACAAGAAGTACTAACTGCAATTGTTAAAAGTCCTTATTTGAGATCCTTTCACAGAAAGTTATAAGCTTATGGAGGATGCAATAGTTCCGTCTGTAGCCTTCCTTATAATCTTTTACTATATTGTAAGAGAATACATAGATCATGAAATCAAAGTCTTAATACCATGAAATTGGCAGATGTCAGTACAAAAGTTGCAATAGTGACATAGAGACAATTGCAGATGATTAAATACAGATTTCCCAAACCAAATATGTTTGGTTCAATGTAGTTTCTACTACTTCTGAGTCATAACACTTTCATTTATGAGTGTTCCGCAGAGCCTTCTGGCCATTGCTGCCTACCCTAACATAGAAGGAGTACAGCTGATAGAAACTGCTGAAAATGTGTAAAAATAATGAAGAGGCTTCAGACATTGCATTTTCCATAAATTAATTCCCTGTAATCCATATGTGTTTTCTACAGTTCAACAAATCCTTTAAAGATGAAAGCTTTAATTTAAAATCAAATAGTATGACAATTGACTATTTTCTTGTTGACCAGAAATCTCTATTGACCTTTTTTTTCCCTTCAGCTGTTTCTTCAAAATAAAATAATAACTTATGTTTGTTGAATTCCAATTAGATCCAAGAAAGAGAATTTACCAGGGGAGATATCTAAGAAAACCCATACATCTTTATGATACAGACTGATTTGAATACCTCTGTTTGCATTGTCTGCTTACATTAAACCTACCCTCTGGGTAAGATGAAAATAAGAAATGCAAATATGCATTGTTTTGTGTCACTGATTTACTTTTTATCATTTCAATAGACATTTCGAATGGAATTTTACCCAACAGAATAAGACATCTTACACACAGGCGTTAGATAGATAGAAATTCCATGTCCAAAAGGGATGTATCAACTATACAGGGATTTGGGTTCTCTTTGGGAATTTTTTTTTCTGATGAGACCTGCTTGTCTTCTTACATAATCCTGGGTTTTGCCAAAATTGAAAGGATTCAAAGCTTTCCTCTTTCTCTGCTGCATTTATGATTATGAGGAGGTTTTGGTAAGACCTTCCACAGATTTTAGCAACAGTTAGTAATGGTACAAATGAATTCAAGCCCAGGCTTTCACAATCTTGTCTCCACTCTGCCTCGACCTTACACCAGCCATGTATGCTGATCTATATATTAACTCCAATACAGAAAAATTTACTTGGTGTCCCACAATTTCTGTTCACAAACACCTACATACAGATCTTTATATATTCTCTGTGCTTTCAGGGAATAGACAGACTACATCTAGTCTAGTGAATTGTGCTACCTTCTTGAGGTGCATAAGTTTCTTCTACAGCTAACAGATGGATGAGAACTCCTAATTTAAACCTTGTTGGCCCACTACACATGCCCAGCTTTTTATGGTTTTTTACCAACTTTTTACTCACTTAAGTGGTTATATGCAAAAAAAAAAAGTTAATTTTCCTAAGTTCATGTCTGTTTTGTCCACAACAGATATGACAAGCAATTTCTTGTATTTATCTTGACCCACAAATATTTTCTTTCCTTTTTTTTCCTATTTTGTTCTTCCTTCCCATGAAGGAGGGGACGTGAGTGAGTTTCTGGGTAGAAGTTTGTCTAGTAGCCAAAGCTCATCCATCACGGCATGAAACTCTATTGAAGCAAAGGATATTTTCCTTAGTAACTCAATTCCCCTGTCTAGAAAAGAGACAACTTTGGGGAGATACCCATCTAAGCTTCACCAAAAGAGAGTGTTTTGGATTTAATGTCATTATTTTATGCAGGCTTTATCATTGCTGATTAAGTGGCATAGTTTCTTGTATTATTTTATATATTCTCTTCAGACAATTACCGAATTTAAAGCAAAGGAGCATAATCGTTTGAAGAATGTAGCGTTAACATATAAATCAGCATACAAGAGAGACTAGTACAAAAATTTTAAAAGCAATCTTTTAACAGTCATAATAAGGAGGTTTACAATGGATTTTACAAAAAAAAAAAAAAAACCAAAAAAAACCCCAAACCAAAATAAAAAAACAACCAACCAAACAAAAAATCCAGGGTGTAAATACAGAATTTTAAACAGAATTAGCTGTGATATTCATGTAACTGGGAAAAAATCAATAGAGAAATCTGTAGCACAACATGTTTTACCAAGTCTCTCCATCTGTCTTAAAATTACATTTTTATGGGTATAAGAGGCCCTTACTACAGTTCCTATTGGTGCTTACTCCCAAATTCCTCTGCTCTTGAACTTGATTTTCACAAAATTTGGCAAGCATGCAAAGTTACTGCATTATAAAGAGAGTTAGAGGAAGGACCCTGTAGAATTTGAGCCCCATGAAATAAGGTTGTTCTATAATCTATTAATAGTGTTCTCAAAAAAAGGTAAAAACTAAGTAACTAAATTTCACTCATCTCATGGATTCACTGAAAGCTCTGTGATTGATCAGAAGGATTTGTATAACTCTGATGTAAATGGAAAGGGAAACAGTACAGGTCATACCCTGTGGATCAAAATCTTTCCTGGAGCAAACTTTCACACCATTTGTCTCGCTTTGAGACAAGTTTAGGGGGAAATGCTCTGGAAGGAATGTCTCCTCCCCAGAAGACAGGTTTCAGCTCACCCTCCCCCACCAATACGAAAGGAATTTCTTGGATGAAAGTGAAAAAAAAAATATTTATTTAACAAGCAGAGTGCTGGCAAGGCACAGGAAACAAATTACTAATGTTAGATAATAAACCTCCTCCATGTGGAGAAAGCTGGTGGATTCAGAGTTCTTTTCTGTAGCTGGCTCAGCCCCTCCCAAAGTCTGAACCTGGGATGTGGCATCCCTGCAGCCTCCCTGATGGTCCACAGGGTCCAGTGATCTGGTTCTCGGATCACAGCTAGGCTGAACAGTTCCAGAAGGAGAGGAAGAAGTTCCAGAGGATTTCAGTATGCCAATACAGGAAAATTTCTTTCCTCAGCCAACAGGGTGGCTGAAAGCAGGAAGGTGGTCCCTTGGCTCTGCAGTGGGGAGAATGCAGGGGAACATGTGTGAGTCCTTGAACACAAACAGCACTGAAGAATTTACCTGGCTTCTCTCCCCCCTCTCCTCTTCCCAGCTTAAAGCTATGGGACCCATTTCCAGGCATAAAGCAGACAATAGGGAAATACAGTATTATCATAAAATCACCCCAAGACAGCATTTGAAAGAGACACTCAGCCCTGGTGTTAGCCAGGGGACATTGGGAATGTGTGACTAGGAAAAGAGAACTGTGAAGCCCCATGTTCCTCAGAAATGCAAATGAAAAAGGTCAGGACAGACAAATACCAAGCCTGCAAGGTCACTGGACCTTGGCCTTGAATCAGGGAATGACATTAGAAAAAACAGAGGTTTGAATGCACAAACTTTTCACACAGGATTGTCTTTTATAGTAAGCAAGATATTTCAGATATATTCACTACAAAGTTTAAGGTAACCAATGGAAATGGTTCATCAGGCAAGCTGGGTATAACCAGTGGAACAGCTGAAGGATACGGCAGTCCAAGACATTGGTTTAGATCAAATTGCTATTTACAGCTCCATTAATCAAAGATTTGTCTGAAATTTTAGGTGTTAAAATAGGTCCCATATCATTGGTCAAGCACATAACTCCAGTTAAGCAGGGATATTGGATAAAATATTACATTAAGCTTAGAGCAAGATGGTCAGCAACCCTGAAAAAGACTGAGATAAAGAATTCCCAGTCATCCTAGTGTCTTTATGTCTTTTCTTGCAACACGTGCATTTTGTTCTCATATGGCAAAAACTGGCTTATACACAAGACTCTCAGCAAAGGGGGAGTGATAGAAAAGCAGCAGATGAATAGCAGACATCTTAGTTTAAAACAATTATACAGGGTGCAGACTCTAAAATGAGTTACCTGCTTTTTAGTTTTAACCACTCCCCTTTAACCAATAAGGTCAGACAGATGTGAGAAGATACACCTGAAAAAAATGACAGTTTACTAAAAAGAAAATAGCAACAACCAAGATAACAGCAAAAAACACTAGACACATGGTCTCCTGGGAACAAAGAAAACAAAAAGATGCCAAAAGATGGCAGGGAAGTCTCCTCCCTACTCCAAAGATAGTGGCCAACATAGTAGCCTATGTGGCCCAGAGGACAAACACAGGATGGCAGAGAGGCCCCGTACTCTGGACCATGTGGCTGAGAGAGAGAACAAAGGAAAACAGCACAGCAACTGAGCATCTGAGGTTCCAGAACTCCCTCCTCCCTCAAACAACAACCAATGTAGAACAGGGACAAAACACAAACATGGACAAATTACTTTTTGTCCAGAATGAGTCAATGCTGCCAGGACTCTGGAAGAATCTTCCCAGATGCTGCAGCACCGACACCCCTCCGTAGCTGGAACTTGCAGAGAGAGGGTCCAAGTTCCCACTGTGGTGCAGAGGCTGTGAGCAGCAGCTGGAACTGGTGAAGTGGGTTCCTCCTCACAGCCCCAACAAATGCCAGGTGGCAGCAGCAGTGAAGGCATTGCAAAATTCTCCGAAGCCTGGGGAGAACAGAAGAGCTTCTGCCTTGTGCCACCTCAGCTTCTCAAGTTGTGACTTGGAGACCTGCCCAAAGCAACCCCCTTGGGAACCCAGAAAGAAAAAAGAGCTTGCCACATGTGCATTCCCTATTTTTAAAGAGACGCCACACCCCCTCCTTCACGTGAACCAGGGTAAACCGCTCCAGTTCTGCTTCTGGCCCTGAGTCTTTAAGGGACAATAAAACAGGCTGGATGATGTAGAAAAAATACAGAATACATATTTTTGGCCTAGGCCACCTAGGACACAGACATAAATAGAAATGTCTTTCTAGCTAAACCCCTAGCTAGATTTAAACAAACAAATAAACAAAAAGAAAAAAAGACACACAAAGGAGATCTGGAAGATAGGTAAACCATAGCATATAGGAATTCAAGGTATATACAAACATTACAGTGAAATCTTCCATGGTCTTCCTAAGAAATGGCAAGGCACCATTACATCTCTGGATAAAAGCAAACTCTACAGTGTGTCAGAATAAGGAAAACCAAGAAGCAACTAGCCTTGAAAGACACTGTTTCATATGAAGATCTGGAAAAGTGTATAGGGAATTTGATGGGGCTTTACAGGGTCTCACAATGAATCCTTATAAGGAGCAGCACATTTACTGCTTCAGCTAGGGGGGTTGGAGCACATGGCATATCAGGAAATCTGAGAGAACTGGGTTTAGTCAGCCTGAAGAAGCATGAGCTAAGGGGATATCTACTTATTTCCTTTTACTACATAATGAATGCTCATAGAAAACACTGATAAAAGTTTTTTCAGAGGTTCACAGTAAAAGACTTGGAGGCAAAGAAAAGATGCAGTAAGGGAAATTCTATTTGAAAATACAGAAATTAATCTTTATGATGGTGCCAGCCAAAAACTGGAACGGGCTGTCCAGATGGGATATGGAATCTTCACCCTTGGAGGTACAGAAAACTCAGCAGTACAAGGCACTGAACAACCTCATTTGTCTCTGTAGCTGGACCCAAACTTGAAGCTGTCACTGCCTTGGCTTCCAAAGGTTGCCCCCAAATTTAATCTGTCTGTGTTTCTCAGAAACACAAGGGTAAAAAGGTGAAGATGCAAGTATGACGAGTCAGGAATTATATATATTGAAACAAGTAAGAGTAAGAAATAAACAAACTCAATGGAGAAATTCCTAGTGTAAAAAACCTCAGCTAATTCTTAAGCCTGAGATAAGCTCACTTGGTTAGGGTATGGTGCTAATAACACCAAGGTCAGGGTTCAATCCCCATATGGGCCATTCATTTAAGAGCTGGACTTGATGATCCTTGCGGGTCTCTTCCAGCTGGGAATATTCTGTCATTCCCTGTCTACGCATTTCAGAGTACCTTTTAAAGGAGTTGTTTAACCCATTTACAGGATAGATTTTTATGTCAAGATAGACCTTTACATTTTATTTTAATGGAGCTCAAGTAACATCAGTATTCTTTATCTACAATTCCTAATCTTTAAGGCAAGATTGCCGAGGACTAAAGAGTACTTTGGAAATATTAATGACTACATCTGTAAGACACCTCTGTAAAGAACTTGCAAGGCAAAGGTTCCCCTCCTTCCATGTGCATCTCCGTACCCCACCACTTGTAATACTGCAGCAGGCTTTTCGCTTCTATTTTGTAAACCCATACCCTCCCTCTCTTTGTCTCCTGTTGCAGTGCTGCATGCCTGTATCAAAAGTGTTCATGCCCTCATATCCCTGGACTCGCATAAAGCTTAGTAGATAACAGTAGCAATTGCTAATAATTTAAACAGCCAGTAAGATTAAATAGCCAGTAAGAATTGTTCACATAAAATTTACACACAAAGCTTAGTATCCCGTGAGAATTTGCAATCTCTGCACCCTCTCAAAGCATTTTTCAATCAATGCCATCCGCATAATGAGCAAGAGCAGCCAGTAGGGAGACCAATAAAATTCACAAAATACTAAGAGGATCCCCAGAAAAAACCCATGTTTCTGTGGCAATCATAGTACGTGTCTTTCCAGTGGGACATTGCGGAATGTTTTCCTTTCTGTCTCTTTCGAGTTGTTGGAGGTTTTGCTGTTGGTCTGGTTTATTTTTGGACTTTGGGGGTTTTTTGGGGTGGTTGGTTTGGATGGGCTTTTTTTGTTTTGCAAGTTTTTTGGTGGGGATTTTGGTTTGGTTTTTTATTTGTTTTTGTGGCTTTGTGTTTTGTTTTGCTTTGGCATTCTGGAGGGGGCAGGGGACTGGACAGGGAGGCAGTCCCCAAAACTAACCTAGACTGTTAGGTTTGATGCCTGCCATCAGCTATAGACATTTTTAGTCCTCTCCATATCTCCTTCTTTTCCGTAACAATAAGAAATAAATCCATGTTGCAGTAGCAAATCCTGGAGGAACTTGTCAACTGTCTTTAACATTTTATAATTGTTGTATGAGAAAGAGACTATTAAGATTAGATCAAACAGATGAGTTTGCACAGATGTCCTTTGCACAGATGTTAGTCTATCTTGAGTAACTATAAACTTTCTAGAAGCTTGTTCCATACCCTGATTTTCCTTAGAACTGTGCATTTATTATTTAAAATGAAATTTAAAAAATTCCTCTTTCTTTTTTTGCAGTCTTTAGCCGGACCTCTTTCTGAAATAAATTTCAGTAACAAATGGCAAAATTTTTAATTCAAAAATTTTATGCTCTTAATGAGTTCTTCAGAGTTTAAGAGTGAAAATCTTCATTGCCACCTTTACAGCTAAAAAAGAGATTCACCAGTCAGCATGGGGATAATAATAAATACCAGATTGAGTATTGAGAGCATAAGACACCCCATATGAATTTTATATAAAAAAATATGAGCTAAAATATTATTCTCTTCTTGTATGGAAATCAATATCAATTAGAACTGAACTTTGGGGTTTTTTTTAAATTAATGATCAAAGGGACTTATTTTTATAGATGGCCTATAAAGCTGCAATGGAAAATAACGCCACAGTTTCAGGAAATGTAGTGTAGAGACTAATTATTCTTATTTACTAGCCACCCATTTATGTCTCATCTTGCATAATGTTTTATAGATTGAATATTTGCCTTGTGTTTTTTATAAGAGGTATTTCTTTCCACTTCGCTTTCAGTAAGTTGGACTATTCTCTTTTGACATCCTCAAAGTTTATTGCTATTGAATCCTTACGTTAATAACCTAGAGGTTTTTTGTCTGCTTGGGTTTTTTTTTAGACTCTAAGGTACATTAGGAGCATCTCATACTCATAACTGAAGCATTTCTGATTCTCTTTGTAGAGAAAAGGATACTTGGATGACCTGTTACTGGGAAGGACTGCTTAGCCATGGACTGTTTTCACACTCCTGAAGTAAGCATATTTCCATCAGAAAGATTTTACAGATTTTGATGTAGAAAAAAAATTCCCCTGGACTCTTAAAAACAGAATTTCTCGGGCCCTTGCCGGCCCTTCCTATTACACAGTTTATTACATAGCTTGGTAACTTAGAGAAATTGTGGTGCCCAAGACCTTCAGGCATTCTACTCACCTGCAAGAGCTTTAAGAAAACTCAGGAATCCTGCACCAGTCTGAAAACATCACAGCTCCTGGGAGCTGGACTGATAATTGAGAGAAAAAGCTGCATGATTTCCACAGAACTGTTCTTTACCATGATCTTATTTCAAAAAATACACATATGTTGTTCATCCTATATATATACATACACAGCATATTAACTTATGTTTAATAAGGATGATTATTTCATGTCCATCTATGGCAGTTTGTTTCTGTCAAAGGATATCTCCTGGATATAGACAAATCAAACACAGTAGAAAAGCAGATTTTTAAATTTATACACATGCTCAAATCTGAGAGCCCCCACACTGATGAGAATAACTTAGATTAACTCTTAAAGCATGTTTATTCTTGAAAGGTGCTGTGGGTTTTCTACCCCTGTATGTAACAATTTGCAAGAACTGCTGCATGACTTTTACAGGATATAGTTCGGTGGTCATATCTCTGCCAAAAATGCCATTCAAGCCTCAGGCAAGGTTGTATCTGCTGTTAACTTTATCTTTCCTAGCATTGGCATAACTCAGCTCAACCTCTCTTCCATGCTGTGGTGCCAAATCAGTGCTCCGTGTCCCCTTTCCCTTCATTTGTCCTAACTGATGCTAGTGCATTAGAGTGCTCTCCAGATGAGCCTGGACTCTCTTCAAGGTCTGTGATTCATTAAAATCTAAGACGTCAGCATGAGCCACACAGAACATGAGGCGTATCTGCTGAATAATCATGTTTTGAGCTCAACTATGTGAACTTGCCTTGGGCTATTGCAAAGCATGACACTTGATTATGATTAATGGGTATAGAAAGAGTTGTCTAGATGGTACTAATGTAGTTGAGATACACAAATACACTCATGGACTTATTAGTGTAGTCAGTCAATAGTGCAACAGAGAAAAGAATGCTGGATACAGAATGGTTATTTCAGCCTGGAAATTCAACCCACATCATTTTGCTTTAATGTATCTCATTTCTCCATTCCAGAAAATCTGCTTCCAAATTGGTTTTATCAACACAGGTCAAAATGTCAGACAGAATGAAACAAAACACTATGTAGACAAGGCTCTTTAGCACAAAATAAGCCAAGTTAACCAACAACAGCTTATATCAGTCCTATTGGCTTCTCACACTCTGGTGGCTGAGTCCACTGTTTAAAACGATTGTTTAAGTGAGTTTTCCCCCAAAAGTACAATCCTAAATTGTATAATCTGTGCATTCAGGGCACTTCAGAAACTGGTGCTCTGGCTGTTAAATCAGTTATCACACAGATGTTGAAATAATAGGGTGAACATTTGAAAAGAAGCAATTCTGCTAGAAGCTGGAAAAATCAACAGAAAGGTTACAAAATGCAATGTTTGTTGTGTTTTTTTTCCCAAATCTGAATGTCTCAATATATCAAAAAAAAAAAAAAAAAAAAAAAAAAAAAAAAAAAAAAAAAAAAAAATTAAGCAATGTGTTAATTTAAACATTAAAATTATTTTACCATTTTATGTGTAAACAAATGTTAATGAATTTGGCAACATTTTATTTTTAAATTATGTTAGGGTATCTGCTGGACTCTGCACACATTTCTAAGACATCATTTGTATTCTTGTTCTACTGAGAAGAGTTAAAAAATCTAATTTAGCCTGGAGTAATTGCTTAACTGTTCCAGTTCAGTAGGAAGTTTTAGGTTTGGAAACTAAATTAGATTTTGGGAAATATAAAGTCCAAATACTGAACATAACAGATGATCATCTTTCTGTGGTACACAGCTATCTGGTAAGAAAAGCTCTGAAAAGAATATTCTAAAAGTTTCTCTATATTTCAAACCAAAAAAGCCCAAGTGTGATTAGTATCACCAACTCTGTCTATACCAATCCACAACCAAAATAACAATTGGATTATTTACTGGAGCTATTGGTTAATCATGGAAACATAATGTATTGAAACTGTATTTATACTGTTTGCATAGGTTGGTTATTTTATTGACTGGTTGAATTTTGTCAAACATATCAAAATCATTTGGTGGAATAGTACTTTGTAGAGGGGTTTACTAGGAATCATCTCTATGGAAATTGCACAGTTGATCGAAAATGCATTACCAAATATCAACCTCTCTTCATCAGAAATTAAACCAACTTCTTTCACCTGTCTGTTCATATATGAAATATCCTGGTGAAGTTTTGCAGGGTTTTTTACCACTGGCTCATAAAACTTCCTAAGATGTTGGACCAGAAGCTTACAGGTAATTTCTGAAAAAACTTTGAAAATAAAAAGCCACAAGTGAAGAATGAAAATTGTCTGCTTCCTACTACACTTCCTAGAGGGTGTTGTATGGCCTCAGATTAGATACCTATGCAAAAAACCGTCAGATCGTTTGGTACCCAAAGTTTGGGCTAATATTGACTTACTAATGACTCACTGGAAACTGTGGTGAAATTTATATTCTGCAATCTAAATAAAAATGTTTAAGTGCATAATTGAGGAAACATTAGACTTGATATGGTGAAGATTTTCAATCTTATAGTCAGTCTCATGGAACAATGGAATGCTGTGTCTCATAAGCCCCAAAATCTCTAGTTAAAATATCAGTCAAGAATTCGGTCTGTTCCCTCTTTGAGTTCTTCACCCAACCACTATGGGCCTGAGCAAAAACATCTTCTGCAATGAAACTGTATATCTGAAGGGAAAATAAAATCTTTTATAAAATACTAAAAATTATTAAATACTAAAGTGCATTTGTTTCAGCAGAGAGGCTCAAACCATCACAGAGAATGTAATTTTAAAATAATACAAGGATTCATAGATATCATTTGTTTGGTAAGGGTTTGTTTGTTTATTTGCTTCCCCAGCGAGTATTCTCCTAAATTAAATATGGGGTTCTTGCAAGACCTAAGGAAAAGGACATTTATATTCATGTGCAGAAGAATATATCTGCTGAAAAAGCTTATGATGAATACTAGTTATAAGATGAGGAAGAAATCTTTTCCACAGGAAAATTCCTTGGCATGCATACCTCCAGACTAAAATATAATAAAAAGATAAATAGTAATGACTATAATTCCAAACAAGCCTTGACTTGAAATAGTGGGGGGTTTAAGGTTGATTAAAATGTTCCATTGATGATGAATGAAACAATTTGTTCATTTGTTCTTTGTACTGAAGATCCCTGAAACTTAATCCTACAGTTTCAGTCATTTCAGAATTATTAAGCCCAGAGAATTGTAGTCATGCAGACAGTGGAATTCTGGAAGTTAATAACTTATAAGTGGTTTTAAGATTAAGAATTATATTTGCAATATAATCAGTAATTATATGAGATAGTTAAATGTTATATAAAATTTTAAGGGATTACCCTTTCTTTGCTGTGGAATTGTCAAGTGTGTACATGCGTTATGAAATACAGCCTAAGCATTGAGAGTCTCGCTAAAACTTCTGATTCTTGACTCCAAAAACTTCAGCATCTTTCCTATTTTTAGAAAGAAACAGGATACTGTAAGTATGGCCTAATTTCATTGGTCTATCATGTTTGAAAAATCATGGCCAATTGCAAAGTCCCCAGTGACTGGAGAAAGGGAGTGTCACACTCATTTTTGAAAAGGATAATAAGGATGACCCTGGGTACTATTGACCAGTCAGCTTCACCTCTGTGTCCTCTGAGAACACGTGACCTCTGAGGAATAGATCCTCCTGGAAGATACACCAAAACATACGGAAGAGAGGGAAGTGATCAGAGACAGTCAATGGCATCACCAAGGGCAAATCATACCAAACTAATTCAGTGACCCTCTCTGAGCCTTAAATATTTGGAGTATATTCCAGGTTTTGGATGCAAGTGCTTATCCTAGGTGGCTCCTACCTGTGTTTCAGGATGGATCTTCACACTATTGACTTGGATGACCTTTTTTCCAACGGGAAGATGATGTGGTAAGGAAAAGGGCAAAACAATACATTCAGTAGTTCACTTGAACTACATCAACAGGGAACCAAATCTTGGGATACAAAATTATGTGCATATGACCCACAATTAGGGAACGTCCTTAAAAGTAACTGGCAAACTCATGAGAGTAATTACCATCATACCTTCAAAATATTAGACTTTTAAGATCTATTTTTCAGAGGAAAAAAATGAGTTTAAGTAAAAGTTTTAAAGAAAATGTAGGGTTTCTTCTAATAGAAGCCAGCAGACATTAGTGTAGCTCCACTGGAAATGAACTTGGCCCATTGTGCTTTTCCCTGGCTTAAAAGCTACACTACTAAAAGCCAACAGGTCTATTTTTGATCAGAATCAGACTTTGAATCTCATACATTTCTGTTAACTTCAATGGATTTACTGTATTTTTGTATAATGGAGATTAGAACTTGTCTTGTGGTCTGAATGTAATGTAAAAGAATTATGCAGAAAGACAAGCCAAGTAAAGCTCCTGTCAAAAGGTTAGAAAAATCAATAGGCAGAGCAGAAAATAAAGTAGTAAAAAGGGTATTAAAACCCTCAAAAGTTAAAATGTCATTTTGATACGGAAGGGAGGAATTTTACTGAGAAACTGTGTTATGTAGCACAAGCTGTCTCTATGAATAGGCAATCAGCCTCATGACTCTTGGAAGAGCGTGGTGCACAGTTGTGTAACGTAGACCTTTTTTGCACCCTTGGAGTAAGTCTGGCCCTTTGGAGTTAATTATTTTCTTTTGATATGCAAAAGTGCCTAAAAGACACTGCAAGGCTCCCTTTCCACTAAAAGGTAAATTTTCTTTGCTGACCATGTATTTGACAGTCATGTCCTTTTGCTTAGATGAAATCAGATATTCTCCATTTATTTTCCTATCTGTAGTTACAAGTGATTTTTTATTTCAGTTAAATATATTTATGTTTTATGTGGAAAGGTCTATAATGAAATTATTTTCTCAGAATATGTTTCATCATAAATCATCTAATCATTACCCAAAACAACTATCTTAAACTTTCAAAATTTTTTATATATTTTCCTAAATATTTATGAAAGTGCATCCTTATTTCAAATAAGTTTTTTTTTCCAGTATTTTCCAACAGATTTAAATTAAATATCATAATTTCAATGCAATCAATGCCTTAAAAATATTAGTAACAAAATGTATGCAACATTCATCTTTAGTTACAAATCCACATATCCTGACTGGACTGATAAATACAGTTCTTTTATTTCTGTAAGCTTAACTTAATTATCATATTAATTCCTTATGGTATAAATCTCAGGTTTCAGATAAAATTTAAATCTTTATCTCACTTTTATATGAGACTGTCTCTTTTTAAACCTAAAAGCTGGCAGGAGATTCTGGTACTTAAAGCACTGTCTTAATGTAAGTATTATTCCCCTTTTTTATTTGAAAAAGAACAGAACCCTCACTACCCTCTGAGAACTCTAGAACTCAACAGGATTAATTGTAGCTGTTTTAAGTCCTGAATGATCCTCACTTATATCACTTAGAGGAAACCCTCTATAGACAAGGACAACATATCATTAGAATAGGTCATGAGTTCCCATCATGGAACATTCAGGAACTCTTCAAATTAAGAAATCTAAAATCCATTGCCAGTGGAAAGGATTGTCTTCTGAATTAATTAATTCTAGTTTTCAAGATATCTATTAAAATAACACAGGACTGTGTGCCAAGAAGACTTCAGGGCTAGCAATCAGAGAATTTGTCTGGAACCACTTGATTTAATTAAAAGTGTTTATATGGGATACATTGCATGGATGCCATGCATCATTACATTTTTGTGGCTTTTTTCTGAATTTTGATGAAAGTGGCCATATTGCTGATCACACTTATTATCAATATGTTCAAAGATGGCTCTATTGTTACTTCTAAAAAGATTCTGAACACAGAAACGAAGGTCAAATATCACTTTATCTGATGTAGTTGCCATAAATGTCACTTGCAGTCTTGTGAAAACGTTGAAAATTTCATAATGAAAAGGTCATAACATGTTATCAGACACCTTACAGAGGGAACCAAAACCAATTAAATTCTAGTTTAAAACAGAGATGGATTGAATAGTAATAGTACCATATCCAAGGATATACAGATTTGCAATCCAAACATTAAGTAACAATCTTAAATCAAAATTAATATATAGACTGTTGTGGTTTTCCTTCCAATCATAAAGTTCTTATTTATGTCAAATAAGAAAGACACTAAAGAATATGATTCATGGAATACCAAATTGGAAGGGACCTCAAGGATCATCTGCTTCATCCTGTGTTGTGAAAAGTAGTCTAGACAAGATGGCCCAGCACCCCAGCTGAATATTATCTGTTCAATTTTGGGGAAGTGTCCAGTGTAGGGGAAGATGAAATAATGCCTGAATCTAAACGTACTTTACCTGACATTGAGAAAAGAGGAGTTGTAGATCCTGCAGTTGTATTCTCAAAAACAACCTGCAAAATCTGGCCTGCTCCTGACTTTAAAGATAATCGCTCACTGGATCACATTAAAAACCAAATCTGATTACAAATAATTGCACTTTTGACAATAATACTTCCCCATCCTATAAACTCATTCCACTTTTATCGGTAAACTACCCCCCCCAGACCAACAAACTAAAGCATATATTCTATTGTTTTGCTTACCTTCTAACAGATTCTTTCTAAGATTCTGAGGTAAAAGTTTAAAAATAAATATTTCTTATAATTATTGCTTGACACCATTGTGAAGAATGGAAAATATTCACAAAGGAAATGCATATTAGTGGAGTCACAATTTTCTTAATCACTAATTAAAATCTGCTATGTCAATGGGGCATACCTAAGATTTATACACCAGTTTTGACTGATATATAACAGGCAGGGGTATAACTGGTGTGTAACTATTGTATGTACCAGTTTCATACATTGTTTTTTATTTTTACATACCTTGGGAAAAAAAAAAAATCTCGTGCCATGGCCATTAGTAATGCAATACAGAAATCTGAGTTCAAACCTGCACTGGTCAGCTAAAGTTTTTACTTTTATCAGCACTGTCACTGAGGTCAATAAACAGTCCTTTTAACAGGCACACCAACATGTACTTGATGAATATAAAGTACTGGTCTGCATTGTTTTTTCTTCCTTTTCACATGATGTATTATTAAGCTGAACTATATTTTGATAGGTAAAGTACATATACTATTGAATACCAGAGAGGCTTCAAATACCTCCTGCCCTGACTGCTACAGGACAGTGAAGTGTCTGCTGTTATAACAATATAGAGCCAAACTCCCTTTTCCTCTTTTATTTGCAAATTACGTTAAAGAATTTTCTGTAACTGCTCTATATTTTACTACACAAATTGATTTTTTTTTTACACATGTTCAAACACACATATATTCAGAAGAAAAGCTAAAAAATATTTCCAAAATTGAAAACCTGAGCAGATTTTTCCATTTAGGTGCAGAAAAGGAACTTTGATATCAGAGGAGAGCAAGTTTAGAGTTTTCTCTTCACCATCTCCCTCTTCCTTCCTCTGTATCAACATATGAATCTCAATGTGTTTGCAGATGTGTGTAGAAAATGAATTATGTTTGTTTTAGGAAGAGGTGAGCAGCTTGAGGAGTGTGCCTGGAAATGAGGAAGAAAAATATCCAGCTTCACAGATCTACAATTTCTGATTTTCCTTTCATGAGTGATTACAGAGGAAAGAATCCATTTCAAAAGAGAACAGTCAGCCTTGTTTATGTTTAGAGAATTGTTACACTTTTCTACTGAAATGCCATCAAGCAAATAATAAGAAAATAAAATAATTAATAACAGAGCAAAAATCCACATAGCAAACCAAAACTCTTTACAGCAGAAAGTGTTCTACATTTAGATTTTTTAAAAAAGCATCTAAAAAAATGTACATTTTATTCCTTTCTCAATGTTTACTTTTACAGTTACATTGCCTATATGTTGTTTAATCTTATAACCTTTACATTTAATGTTTTTTCATAAACTCAGCACCTATTTAAACCTGCAAAAAATAACTTACATAGCTTTCTATGTCAGTAGAACATAATAATGAAATGGTCAGCACTACTTGTTTCCTTGAAATAACTCAAGGATAAGCTGATCAGTGTCCTCAGATTTATTGGAGATATAGAATTATATAGTGTAAAAGAGATTCTGTGATTTTCAGATGTCATTGGTATTTTGGGGTATTATTAGTACTTCTTTGAATCCCACTTCTGTCTCCGGTATAGACTGTCTTTTACAATTTACCTGACTTATATTTTAGCTTACAAACAAAAGCACAAAAATAATCTCCTCTCTACTTATTTCATTTTATTTACCATTATTCATCTAGTGAGAGCCAAAACCACACTTCCCTGAAAAACAAAATTCCATTTAAGAGATTATGAAACTTGTTCCTTCTAACTACAGAAATTTCCGGGCCAGAAATGGTCAAGTATATTTGGTGGTTTAATCTTTCTGATGTATTTAAATTTAATTCGCTAAAATACTTATCATCATTAAGATTAATTTTCCTTAAACATAAGCTGGAAATGTGGCCATTTTCATCTGAGCTGGAAGAGTAGCAATACCCAAAATTTTCCCTAGGCTTTGTTACGGAGCTACATCTAGAAAATGGATGTTTAGTGAATATTGTAGAGAGCTGTACTCCGAGAGGCAGAAATTCATGGTATCCAACTTAGTTTCTCTCTTTTTAGCCATTACAGGTACATTTTTCTATGTTCCCAGTATTCAAAAGCATAAAGTGTGTTCGGTTTGGCCAAATTTAGAAATATATCCTCTGAGAGAAGGCACAACCACCCTTCCCCCCACCAGGTTCGGGAAAAAAAAATTTTCCTCAAAGGAAAGTGAAAGAGATAAAACTGTTTATTTAACAAACACATGGGATAGGGTAATAATGTTAAATAATAAAATCTCTCGCTGTGCAGGAAAAACCTGGGAAAGTGTTCGAGTCCTCCCTTTGGTCTCCTCGGAGCTGGGGCTTGGCCCAGGGCCAGGCCCTCTGTGCCCAGTGGAAAGTCCTCCTGATGTGCTCTGATGTTGAAGCAATCAAGCAGTCCAGTAGAAAAGGGAGATGATCCGAAATTCCAGAGAAGGAAAAATTCAACTCTCAGTCTCTCTCCGGAGAAAAAGCAGCTTAACCCCTGTCCAAAAACTGTCCTCCCAAAAACAGTAAGCCGGGTGCTTCCTCCCTCCCCTGCCCCAGCTGGGAAACCAATTGCTATCTGTGTATGACCTTGAACAAGCTGCAAACTGCTTTGAAAAAGTTTTGCTCAGTTTTTCCTTCCCCCTCTCAGGCTCAGTTTGGAGGCATAGAAAGGCACAAGAATTAATTTCTGGGCATAGGCAGCGATATGGGATACACACCATAAAGTCACCCCAAGACAAGTGCACAGCTATGTTATCTGTTTTCTTCCCATGATTTGCAAAGACACATTGATCTGTACTGGGAATGGGGGTGAGGTGACACTGAGCTTTTACGGATCTCAGAAAGGAAGACCTGGCAAAAAATGGCTTAGTAGGATAAGTGCTTTAATAAGACAGAAAAAGAGAAGGAATACAGTTAGTGAATAAACCTTCTTTCCCACTGGGCACCTTTTTGTGTAGCATTGGAGAGGGCCCATTTGGATTTTCTTCTGGTGCTCAGCAAAGACAAGAGCAGATCCTAAGCATGGGGAGAAGCTCTCCGTTTTGGTCCTTTGAGCTACTATCCAATTCCCTCATAAGGAAACTGTTCTAAAGAATGTTCTCACAAGAATTTGTTGCTGCACTGTTAGACCGAGGTAAGGCCACACAGGTGACATACTTTCATGTTGCCCAGCAATGTGAGCAGCACAGCATGGGCGTGTGCCCTCTCAGGTTGATTGCCACATACTGCCTACCTTTCCGAAATCTAAGTTACAGACTACCTTATTTGCATACTAGCTTCTCAAACTCTAAATGTGAGTCCAAGTAGAGTAGACATGTCCACTGGCTCCTAGAATACTGTTATCTTCCACAGTGCTCCCCATCCACACTACCAATTTCTTTTTTCTTCAGTAGAAGAAGAATAGTGTGATTATTAATTATTGAATTTTTCACAAACCATAGTACAGAGTAATTACAGATTTTATAAATTAAGCATGTGGTCCTACTCCATAATTAAAAAATAAAGGCTGTAAAAAAACCTCTACTCAGTAAAAGAAGTGTTCACAATAAATTGCATTCTTTCCTTTCAGAGTCTCTCACTCAACAGCTCTCTACAGCAGTGTTTGAAACCATTGCACTGGGGAAATTCTCTGGTGCAGTTTAAATATGGAAATAGATAAAGGTTAGCTGGAAAGGAAGAGTAAGGCAGCCTTTAGTATGCTGTCCAATGTAAGGTTCATTCTTATATACTGCCCTGCTTGTCTTTTCACCTCCAAAAAAGTAGAGCCCTGCTGGTGGGAAATCATGGAAGTCTCCTGAGACTGCCTACAAGGACAAAGAGATCATTTGGTCAACTTTCCAATTACATTCTGTAAAAACATTGTTCCTACTTTCATTCAGTTAAAAAGATCTTCACCATCTACCTTGAAATACTACTAAATTTTCTTCTACTTTGCTACAATGGAGTGGTAAAAGTGAAAACTCAAAATGTCTATCCCTTCAGCAGGTCACATGGAAAAGGAATTTCATTAGAGTGTACTGATCTGTATTGAAATTTATGAGACTATGAAAAAAATATATAAATTTTGTACAAAATACAAGAAACATTTTCTTGTTATGCATATGCCTCTCTCAAATATTGTAAGTCCAAGTCTTCTGTGCACACATGCTCACAAACATAGAGTGCCTCAAAAAACTGTGGTAAGATTATAGGTGTTGTAATGGTGAATAGCTGACCCTGTAACAAAGACTGTTAATTATCTGCATCCTATATAAAAGAACATATAAACTTCATTAAGAAATTTTGGAAAATTCCTCAGAAGTAAAAAGGATTTGAAATGACGGTTGACAGTGCAAAATGAAAGCAATGAACCCCTTGAATAAATAAAATGATTCATGACTTAGGAAAACAAAAACTTGAACTAATTTAATCAAAAATAACAACAGGACCCAAGAACACCACCAGAATCCCAGAATTACCTACAGAAATATAGAAAATCTGATAAAATATCAATTATTCATAAATTTGCTTATTTGTGTCAGAACAGAATTCACTTAATGTGTCCTGCAGTTGCTGGTAGTAAAACCAGACCTTCAGTGATATAGTGTGTTCAACCTGTTTTGGCTTTGAAGGTGTGGTGTGGGCCATAATACCAATTTATCTTCAGTGTAGGGATTCTTGCCTACTTCCTTTATGAATCAATGGGTAAATAGACCAAAAAAGTTTTTCAGTTTGCTGGCCGATTGACCTAAAAGTGATTCCTCATTCAGTGTGCTGAGGATCATGTGCTAGAGAAAGCTAAACCCTGAGAAACTGTCTGAAAATCTTTGTATAATTATTTTCCAGAATATACTAGGTTAAGATGCACTCATCAGTTATCCACTTAAAGCTGTGGCAGATTGTGGTCAGTTGTTATACATCCACAAAATTCCCACCAGACAGAAAGAGAGTTTTGATATAAACAAGTAAATCTACAACTGAAAAAAAGTCCAAGTCTATGAAAAATCTGACTAGTCTTTTCAGAAGTACTGATTTTTGATACTTTTATTGTCTCAAAATCTTGGGCTTATAAGACTTCACAGTTCTATATCTACAGCAAGGAGAATTCAGCTGAATGGAAATAAAATTAAAATTTTATTTAAATTAATTAAATTTGAAAGAATTAAACCTGTGAAGAATCAGTACAGATGATCCATATTCATACATAAATTTTTTTGAAAAAAAAGAATAATAAATTTGCAGTGTAGATTTCTGTAAGTTGTTTTAAAGAATGATGTGATAAGAAAAATGTTATTTACACATTAATGAATACAGGACTAAACCATATACAAAGGTTATTTTGCATTGCCTTTCCTTGATTAAAATGTAGAAAATAAAATTGTTGTAAAGCCAGATTAGACTTCATGCACTTAGTTTACAATATGAAGCAGAATTACAATAAGAAACATGGCAAATCCAAGAGACTTGCATATAAAAATACAGTATAAATTACTCCTTCATCTGAATACATCTTCAGGATCAACACACACTATTATCCAGTGCTTCTTTATTATGCAGTTCTCTACCATTATTCAATATTGTCCTTAATGCTTCTACTATTTCTATTATCACTATAAAAGTAAAGATTGGATTCTATTTTTAGTTCTCATCCTGAATTGCTTTTTGAGTCTGGATAAGGTGCCTGTCTTTGTTTATTTTTCTTTTAAGTGAAAAAATGATTATGAATAATGGCTTCCTTTGAATACTGCCCTTCTTTTGAATAATGCTCTGCAGGTGAAACAGTTTCATGCCTTGACCTAAAGTCTAGTGAGTTCAGTAAGAAGCTTTTTACTGACTTCAATGAGATTTGGATCAAAATACCTATGTAAAAATGAATAATACTGAGCAACCAACTTTTTATTTTGGGAAATGCCACCAAATTTTTCCATGCAATTTAATTAATAATACTGTTTTATTACTCCCTTCAGATGATAACATTTCAAGTTTTAGATTCTGAATTGAATGCCATATGTAACTGGCCACAGTAGAGGAAAAAAGGAAAGTTGATATGTTCTATAAGGTTATTTGAAATATCAACTAAATTTAAATTAACCAAGTTGGTACTGTCACTAACACGTAATCTAAAAATCTCACTAAAATTTGGGGTCTTTTACTGGAGCAAAATAAATTACAAAAGATAAAAATGGAATGGTATTGTGTTTTGGGACATATTGAAAAGTTAGCTTTCTAAAGTGCAGGACAGATTGATTTCAACTGAAGAATTCTCTGCTAGATTGTGTTGCTTTCCTGGTTTTCTTGTATCACTGAGATCAAAATTACCCCAATAGACTTGTCAGGATTATAATACTCTCTCACATGTTCTCATGCCTCTCTTCAGCTGTAGTTGCTCAGATTTCCCCCCTCTTCTTTAATAGGTTATCCCAGAGGTGCTGCCACTGCCAGTGATGGGCTCAGCCTTAGCCAGTGACGGATCCATATTGGATCCAGCTGATATTAGCTCTGTCAGATAAGGGCAAAGCTTCTGGCAGTTTCTCACCCCTGCAGTTCCACTGCTACAAAAAAACCAAACAGAACAAAAAAAAACAAAAAACCAAAAAAAACAAAACAAAAAAAAAACCCAAAAAAACAAAAAAACCAAACAAACAAACAAAAAAAAAACAAACCAAAACCACAAATCCAAAAAAGGTGACCTGTGCTGCTATTTTATCCTTATTTTATCCTTTAACTGAACATCTTCAGTTATTGTGAGTTTAAAACATAGAGCATATATAAGTAAAATGCTAAAAAGTGACCTAGCTGGTTATGAAAGAAGCAAGTAAAAAGAAATTAAATGGGCTGCATTTAAATTGTGTAAGTTCACTGCAAGTTCAAAGACTCCTGAAAAATCCCAAAATCAAACAAAAACCAGATCTGTCATGTTAAAAATGTCAGCTATTTTTCTATTTACCTTGTGGGTAATGCCTTTTGATGGATAACACAAGAAACGGAATTTGATTCCTAACATTTAGAAATGTTGTAAACAAACAACTTTTGTATTTTTAGAAGCAGATTTATTGAACAAACATGGTATAAAGCAGTAATCTGAAATATATTTACTTCCTGAAGAAGATCAACTGAAGCTATTTCAGTTTCTCTCATTTCACTTTAACAAGGACAACAAGAGTTCTAGCAATGTAGATCAGCTGAAGCTGTCATGAATTTACCCTTCCCATCCTCAAAAGAGGTATGTACTAATCTACTTTTAGTTTAGTTAAATATCCAGTTATTTTTTCTTATTTGTATGAATTTTTGGTTGAAATCAGCAACTGACATAAACAATTACAGCTGTAGAATCTGTAAAAGAAGCTGTGTGAGGCACTGCATAAAATATCTGAACTATCTGGATGAAGCATTCTGTCTATAAGGGAGAACTGTTATCTAAAATCTGTACCCATTTTGTGTATAAAATAAAAAAAAAAAGGTTGCTGAATGTGGAAATTAACATTTGATGGCAATCACTTTGAATCACTTTGAACAAAAGCAGCAGAAAAAAACTAGGGAAAGATGTGTGGTGTCTGTGACTGAGCCCTGCATTGATTCCAAACTGCAGTTTCCAGACAACTTCCAGAAACATTCCTGTGTGTGGCCAAACAGCTAGAGGCATCACTGGCATGTTTGAAAAACTTATCTGACTATCTGACTGAACAGAATAAATGCATAGGAGCTTACTGGGCATAATGTCGTGCTCAAGAGAGCGAAGTAGCAAAGGCAGGAAACATTTTACCTTTTTGAGAGTTGTTATATTAAAAGCACAATTCTAAGATACTGAGGCAGATGAATAGCAGTGAATTTAAGAAAAAATAACAGAAAGTCTACTGAAATAAGTTTAATAACAACCATGACACGGTCTAGTACTGGAGATATCTCAGACCCATAAGAGATTAGAGTTCGAAGTCCCAAGAGAGTGTAAAGTTAAATTTTCATACTGCTTCAGTTATTAATAGAATCTTCTCTTCAGAGCTGACATAATTTGTAAAGCATATTAGGTTTTTCCACCATATTTATATAACAACAAAACCAGTGAAAATAACAAACAAACATGTTTTATTAGGGTAAGGAGGAAGCTAAAAAAAGAAATAACTCCTTAGCATGTCTGGATCATTTCCACAGTACGGCCATATGGCAGATTCAGCTAGTGTGCAGCAAAGCTGCAACAATTTGTGATTGTTTTAGGAAGATCTGGCAACTGTTTACTAAAGATAACAGAATCTAACCTTTCAGTGAATCTGGTGCTGTATTCTCAGCATGCACAATCTTCCAATGGTCCTAAGTATCTCAGGGGAGGAAAGTAGTTCAAGTGGTTTACAATGATCAGAGATCATTTTTCTCAATGGCCATAGCCAAAGAATGACTGGAGCTTTCTTTCTGCTTTCTTTGATATGAAGAAAGGTAGGTAAAAGATGTGTAAGTGTACGCTTGAATACACAACTGAGGAAAGAAGAGGTCACTGGGTTATCAAATGCAATGAAATCACAAAAAATGGCTGCTAGGTCTGTAAGTGTACACTGTACCTTAAAAATGCTAATATAAGAATAAATTAATAAAAAACTATAACTCAACAGTGGGTTTGCATAACAAAGCAGCTCTGAAGTACTTATAGCTCTTTATATAAGAAAGATTCATCCTGACTCATACTATGAATTGCTTTATAAGATTCTACTTCTGTCATAGTTCAAACCAGAAATCTCTACTCTCCTGGTCTTGTATTCTTGCTGGTTCTAGAACTAACACTCTTCTGATCAAGCAAATGAGGTAATTTTTAGAAGCAAACTTCTCAGAAAGACTGAACCAGGGTAACAAAATACTTTTGGAAAATGATGATTATGTTAGTGCAAAGAAAGTAAGCAATATCACATGACATGAATCTTTAATTCAGAATTATTTTCCAGAATATACTGGGTTAAGATGCACTCACAGTTATCCACTTAAAGCTGTGGAAAATTGTGATCAGTTCTTATATAGTCACTCCAGAATTCAGAATGATTCAGGTAATAATTCAGAATTATTACATATTTTGTGGGAATTATAAAACAACAAAACCCATGTAGTGCATTTCTTTGCCAGTCTTCCAGAAATGCTATAATACAACAAAGGTTTCCAGATTTTAAGGGATAGCAGAGGCACCTTAAAAAAAAGGGTCCTGTTTTCTTGATATTTGTGCTTCAATATTCAAGCTTTCAAGAGACTTCCATGTAGAACATAAAATAAGCAATATTTTAGGCTGCTTTTATGTTTTGTTTATGTCACAGTCTCCATGTGAATAAAGACTATTAATTTCTATTTATAGTAGAAGTACTGATACCTCAACATATAACACTGATAATGATTCCTATGCCTTTCAGTACAGTATTAAGGGACAGATTTAAGATACTTAGGAAGTGGACTTCCAGTTTGAAAATGTCATAACATTTCTCTGCTATGGTGTAGTTCAGCATCCAGTGTACAAGAAGTCTGATGCATACAGTATAAAGACATTCTGCACAAAGTCTGCTCACATGCTTCTTCCCAGTTTTGCAGACTATGAATCAGTTATCAAATAGAATGCTATTTTGCTAGACCAATTATTTTCAATCTTTTTTTTTCTTTCTTTTTCAAATTTGCAGATAGATAAAATATTTCCACTGGAGAAGCAGAACTTTGAATAGCAAATTTTACGTCAGTCAAAAATAAGCTCATTTTTCAGTCACCTTTCATATTTCTCTTGGTGTTACCTGATTAATGTTGCAATTCAGAAACTAAACACTTAAACCCACTGAAGCTGATGCTCTAGAGAAGCTGAAGAAAAATCTACTCTTAACAAAGATAAAGTAAATTCTGCATTAAATTGAGCAAGGTGATAAAGACATATGAGTTAAGAGAATTGGAAAGTCATAAGGCAATAACAGGGGTCTGTTTGGGGGTCACTGTATTCACCTTCAGGACAGTAGCTATTCTGAAGATTCTGTTTTCTGGTGAAAGAATGGATTTCAAGAGGGATTTCAAGCAGATCAATGGTGTTGCTTTGCAAGTATTTGTGGGAAATCCTCCCAGCCAGAGTAAAATAACAAGACTATATTAAAAATTGTTTACTTTATGTTTGCAATATGCACTGGATTACAATGCAATTGTTTCAGCAGTGCTTCTTCTAGTAGCAATAATGGTTCTAGTATTTTTTATTGAGTGTTTGTCATTTAAACACTAATTCAATTGCCTTTGCAAATATTTGCTTTCTAGCTGTTACCAGGAAGCTCAGCACAGTGCACCTTTTGAATCAAATCAGGCAATCCATATCATTTCACTCAGAGTCTTCCACAGGATTACTTGAAGAAGTAAGCTTTAGGTGAGGAATTTAACAATCTAGGGACTCTGTCTTATTTAAAATCCTCGGTTGGCTTTTGTCTACAAAAACCCAGTGTCTGAGCTTCAGATTGAACTAAATAAAGTCAGTAATTTTTTTTGTTTCTTAGGATGTTGAGCATATACTTTGATAGCATGTTTCAACCACTGCCTTGTTTTTAAAATCACGGCTTCTACAACCAGGCATTTGTGTGAGGTTAATAATCATCATGGAACAGAATTCTAAGATGTTCTGCTAGTGTGCATACTGGCAAATGACAAGCCTGTATACAGGTACTTTGTAGATGTTCTGCAGTTTCCTTAAATACAAGAGCACTTCTTAGAACAAACCCAGACTCTGCGTTCACCTGCCCTGCCAATACTAATTATCGTTAATGGGACTTGGGAGTTCATAATAGCAGCACCTTGATGTTCAACTTCTTAAATCAATGTATGACATCTTGCCTCCATATTCATCAGCCATATAGTTTAGAATTAGGAGACTGGAATATCTTGTGTCTTTCTAAAAGACAACCTTCTTGACTACAATGAAATCAGGAAAAATCCTCCATTTTCTTCAGTAAACTTTTTTCTCCAGTCCTTATGCCTAATAATGAAACCTAATTCCTCATTTGAACTTCTCTTTTTATTGTCCAAACACTGAATTTTATTTAGATTTTCCCTCCTAGATTGAAGGACCTGTCTGATTGCACCTTCACTCCTCATTGAGAAATATATATGATTTATAACTTAGTGGTAAAGTTCACAAGAATCATACAATACTCTTGACATTATAAAGTACTGTGGAACATCAGCGTTCGTAAGTTGGCTGATTTACCTTCTTAAGTACAGTGTCTTGCCAAGAATCATAGAATAATTTAGTTGGCAAAGATTTCCAAGATTAGTGAGCACAACCGTTGATGGGTCACTGCCTTGTCAGCTAGACCACAGCACTAAATGCCCCACCCACATGTTTCTTGAAGACCTCCAGGGATGGTGACAGCCTGGGGATAGCCCATTCCCATGCTTAACAACCCTTTTCATGAAGAAATTCAGTCTGGTATCCAACCTGAATCTCCCCTGGCACAGCCTGAGGTTATGTCCTCTTGTCCTGTCACTGGCTGTCTGGGAGAAGAGGCAAACCCTCACCTGGCTACAACCTCCTTCAAGGCAGCTTTAGAGAGCCATAAAGCCTCCCCTGAGCCTCCTTTTCTCTAGGCTAAATAACCCCAGCTCTACAGCTGCTCCTAATAGGACTTAATCTCTAGGCCCTTCACGGGCCCCCTTGCCCTTCTCTGGACATGTTTCAGCACCCCGATGTCTTTGCTGAAGGGTCCAAAACTGAGCACAAGCTTTGAGGTGTGACTTCTCCAGGGCTGAGTACAGAAGTTCTTAATTGAACAGATATGTCACATAAAAAATGTCATAAACTCATAGAAACACTCTGCAGACCAGTATAATTTTGTACAGAAATAATCTATTCAGTAACAAGTGTTACTCTGTTCTTTGATATGATATTTAATGTCAGGCTTATTACTTTGCAATTACCAGAATAGATAACTGTGCACTTCCACAGGGCTTTACATTCATTTTTTTCTCTTAGTGCTTCCATCAGAGAGATATTAAAAAAAAACAAACAAAAGTCAGATTTTATTTAAATTATGATTGGAATCTATAAATTCTACGTCCGTTTTAGCAGTTCTAATAAACAATAGAATCAATTCAAATTTTTATTTTTTGCTCTGGGATTTTTCAAACTATTTAACAAACTAAGAAATGTCTTCTGTCGTATATCTGAAGATGCACATAATCTTCAGTATTTGCCTGTCATCATAAGGAGAAAAGCCTTGGATATCTTTATTTCCTTATGAGCTTGCTTGAAAGTATTCAAACTAACAACCCAAGGCAGGCCCATTAATACCTTTACAAGAGTTAACTGGCACAGTGGAGCAAATCACCTAGTTTAATTCAGAATTCAGTGCTAATTCATGATGCCTTCATTGCTCTGTGTTTGGGACAAATAATTAATCAAACTCAGGTTAGGTTGTTGAAATGAACTGCCTAAATAGGATTTAAACTGATTATAATTTTTAAAATAGAATCTCATTATCTGACTAGATTTGACAGAATGTTTATGTCTATGTTTGAATTCCTAATGTACAATTAGAAAAATAATCATGTAAAGTATTAGAACACTGTGTGCTCTGAGAATTATTTATTACTCCTTGAGTAGCCTCTCTGACACAAGGATAATTTTCCACTAATAAATGAAAAAAAGCAGAATTTCAGTATCACACTTGCAATACCTCTTTATTAATCAACATACAACCCATATTGAGCTACTTTGAAGACAATTCAATGCGCATTGCTAAAATGGAAAAGAAATGGAAAAAATACCAACTGCAAAGGAATTGAATCCGTTATGCTACAAGGTCTAGTTTTTTTGCTGATGTGTTTGGAAGCAATAGCTGCTCAAGCATGTGTATCATAAGGATCTCTCTGAATTATGTGACCATGTTTTGAACCGCATATACATACCCACCACCACACACACAGAGACACAGAGAGATCATGAGGGATGGGATGAGAATTCCACCATCTTGTGTTTTTTTGTGGTGGTGCATCCTTGCTCTCCCCACTCCTCTTCAGGCCTGCTCTAATATCTCAGGAGCTCCTGATAAGCCCTGACGGAACCAGCTGAGCCATCAAGCGAAGCACTCCTTGACAGAACCCCTTCATCGCTAAAGTGTCCCTTGACAGCGCCAGGTGGTCTTGCATGATAAAGGTGGGAATGATTCTGACCATAACAGGAACAGCAACTGCCTGATCAAGGTGGGGAATAAAGAATAAGAAGTTATCCCTGTTAAACCATTCACCTGAATTGTACAGTCCAAGTGAAATGGTGCTGTTGCTACAAGACATTTTGAAAAAAATAATTTTAGCCTGAGTGGAACACTACCATTGGTAAAAAACGTCTAGTAGTTACCAACTTGTGTTATGGTCAGGATGGAAACTGACTGATGACTAGAGACAATTATCTTGTGACCCTATAAACAGTGGTTTAAAGGGAAGCCCTTTGAGTTCTTCTGGAATGCAGCAGGCTACACCAGCATCTCCCCCTAAGCAGGACACCTCTCGGAGCTCACAAACTTTCAAGTTTGTGATATTCAAAAGACCATCACTGACAATGAGGCCTAGGTTGATATTCCCCACCTCACCACTCCTCAAGGTGCCTGTTGAGAAAGTTAAGGGATTTGATGTATTTCACTGAACCCAAGTGGAATTTTTATAGGTACCTTTACACACATAAATGTAGATATATACATCTCTGTCTGCATCTGTGCATTGATTAAGGTATGAATGCTGTTATTGTGAATCTATAATTAAGTAGGTTTTGTAAATCTAGTAAACCCTATTGAATCACTTTATAAATATTAAATTAGTCAATGATTAAGTGCTGCTAAACCCTTTTGTGCCCTTATCTTTTGTAATCATATCCTTTGCACCTTTACCCTTTTGCATTCCTTGTCTTCTTGTAAATCATTCTAAATTGATTCTAATCCAATTTGCTTATGTATGCTTCATCTGTGTAATAAGTAACAGAGTGAACCTTGCCATTAAACTCTGTTAAATTCATACTTTCACAATTCATATTAAAACCTGCTTTTTGCCAATACATTTGATTATGATTCTTTAAGACCTAAGCACTCAATCACAACATGTATGAAGCAGTGGATCTAATCAAATCCAGTTTGACTTGTGATGTGCTGTGATGTGCATGGGGACGGTAGCAGAATCCTGAGCTAAAAATAGTTTCAGATGAAGCTAACCTGACAGATGTATTCCAGTGGCACAAATAGCTGCAAATATCCATTCAGTCCATACAAGAGCAGGTACAAGAGCAGTCCACAGAGTGAATTCAACACAAAGGCCTTCCTGAATCACTTGGATGTTAAGCCCTTAGCACCAGACATTGCCTGTTTTGCTTTACAGATGGACACTTCTTGCCAATATAGATATAATCCTTGTTCTGCAGTCAGTCAATAGACTTCACACACACACACAAATGTACAGCTTCCCCTTGGGTCAGCAGTCATGAGAGAAAGCATTCGATAGGTACGTCTGTATTGGTAAGGACCATTTTCTGTATTATTAAATTGTAAGAAGAATCCCTAGTATAGTTTTCTTGCAGGCCAAAGAGCATTTCCCAAGGCTTTGAGAGAATGTTTCAGGATTTAGCTCAAAACTCTTGATGTTTGGTTTTGAGGTGCAAGGCTGGTTTGAGGGCAAAGGCAAAGAGACAAGTGCATTCCATACCAGGAATACATACATTCCCATTTCAGGTGGCCTCAGTGCCTGTTACAGTTTTTCCTAAGGCCCCCAGTGAGGAACTGTGACTGCATTTGACAGGATTTTTTTTTAAGAATTTTTCAATCCAGATATATAATGTAGAAAAAATCATTGTGATTTCTGCTCTGTTTCCACGTTTATAGGGCTTCCATCCTTCAGAACTTCTGTCAACTTCACAGAAAAAATCTTTTTGTTACATGTGGGTGATATGATTGCCAAATTTTTATTGTATTTGCTGAAGACAATTTTCTGGTAGACGCTACATTATTTTTCAATTTAAGGGAAAAAAAATGAGTGAAAGGATTCTTCTTCCCACAATGTCTTCCCATTTCTTCTTTGAAATCTACTAATTCACGTGTGATTTACTAATTCACAGGTACTTCATGTGAATTTTAGGTGCAAATCATTTCCTCATCTCCCTTGGCCAGAAGTGTAAAACTTACATATTTAAGGAGACAAAAGTTACTGTGAACTGTTTGCAAATAATAGGACATGTTTACATTTAAAAACCAACCAACCAAACCGCACTTCCTTCAAGGTTAAATAAAGACCACATGCTAGAACTAGCATTCTGTCTCACATTTTAGAGGCAGTAATGTTTTACAGTTAGTTGATGGATTCCATGAACCAGTTTTAGCTAGAATTTTCCTTGTGGAAAACACTTAAAGTTTTATTGCTATTGGATATTTTACTAAAAATACAGCCTGTAACGTTATCTTGGGAAACCTAACTCTGATAATAAATTTAACATAAGCTCCTAAAAAGAAACAAAATTACATCAATATCTGACACAGCTCACCAGTCCCACACCACAAAACCAACATCATACTGATACATTGAACTAAAGAAATCTCCACTTGGAACTTATTTAATTAACACAATTCTCTTGCATCCCAAGATTTTAATATTAAAATCACTCATGGTTCATATATTAAAAGGATGAAAGGATTTAACTATTGGTTAATACTTCTCCTTATTTGCATATTCCCATCTTTTTGCTTTTGTCTCCATCTTCACCAGTTAAACCACAAAAATATTCAATAAAATTCTGTGTGTGAACTAGTTTTTTACACATTTAAGTTTTGCAGAAGAGGATTTAATAAGGATAGATATATTCTTCTATCTTAGGCAAACAACAGAGACAAGATATTCATCTGTATAGACCATGTAGATTCCAAATATACTTGTTCTATGAATCCAAAACAGTGTCCTCAAAAAGATTTAATTTTGTGTCATAGCATTGCTTTTAATTCCAATCTAAATTCTTTATTATAAATTTAACCTTGTTGATCATTGTGATTGTGGTTTTGGAAACTTATTTCCAATTAATTATTAGGAATCAATGTGTAAATACTAATTCTAAGGAATGCATTTCCAGCAGTTAACATGCAAGCAATAGAAATCAAAAGATAAAGATCTTTAAAAAAATGTCATAAGCCCTTTTATTTTGCTCCTACTTTAATAACAACAATAATAGTAGATACTATTATTATAAATCTCTGTTCATTTACTCAAGGCTTCCAGTGTTTCAGCCATTCTAAATTTGGCCTGAGATACAAAGACAAAGTGATTTGATTACAAAACAAGAATTTTAGGTCTGTAATAGTACTGTTTTTCTGTTTCAACTAAACCTTTATTTTCTAATGCCTTTTTTTCCCCCCAATACTTCTTCTCATTGATTTATATTACATGGGTAATTTCCTGATGTTACATTTACAATAAATAATATATTTGGGTATCACTATTTTCATCAACACGACAATAAAACTTGAATGACACAATAATGAAATCAAATAATGACAAGGGAAAGAAAAGAAATCCTAGTCTCAATTACACAGTGTTAGATATCTTTCTTCTAGTAGATAATGAGAACTGTCATTGACCTTATTTAAGTCACTTCTCACGTTTAAGGTACTTTTTCATTTAACAGGTTGGGTCAATTCACAAGATTTTATATTGACTAAGATGTCTGTTCTTATTGGCAAATGAATAAGCCCTTTACTGCTAAAGCTGACAACAGAACTGCTTGGATTCCTCCAATTTCAGATTTAAAACCCTTCAGTTACCATTTCTTACATTCACTAGACTGAATTGTGGTATTTGTTTAAAACCTTAATTTCATTTGAAAATGTATCTATTCTTTACTGCCATTCTTCAACTACCATATATATTTACTTCAGTATTTAATGTAAGATATGAAAACTGGTAATGCACAAATATGGCCTTCATATGAACAACTTTGTATCTTTTTTATCCTAGCATGCAGAAATCCTCTAAGTGAACAAAACACCAAATTCAGTTAGAACTGAAATACCTTTTACTGTCTTGGGTTTTGGAAAGATGAATCAAAAACCTGATGAAAAAGTACAAATTTGTAAATCTTTCCTATATTTTTCAGTCACCTGCCACAAACATTGGTCAAACAGGGACAAATATATTTGGAAACAAAGTCAAATGCATAGATTCACACCCTTTCTGTAGTCCCAGAGTCTTTCAGTCCAATGTTTCTAATATTTGCATAAGAGTATCCAAGATAAACTACCAATCAAGCAATACAGTGCTGTGTGGATTTTTCAGTTTAAAAAAGGAAAGATTGTGCAAAAGATGGAATAAAGAATACTGTAAGTGCAACAGAGTATTTTCCAGAGAGCCTAACTGAACAATTTTTCTGTTCTTTAAGAACAGTCATACTTGTGAGTCCTTCCTACCATGGACAGCAATGCCATAGTGAGAAAGAGCAAAGGAGTCAAATTGTGAGACTGTCTATAGAAGCAAATGTTAAGCACGTTTGCAGAATTCAGTGCATGAGTTGTTCACCTACTGGCTGCTTCTAGCATCTAACTTAAAAGCAGTTCTCAGATCCTAAAGTTAGAACTTAATGTTCCTCATTTCGTGAACAGGAAGAAAAAAAGAGGAAAAGATGATGCGTCCAGAAAATGAACTTAGTAATAAAGGCAGGTGCTTAAATTTAGACTGTAAAATCTCTCTGCCATGTTACAACATTTTGAGTTTAGTTTTTTGAGTCTAGTCATCTACATAGCTACAAGAACAAACCTTGCTGGCAGCTGAACAAACCATAGGCAATCTGAAATGCATAGTCAAAAGAATTTTTTCTTAAAGGAGAGGGTTTACTTCAGAAATCTATGGCTTAATTCCTCTGTCACCTATTATTCGTAATCTGTTCCAAAAATATCTTAATTTGTTCTAGCACTTCAGAACATATATCCTGGGTGTTACAATTACACGGTATCTTGGTTTAAGACAATTTACACTCACAAATGTGAAAAATGTGAAGTATCTTCAATGAACAACAACAAAAATATTTTTGATAATTTTTAATGTTTAAATCTTTATGGATGATTAGGAAAATGAACTAAAAAGGAAATTGGTGTGCTGACTATTCTGCTAGTTTTGTTTCTGCTGCTAATGAAAAAAAGATAAAACAGTGCTGTTATCACATAATGTTTCAAAATATGATGAAGACATTTTTATATAAATTAACATAACTTCTGACTTCCTGCCACTTGTTAGTTCTGTGCATATGAGTATTTTTTATAAATAGCTGTTAGGGACTCATTTGATTGTCAATATGGAGATAAACAAAGTAAAATTAGTGCCGTGCACAGATGATAGTTTTCTGCAAGCAGTTTATCCCGCTGATAGATAAACAATGGCTGAGATACCCTTAAATTGCACATGTGGGGCGAAGCATCTCACTGTCCTGCTCAGTCTCCTAGCAGCCTGGAGTCAAACTTCACTATTCACCATCCCACCATGTAATCTTGTGGGTGGTTTTTGGTTCAAACCACAGGTGCACAGTCAGGGTAGGAAATGGTGCCTCATCTCACTTGCTCTAGATGCATGGAAGAAAATGAGTAGGAAGGACACCTACGTCAGATTATGCACGTATTCAAGACAAAGTTGTTCTAAATCAGCTCCCTTCAAGATTTTTATGGTCAGCACTAAACAAATGATGGCCTGCATTCATGTAAGACAAGGACAGATGTTTTCTCTGCTCTTCTTGCAATCCAGTTAATAGGATATTTTCATTACTACTGAAAGGCCACAGGCTTTGTGTCAATCTAATAATGTAGGACTTGGTTCAGCCCTTGACTTTAAAGTCTTGGCCTGAACTGATTTTAGGTTGTTTTAAGATAAACCTACCATAAATCCAGCTTTTTCTAAGCATTGTGCAGCATCTCTATCACCAGGGATTGATATTTGTCCCCATTCAGTTATTATCTCTGCCAGCAGAGACTTGTGACATGTAGTCTATGTCTCTTCATAGACATGCAGGTAATTTCACATTAGGTTACTAGCATACCCCCTAAGACATAACTCATGTTCTCTGTTCAGCTTATCAGAATGTCAATATCTCAAATAAAGAAAAGCTGAGTATATGAAGGACCTCAGAGCCAAAGTCTGTTTTGGGATATATAAAACAACTATATTTCAATACTATTGCTACTTCAACAAAAATTTTTATTTCAAATAAAACATTCAGGGTATTTTCTGAGAGCTTTGTGTTTCAACAAGCCAAAATTGAATATTTTATCAGAATTTTCTGTTGAAAAGTTTTCTCTCTGTGTGTACAAAAGTTGATCTTTTTTTTAAAAGAAAAACGTAAGTTTCACTGGCTTTGGTATGTTCCTCTTGGATCAAATGGCTCATTGATAAGAACAGTTTTAAAATAAGACTTTGGAGAAGAAGACTGGGAGATGCTTATATAATGCCCAATTGCAAAAGAAATGCCAAAACAATTTTTTAAAGAACAGAAAATAAGGATGGAAAGAACAGATGGTGGTCCTCAAATTCATCTTTCTGGCACAAGTGGAATTGAGCTATCCTTTAATAAGAAAGAACAGAAAGAAAGTTATAGAAATCATTAAAAATAAATTTAGAAAATGAAATATCAAAATAAAGTATCAAAATAACTCAGGTTTTGAAAGAAAAAACTCTGAAATTTGACTCCATAACTTTATTTTTTTCCCATTTTCTAATTTCACAAATCAATAATAATGTCTAAACCTTCTGGTTCCTAGAGCAGTGAAAAATGGAAAAAAAGTTATTTTAGTAACTATTAGGTAAACATTAATGGAATTAGAGAATCAGTAAAATATTGTATTGGAATGCATTGAGGCAAAGATATTAATGACATAATGGCATGTTATTTTTATCACAGACTACCATAAGGGAAGGCAAATAGGGCACAATTCAAGCATTTTGAATTGTAACTTCATGTTATACAGGAGCATTTACAGTACCTAGTGCATCAATGCTCAAAAACAGGTAAGGCAATTAAGTTTACATATCCAGCCAATGGTTAATTTAATTATTTGATTAAAAGTCAGTTTTACAAGGTTTCCATTCTTTTTGCTGTCCCTTGAGGACTGCTGTTCAATTTTAAATTAACATTTTATTGTGCTATGTGTTTTTTACAGTGTTATTAGATTAATTAGCTGAGCTTGTTTACTTAGGCTGACCTTTTATTTTGTTTTGGATTCAATATTGAGTTCTGTGGATAGAAACTCCAATTGTAATTTCAAAGTGAATATGCCTCTTCTTTTTAAAAGTAGTTCTTTACACTATTTAATCTATACAAATTGTATTTCTTAGTGAAGTCAGACATTCTTCTAATGAGTTATTTATCATGGTCTACAGCTGTGGTTACCAAAGCAGTTTCCTCCTCTGTCAAGTGGAAAAGCAAATTAAAATTTTATAGTTCACATATATGAGATTCACAGTCTTTTAACAAAGCTCCTTTTAGCAATTCAGAAACATTATTTTCTTCCCACCATTAAACAGTGTCCCATTGCTCAGCTGCTTTAGAGGCAATTAAGTACAAAAATATTAAAGCTACATAGCTATTTTTACTTCCACTGCTAATGCATTAAAATAGATATCCTATTCCATGATAGTTGTAATCTTCATTTTCTCTTATAACATACATGTCATAAGAGTATAATTGCATTTTGTTATCATACATAAGAGGTCGACAACCAATGACATAGGACTAAAGAGAGGGTAGGATGTGGTCTTGTGGAAGGTGCTCCACTCACTTGTCAAGTAACAGTGGATGTGGGGACATAGTTTTGATCACATTGAATTATATCTCTTATACTTGCTAAAAGTCTGTTACGTCTGCCTTTCCTGTGGATGTTTAAAAATTAAGTCTGTTTTGTCTATTTATTTTCACCATTTTGATGAGACTGATAGAAAGATTTAAATTATAGCTGGCACCAGTAGGCAAGTTAGAATTTCATTAACACATCAACTAGCGGACATAAAACCCCCACCAAATAAATTTACAGTGTATTTTGCTCCTCATGATTGTGCAGGTTTTGTGGGTTTTGCTTCCTGAGAAAACCCCAAAATCTAAACCTTTTCAATTGCTATAGCAAACTCTGGAGATGGCCATTTAGTAACAATCTTGTACAACCAAATTTTAAATCAAATACCTTATTTGGAAGTCTGATCTTTGTGGAAGAAATTAGAAAATTAAGGATAACGTTTTTCAGTAAAGTAATAGGTATATTGGAGTTGTCTTTTGTTCCACCTTTCACTGTCTGGACATAAAAGCACAGGAGTAATTCCACCTAATAGCTGTCACAAAAAATGGTTTGCAGTGTGCCAACAGGCCCATACTTCATTGAAGATCACAGAAATCAAAATTACTGAAAAATTCTAAGACAACAAGAAAAAATGTAGTCTTTTCTCCTTCCATTTTTGAGAAGACAGTTTTGAATACGAGAGGAAGAAGAACAAGTAGACAATGTAAAATAGAAAAAAAAAAAGCGATTTTATTTATCTTGAATAGTACAAATAAGCAGCCTTCCCTTTTTCCTCTAGATTCTGAAGAAAAGCAAAAATGAGTGCTGTTCATACAGCTCTTCATGATGCTGATTGTTCATGCTAAAATATCAAAAATAAAGAGATAAAAAAGAGGCAAAAGTGAAAAGAAGGTGAGAAGATAAAAGAAACATCAACATAGCTGCTTTGGTGCTCTGTGGCTGTGTAGAGGTCATATACCATTCCCGTAACTTGCTGAGAACATGCTATGACTGAGACTGTCATTACCCTGCAGCATATCACCAGATTAACAAGAAAGAAAATCCATCACAGACACAGGATCAATATCTATGAAATCTGACAGAAGAACATAGTATGGAACTCAGTTAATTTAATATAGAATGATTTGGTCTCAGATTATACTTACAGAGAAGACAATATCTATCTTAAAATTTTGTAGTGCAAAGTATTTTTTAAAATACCTTTGAATGGCACAACCATCTGCAGGTCAGCAGTAAGTTTCTGAATTCACCTCTTAGGTGAATTCACAGGGACTTTATACTTTTGGTGAACAATTGGAACAGCCAAAAATTCTTTTTGACCTAAAGTGGACATACCAAAGCACTTCCAAAATACTCTGTATCATAAAATATTGCACAGCCTTGCCAAAAGAAGTGGATATTAATAGTAGTTTATAGAACCATAGAATTGTTTAGGTTGGAAAAGACCTTTAAGATCATCAAGCCTAACCATTAACCCAACACTGCCAAGTCTACCACTAAACCATGTCCCTAAGAAATACATCTACACTTTTTTATATGCCTCTAGGAATGGTGACTCCAACACTTCCCTGGGCAGCCTGTTCCAGTGTTTGGCAATCCTATTGGTAAAAAGGTTTTTCCAACTGTCCAATCTAAACCTCCCTTGGAGCAAGTTGAGGCTGTTTCTTCTTGTCTTACACTACACTCAGGCTATTGATCCCACCACATTTTTGGGGAAGAAGCCCTAATTCCATAGGGAAGAAGCCCTATGACCATTTATTAATTTTCTCCATTTCATTTCTTTTCTTCTTTCTCTCTGTTTCGTGAGTTCTTTTACTCAGAGTTTGGACTGAAACACAGGAGATGCCAGACTTTTCTTTGGACTTAGATGTTTATTATATTTTATCTGTATTACAGCTGCACAGAGTGTGCCTCTAAGTTAATAAGGTGAAAATGGCCCCGAGTTCTAACTTCCAAGGCCTTTTAAAATCCAATCTACCCAGTTATGGAATGCCAACTAATTTATTTTTACTTATAATCCAATAACTAAACATTCATGTTCCATACTGTGGGTTTTTTGAACCAATACCAGAACAATACCTGAATACCCAGATTTGTGAAGAAGGAGGAAAGAAGAACAAATCCACACCGAAAATCCTCCATATTTTTACTTTATCCCATAAACCTAATTTTTCTACCTCTTTGCATATTCCACCCAGTGACATAGCTTCAATTACACAGCAACAATCTCAGTTTTATCACGCAATTTGGGAAGCCTTTCCGAAGGCCTCAGGTCAAATGCAGTGTGCTTTTGAAGATCATTGCCTGTCAGCACTGAAAGACTGAAATTCTCTGAACTCATGGTTTTTAACACATCAATCACTCTTGTGTCTTTGCTGCCGCCTGGAAATCTATTCCCGACCTTCTCTGAGAGAGCAGGCTGAACCACCTTGCTCGCTCAAATTGAACGAATAACAAGAAGTGGGAGATCCCCATGTAGTAACTACTTGAACAGCACTGTTGTTTTGGGTTGGTTGTCATTTGGTATTTTTTGTTGGTTGGTTATCATGTGCTTTTAGAGAGACAGAGCCATGGAAATCATGTTTATTATTTAATCACGCCTGAATTTCATTAAAGGTTAGTTTTAAGTTCTGCTTTTACTAATTTGCCTATTATGCAGGATTTCTGTTGACTTTTATGCACGAGTGAAGAAGTCAAAGTTTACCCCACCCCACTTCCTCCTTATTTCCCCAGGAATTTAGAACACTGAAAAAGATCTGTTCACTTAAACATACCCTGGTGTGAAAAGTGCACTATTTTCATAAACACCTGCTGAACCCAGTAAGGACAAAAGGTAATTTATTTTTTATTTATTTTACTTCAGAGAGTGCTTTTAGATAATATTTTTTGCTTGTTTTCTAAAAGTACAACTAAAAATAAAAGTTTTTAACAAGCAGAGTAACAGTTTGCCCTTTCGTGGAATACCTTGTATCCTTTAGATTTATTAACAGATTTTATTTTTTTCTTTTTTAGCTTAGTACTCAGACAAGACAGAAAATTAAGATAAGAAAGGGCCATGTACAAATGCCATAAACCACAGTCTTTAAGTTAGTAATATATGTATCTTCTTTAAGTAGCAGCACAAGCCTCTCAAAAAACCGGGCAAACTGAAATGCTTACTCAAAAAAACAATTTCTTTTTTTTTGTGCACTAATCCTTGGACTGAACAAATTAAAAAATTACTTCTTAATGTTAAAAATAAGAAGGGGAAATTAGTAGAAAATCTTAATTAAAGTTACTAGTAACAATAATAATAATAATAATAATAATAATCCAATGAAATAGTTCTCTGCTGTGTAATGAACACGTAGGTTTTTTGTTGTCCATGTATTAATTCAGTGCATATTTGGGGGTGTATTCATGCATAAATCAGCTTCTCATCTGGTTTTCAATGTTTAAAACTCACTTTTAATAGCTAATAAAGTATTTCAAACAACATACACAGGCCAGCACCCTGTTATGATTGGTCTAGTGGTTTGATTTATAATTGAACTTCATTTGATATACTCAGTGGTTTGAGCCTCTGATATCTACATACAGCAGTGACTATTTCAATGTATTATGTAATTATATACAACCATCAATTCAATGTAGTTCACTCCTTTTATTTCTTTAAAATTTCTTGCTAAAGTAAACAATGTCGTTTACATAAAAGACTTGATTTATAAATAGCTACTTACATTCCTTGTAGTCTTAATAGACCAAATTACCAATGAGTCAGAACAGGCACTTGAATTTAGTGCTTGTACAAAGTTTTTAGGAAGCTGAATATAAACTTTTCTGAAATAGTATTATTTATCCATTTGCGAAATCCACTTAATTCTTTCAGTACCTGTCAGTCTGGCTGTGGTGCAATACACAGGTAGATGGAAAAATATTGTTTTAAAGAGGCATGTCCAGTAGGTACTATTTAAATATCTAGGTACATTAATTGCTACAGATCCTTTCCCACAACAACTAAAAACTAAGGCATTGATATTACTTGCCTTTATTAAAATCTTCTCACTCAATTTCTATCCTTCCTGGCTTGCCTGTTTTTACCTCATGTACATCCAATTCAGGCTTTGAATTATAAATGATGAGTAATTTGGAAACAATGAGAACTGGACAAAGTAAACAAGAACATGATGTGGGGATGAATAGATATTTAATGACTGATGTACTACAGCCTAGCCAGCTTCTTCTGCAGTTCCCTCCCACTCCAGTTATGACAGTTCTTTTATAGCACTTGAGTACTTATGAATAAAAGAATAAAATGGAATCAAATTTCTTGTCTCACAAGGTGAATTTGCAAGATAAAACAGTTCAGTAGTCTGCCATCCAATTTGTTTATCTTCCAAAATTATTTCAGTGATCTCGCTCTTAAATTTTGCATATAAGCATTCTATAAGCACAGTGATACTGAAGGAACTCCAGCTGTTCAATATTAATATTCAGTTCACCACTGACTGAATCTTTATACATGTTCTTAAAATGCAGAGATATCCAGACTTTCAGCTGTATTATCTTCCCATTAAAACAATCATCAGGAAATTCTAAACTCCTGGTTAATGATTTTTTTTCTCTTTGACTATTAATATAAAAATTTTACCTTTTTTTCCCTTTTATATGTCATGAGGGGAAGAGTGAGATGGCTTTCCCTGTCAATGAAAAGAAAAAGTTTTTTAAAAAAAAGAAGAAAAAAACTGCTTTTAGCTTCCTTTAGGGGGTACCGCAGCCTTATTTTTACTGTCATCTCCCGAAGGCCTTCAGCAATTTTCCACAAAGTCTTTTTAGAAAAGTAGTAAAAAGTACTCTTGTCTGGTTCTGTCACATTTATGACTTCACTAGCTTCACTTGCTATTTGATTACTTTTTTAACCTTTTGCATTATGGCTTTTGTTTTAGCTTGTGACAAGGCAGAGAGAGGAAAAAGAGATAAGAGATTGGGTTCCAACTCTTCTGCGCATTGTGAGACTTGAACTCAATGCATGAGGGTGTTATTAAGAATACTTTTGGATTGACTAATGCTTTTTTATCTATAGTATGCTGAAAGAATTCAGCAGGAAATTAAGTAAAAAACTGGTGATTTTTCACTCAGAGTTTTCAGGTGGGAAATAAAGCACAAGATAAAATTAGAATTGTTAGTTCACCTGACCCTAACAAAGACATAGAAATCAAAATATGGATTATGAACAGAACACAGAAAGTTTCACTACATTTATTTATTTATTTTTAGGTGATAACATGAGACAATGCTAGAAATCCTATTTCAGTCTCTTTTTGATAGGACTGGGATAGCAAAATTACTACTATTCTTCATACAGATATCCATTCAATAAATCAGTTACATACATTAAAATTTTCCTTTTTAAGGATAATAAGACTTAAATTCAAACTCCCTCCCACCTCCCTTTTCAGTCAGGGACACAAAGATAAAGTTAATTTCTAATGAAAATACTGACAGGTGTTATTTCTTTAGGTAATAAAAGGTTATAATACAAATTATTCCACCACACTGCTCCTGAATGCTTATTTAGCATGCCAAGAGTTTCTCATCATAAAGCTAAGGGTCCCAAAATTTAGCCCCTTAAAAGTAAACTTTGAATTATTCACCTCTAGTCATTGCCAATGTGCTCTCCTAAACTAAAGCATGAATTTGTCTCAGGTGCCCATATGCAGACACCTAGAGCCACCCAAGGTACTGCTGAGTGTGAGATGTCAGTGCATCTCTGTCTGTGCCACAACCTCTGGACACCTCCTTGCACAGTATCTAGAGATATTCTGTCCAGAAAGAGCATCCCAGTGAACCAGATGCCTATTTGTAGGCAGCTGGACTACAGGCTACCTCCATCTCACAGATATTGTATTAATTGCCACCAAGGAGTCTGTATATTTTTGCATTGTCTATAGCAGAATGATAGATAACTCAATTATCTTGAATATTGTACTGTAATATTCAAGTTGTAATATATCCTTGTGATTTCTAAATCTAATTCTTGGATTGGACTTTCAAGTACTAGGAGTCAACAAGGTAGAATAAAACTCAGTTCTTTTTCTGACTAGCTTTAAAATTAGAGACTAAAGAAAATACCTTAAATCAGAAATTTGAACCTTATATATAGTCTTCAATGAACAGTTCAGCACATTTTAATAATACTTTAAACATATACAGATAGTGAAAAAGTTACTTTGTCTAGTCTCTAAATCCAACTAAATGCACATATAAAATTACTTTTTATCTCCTCCAGTGTAGCAAACAATAGACTTCAGTGATATTCTAAGGTGAATTGACTTCTCCTATTTGTAATATATCTCTTATTTCTTTCCAAAATAAAGGAAATCAATTATATAATTTTAAATTGTAAAACTTCAGGGAAACAGACTCTATTTAAAACCTTTCTTTCATCATTATGTTCTGTAGGTTGTTTGATAACATCATTTTTTGCCTCAGGTAAGTATAAAATATGAAACTTTCCAGCAGACAGGTTCAGAATACAATTTAATGGGCAAATTTATCAAGAAGAAATAGAATCACACATATATGAATCAGAGCTCCATCAAACCTGGCCTTGAACACCTCCTGGGATGGGGCATCCACAACTTCTCTGGTCAACCTGCTCCAGGGCCTCACCACCCTCACAGTCAAGAATTTTTTCTTACTATCTAGTCTAAATCTCTTTAATTTGAACTCATTCACCCTTATCCTGTCACTTCATGCCCTTGTAAATAGTCTTGTCCCATCATTCCTGTAAGTTCCCTTCAGGTACCGGAAGGCTGCAATTAGGTCACTGTGGCAGGACGTTCCATGCCACAGGAGGGCTTATCTGTTCTATCAGCTGGTGAGAAAATTCAGTGTATCTTCTCCCTCACACGAATTTGCTAATTGGTGAAATATCTCAAGCCAGATATCTGTCTGGTAGTGTGTTATTTCTGGCGCCATGGAGGTGGCATCCCCAGCTGACAATAAACACCTTGCCTTGAGAGCAAGATTGAAGGAAGATGAGCTTGAATTTCTGACTGACACTTCACTTTACAAACTATAAAAGCTACACAAAACTTTCACAAAACAGAAGTCTTCTGCACATTCCCTGGAAATGTGTGGGGCTTTTCCCCAAAGTCAGGACACCGCTTTGTGTTTGCTCTCTTGGGAGTTGAATAAAAGGAATCTGTGTAACCCATCACCAATTTGGTGGTAAATTATATTGACTCCTGATCTATCCTATTTCTTTGCTGGCTGTAATATAGGTACCTTTATGTTGTGCTCTGTTTTATGTAATCTACTAGTAGTACTTGGTTTTAACCTGTGTAGCAAGTAACTCTGTTTAAGGCCATTTGTCTGTTAATCTCTTGTCTATTCAATAAATGACTCATTTTACAATAGACCTGATCAGCTGTTCTTGAGAAATTGTGAGTCAAAGTGGTTTAGGTGTGGGTCACCTGAATAAAGCTGCTGCCAAAAATCTGAACCTAAGTCAGGGCTTGTCTAACGCTTTCACTCGATCCATAACAGTCACCCCGAAGCCTTCCTTTTTCCAGGCTGAACAATCTCACTTCTCTCAGGCTTTCCTCATAGGAGAGGTGCTCCATCCCTCTGATCACTCTGGACTTGCTCCAACAGATTGACATCCTTATTGTGCTGGGGATGCCAGAGCTGGATGCAGCACTCCAGTTCGGATCTCACTTGAGCAGAGAGGTAGAGTCTGCTCCCTCACCCTAGTGGCCATCCTGCTTTGGATGCAGCCCAGGAAATGGTTGGTTTTCTGGGCTATGAGTGCTCATTGCTGAGTCACGTCCAGCTTCTTACCCACTGGTACCCCCAGGTCCTTCTCAGCAGAGCTGCTCTCGATCTGTTCATCTCCCAGCCTCTGTTGATGGGGTGCAGGTGCAGTACCTTGCACTCAGTCTTGTTAAACTTCATGAGATTCCCACTTCTTGAGCCTGTCCAGGTCCCTCTGGATAGCATCCTGTCCTTCAGTTTTGTCAACCACACCACTCAGCTTGGTGTCATCTGCAAATTTGCTGAGGGTGCACTTAATCCCTCTGTCTATGTGATTAATAAAATTATTAAATAACACTGGTCCCAATACAGAGCCTTTAGGGATACCACTCATCACTGATGTCCATTGAAAATCTGAGACATTGATCACTACACTGAGACATTGATGTGACTGTCCAACCGATTCCTAATCCATCTAACAGCCTACGTGTCGAATCCGACTCTCCAATTTGGAGAGAAGGATGCTGTAGGGGACCATGTCAAAGGTTTTAGAGAAGTCCAGATAAATGACATCTGTAGCTCTTCTCTTATCCACTGATTCAGTTATTCCATCAGAGAAAGCACTTAGGTTGGCCACACAAGATTTGTCCTTGGTGAAGCCGTGCTGGCTGTGTCAAATCACCTCCCTGTGCTCCATGTGTCTTAGCATAGCTTCTAGGAGGATCTGTTCCTTGATCTTCCCAGGCACAGAGGTTCAAGATGATATGTGAGAAGCAAAGTAAGTTAAATATTTCTGTACTATCTTTTGTAGCTTTTAGGACACTTACCATGATCTTGTACTTTCCCAGTTAATAAATTATCTTTATTATGTGAGAAAACATCTCTCTTTTCCCCTGAGAAATTAAGTAGTTAATGAAGCTTTGGAGACTTTAATCAACTGTGATATAGAATCATGGAATAGTTTAGGTTGGAAAAGACCTTTAAGATCATTGAGTTCAATTGTTGACCCAGCACTGAACCGTGTTCCTAAGTACCGCATCTGCATGTCTTTGGAATACCTCTAGGGACGGTGACTCCACCACTGCCCTGGGCAGCCTATTCCAATGCTTAAAAACCCTTCTGTGAAGAAATGATTTTTAATATTCAATCAAAATCTCCCCTGTTCCAACTTGAGGCCATGTCCTTTTGTCCTGTCACTTGTTACAGAGAGAAGATACTTTCTTTCAGGTGGTTGTAGAGAGTAATAAGGTCTCTCCTGAGTCTCTTTTTTTCTAGGCTAAAAAACCCCACCTCCCTCAGCTGCTCTGAATTAGACTTAAGCTCCAGCCTTTCACCAGTTTTGCTGCCCTCCTCTGGACATGCTCCAGCACATCAACGTCCTTCTTGTGAGGAGCTCAAAGATGAACACAGGATTCGGGGTGCGGCCTCACCAGTGTCAAGAATATGGGGATGACCACTGCCTTGGTCCTGCTGGCCACACTATTGCTGATACAAGACAAGATGCTGTTTGCCTTATTGGCAACCTGGGCATATATTTTCTTCCCACAAGTTGCACTTTTGGTCTGTTTCAGGAGGATTGAATCTGTTAACCAAGTGTAGAAAGTGCTACCCCCATTCAGAGTCTGTCTTAGCAGAGTTTGACAATATAAGCTGGCAATAACTAATTTCTATGAGAAAGAATTTCAAGACAGAAAAAGACAGAAGAAAAAATGAAGAAAGAATATTAATAAAACAATCTATTAGTTAATGTTTTGAGTTAGCCATAATGTGTACCATAACTAATCTCTTTTTCCTAACACTAATAATACTATATAATGTGGTTTTCAGTATGTAAAAAAAATTAAAACCAAAGCAAGACCAAGAGGAAAAAAAACAAACAAGGGTAAGAACCCAACAACCAAAGAGGAAGCATCTTAGGAAGCAGGGATTACAATTCAGATGTTCTTGTTTGTAGATTAATAAATTAACTAAAAAATAAAAGTTTATTTACACGTATCCATTCTCTTTCTGGATCTATGATGCTTCTACAGCAGAACATTGCATAAGATGCTTTAATTGGTATCTATACAAATTAGATCATGACCCATTCTCATTCCCTAATGATAGGGAGAGCACAAAACAGCTTTTACTTTCTGTTAGAATTGTAATTGTTATGATATCCTATGAAAAGTAAAAGCTTAATTAACACACAGTAATTGCAAGACTTTGAGAAGACTGTCTACAATTCTCGATAAATTCCTTCTGCTGCTAAGACTTTTGGTGATACTTGTATTTTTATTGTGTTTTTTTGCTAACTCTATGCTACAGGTCTCTTCTGCATAGCAGGCAGAAATTATGGTTCACTGTTGTGTGCTGTCAAAGCTTCAGCAATCTTTTCACCTGAGACTACTCTGGGGGATCAGTAGCTATGACAAATTAGAATGATGTAGTTTATTTATTAGAGCTTGTTCTGACACATTGGTATAGCAAACAAAATGAGTAATATCATGCATACTGAAACTTTGGTATTTGAATGTTATAAAATTTTTAGAAGCTCTCCACAGAATCAAATTCCTTATTTTCACGCATTGCAAATTATGGCCATGTGGCATGCCATCATTGTCTTGGTTTTGAAAGACAGGTGTCAGCTAAGGAAGGAAGAAGCCCCCCTTGAAGTGGCAGATATAACCCCTTTCCCTCCGAGTTACTATAATTTTGAAATCAAGGGCCTTTAGGCAAAGATGTGGGAAAATAGGAATAACAGTTCTTTACTATACATATATATATATATATATAACCAGTCAAACAAACAGCAATATCTATGGCAGTAACAGCAAACAATCACAAACCCAGTGCCAGCCTTCTCGGCTGTCGGGCCCTTTCCCCTCGGGTGCAGTTCCGCTCGCAGCCGGCAGGGGCGCTGGCGGCTCCCGGTGAGCAGGGCAGGTGCGATGGTTCCCCCGCGGCTGCAGGGGGCGCTCCGGAGCGAGCTCGGGGAGCACGCGGCACTGGCGGCCTGGGATCCCGGGAAGGGATGGAACAAAGGCTTCACAAACCCCTGGGCAGCCGATCCCGGACTCTTGGGAACAGCAGGCTGGAAACGGCAGGCTAGAGCGGCAGGCTGGAACGGCAGGGATGAGCACAAATCCCGGGTGGCAGACGCAATGTATCCAAACGGGGAACCCCCCGGAGGTCTGGGCAGGCAGGGCGAGCAGGGCTACAGCGCAGCGAAGGCTCGAATCAGCGGCGGGGCAGGGCGGCCACAGCCCGGCCTCCAGCGGGGCAGGGAAGGTGGGCCGGGGGTCCTGGGATCTTTCTCCGCAGAGAGAAAAAAAAAACGGCCGAAAAGAACCAGGCTCCTCTCCCGGAGAACGCCGAGAGCGAACTGACCCCACACCCAGGTGAAACAAAGGAGTAGCCAGGCCCGCCCCACCCCCCTCTTTTGTCTTTCTTAAGTACAGCCATTTGTCCCCTAGCAACATGCATATGGGAAAAAATTCCTTTAACAGGAAAAAAACCTAGGACTAAACTAAAACCCCAACAATCATGAACAAATAAAAAGGGATAAAAGTACTCCTTTGCCAGTGATCAGGAAAATGGCTACTATATGACTTGATTGTTGTTGTTTTGTTCAGCACTAGCTTAAACTTCATGGTAGTAGGTAGTAAACGGAGTAAAGGCTCTGAATTATACAGGTGAGTTAATTAGGAGCTGTTAGGCAGTAGGTTTGAACAGATGCTGTTTTTGCAATTCACTCTGGCAGATACAGGTGTGGAAAGGGTAGTTGCAGATTACAGGCATTCGTTTTCTGTAACTACATGAGATATATGCTATGTTCTACTTCTGCCCTTTCCTATCATCTTACTACAGTAATTTGCATTCCTGACTACATTTTGTGCTAAAAATAGCAAGTCCCAGGACAGACAAAGACCATAGAGAGACTTGACAATTGGTTAGATCTGATTATTATATTAAAATGTTAAAATTCACCTCATTACACAAAGTACTTGCCTCAATTATTTATCCCATTAACCTGAGGCTAAAGATGCTGCATATGATACCAGCTTTTCTAGAGGCTAATCTCAATGGATTTTTGTCAAGGTTAAAGGCTTGTTGCAGTATAGACTGCAGAAATGCCACTATTATCAAGAACCTGTCACATTTTTCCCTTTTTTAAAAATTAAATTTAAGCTTCAGAATACAGTATTTAGAGGAAATGTCTCCATAATTTGTTTGGTTACAATTTTAAGTATTTTTAAATGCTCATATTATGAAGTCACTATAGAGGACAATTTAGACAGCAGAAATGGAAGACTAGTGAGAATGTTCCAAGGGTTTGTTGAGAGGTGCTGATGTTACCCTGTTGTTATTTTGTCAAAATTATGTTTGCCTGCTCATGTGAGAACTTTGTCTCAGGATTCACATACCTCATTACGCATTTTTTTCCCTTTTTCAACCCTACTTTCACCATCCTAGTACCTTCATTTCTTTGTAACTGTCTCCTACCAGATAAACATCCCACTGCAAAGACTTTTTCCTCACAGGTCCTATTTTTTCTACATTTGCCTCCAATTTCTGTATTTCTGGTATACCTGGAGAACATCAGCCTGATATTTTATTACTGACAAGGTTGCTAAGAATTGTTGGCCTTGCATGGCTCTGCTCCCTAAAGCTCCTCTCCAGTTTTCTGTGAATTTGGAGCCTTTCTCCCCTCTTCCTGCCTTTGCAATCTATTCCTAATAGTAATCTCTGTAATTCTAGTCAGTTTATCACACCATGTTTGTCACTGGCATTAGTTTTCCATGCCTTATTTACCCCAAGTAAGAGCCTAGTCAATTAATAAATCATTCCTGTGCAGTGGTACTAAACTCTAAATTAAAATTCCACTGAATAGAAGAAGAGTACTGAGCCACTTTTGTGACCAAAAGTCACTTAAATTTAGAAAACAATATAAAAGTTATAAACACCTTTTGCCGATTGGTTTAAATGGGATGAGACACTAGGAAAAAATTCTACACACATTTAAAATAGTATGCATCAGTTCCTTTCAAAATAGCAGATAAGCAGACAGAAGCAGGAAAGAGAAGAAATGGAAGACAGCAGAAACATAACTGGAAGATTAAGAAAGCTAAGAAGACATAGGAAACATAGGAATGAGAATGTTTTGATGCCTTAGGTTTTAACTTTTATATTTTTCAAATCCTGTACATCCTAGTAGCTCTGGAGTTCCTTGTGGCCTGTTAGCTACTGCTCTCTCATGCTAGTTAGAACAAGCCACTCTAAGTTTGCTCTCCAAGGGCACCTAGATTGTCCCAGGTCCCAAAATACGTAAACTAAGGCCTCTGAAGAGGAGGGCAAGTTAGGGTAGTTACATCATTAACTGAGGCTGTAATTGGAGAATTAATCCTGATATGCAAATGGACCAAACTTATAAAAGTGTGAAGAACTCGTGATCCAGGGTCCATTTTGCGTGTAGCCTTTTGACTGCCCAGGGTGTACCTTTGAAGGCCCTTCAAATAAATACCTCATTTGATTCCCTTATTCTTGTCTAGTCTCTGTTTTTATGTGGCCATCTCAGGCATCAGTTTCTGCTCAGGAGTTAGGAAAAACACTTCCTAGTTTGCCACTAGTTGTATAATAAATCAGATTAGTTCACTTTTTGCCTGCAATTAACAAATCAAGGTTCTTCTGTGCAGTTAAGAATTTCTTCCATGGCTCTCTTGTCTTACTAAATAATTCAAGTTCCTTTATTTAACAAGGCTTTTCTTGTAGCAAAGTACAGAAATCATTCCAAAAGGTGGTGGCCTGATTAAATTATCCTCTGCTAATTTGTTTATAACAAGGACAGAAAAAGTGGCTGTCAGGCTATGGTGGTCAAAGGCTGATCCCCATGCACAGGGGTGGGGAATGGCCCCTTCCCACTGCCCCAGGAGCCCCAGGGGAGCCTCAGGGCTGGCCCAGATCCATGTGGAGTAGGAAAGGCTCCTTGGGTTGGGGCTCTGTGTGGGAATGGGGGACAGAAGGTGCTCTTGGGGTGTAAGCTGGAGCCAGTCAATCCTTATGCACAGTTGTGCCTGTGCCACACTGGTCCTGTCTCCTCTAATTAAACTCCCCTTGTGGTAGCTTTCCTGGGTGAGGGGCAGGAAATCAAACAGACATAAGGAAAGAGGAACTATTTTACTTCCAAGTTGTAAATAATCAATCTATTCAGATATTCCAAAAATAACAGACTTTCTTTCTAATGATGTAAGCATTTGCTTTATACAAAAATATAGAATATTACCTTTGTATCATAATAACCCTAACACTTATATGTTGCATTCTTTATTCATGTTCTAACAGTTTAGAAATACAATAAAATGGATTAAAATGGATTTTAAATGTATTTGTGAAATAAAAATCACTATTAAAGAATTACAAATAAACAATACAAATAATTTTTAAAGAATGCTGAAGTTTTATCTGAGTAAATGCTAAGCCATTTTAAGAACTTGAAATATTTCCTTGCCCAATTCTGTTTTAATTATTGAATAATTGAATCCATTGATCTTGTATTTTCCAACCTGCATGAGTCGTTTCTAAATAATAAAATGACGTCTGTAGAGTCCATTTTGAAAAGAAAATATATTTTCTTAATTTTAAATATAAAATGAGATGATTTATAACATTTATTCACAGGCCATAAGAGCCTGAACCAAAAGCTGTTGAAGGCATATGATGTATCAGTTGATTTCAGCAGGTTTTCAATCAAGTCTTCAACAAGAAGAAATTATTATAGCGTCTGACTGAAATATGAGTCACGTATCCCTCAAAGATTTATGATAGAGTCTGAATACAACTTGAATAATTTAGAATATTTTAAGTAGAGACTTATTCTATAAAAAGCTAATTTGGTACTGAATTCAAAAGCATTGCAAAATGTCTGAATCAAATAAGCAATTGCTAGATCTGAGAAACAGTCTATCTACAAGATAAAAGTTGGAAATATCAGGGTGAGGTTCGGTTCTGCATTCAGACACATAAACAAGAACTTGTGTCTGTGTGAGGTGGGTGATCCTATTACAGTGAGCAGAGAGATTGTCACTGCTGTCAGTAAGGTAGAGACCACTTTCCTAAATCACATTCTGCTTCTACAGAAGAGCTTGGGTGTCCTGTGGGTCGTGTATTGCATCTCTCAATGCTCACTTCATTTATCACTCTTCTGGCACATTCCCTGTGTTTATGCAGCAGCATCACACTCTAATAAGAGCTTCCAGGTCTTGCAAAATACCCAATGCAGCTGTTAGCTAGAAGAGTAATTGAATAGGTCTCTGGACTCCAAAGGCAGATTTGACTATGTTGCCATTTGCGACCTACATGGTAGCTCAGAAAATATTTTACAAGCTATCTCCCATTCTGAAAGAAATTTAATTCTGGTGTGTTCTGTGTTAATGTGGTTATTTAGATGTTTCATTAATGAGTGCCCCAATGTAGAGGGATGTTCATGTTTGTTTATTTCCTTTTGAAAAGATGGATCTGGCACTTCTGTCTGTGCAACAGCTAAGCATTAAATGGGAGGAATGCACATAATGCTTATGGTAAGATAAATACAACACATTTGTTTAATCAAACATTGTAAAAGTTTCACTTAGGTTAATGCTATAATGAGCAAAAATTCTGGCTGTCAATCAAGGCTTGACTAAAGCAATCACAAAATGGCAAAAAGCCATTGCTTCTCATAGGTGCATATGGTTCATTGCACCAAAGATAAATGGTGCAATGAACAAAATATGATAGCCAAGATACTTGTCCAGACAATTGTGCATATAGTAGATGTGGAAGTGTTTAATTAAATGTCTAAGGTTTTCTGATAAACACACTCAGGAAATAATTTTTTATGTTCCTGAAAGGGAAAATAAGACACGAGGGGAAATTTCCATGTACTAAAACTCAAGTACAGAGTTCTTTTTTTCAGATCTGTATTTATTATTCCAGATAGACACTCCACTAAAACTGGAGAGATGCTGAAGCTGAAAGTTTATTAATATGTGATCTGAATACAAACTGCCATTCTTAAATAAGGGATTGAGTCTGTCTGCACGCTGGTACTCTCTGGGAACAGATACAGCTGATGAACCTATCTTGCAATGTAGGGTGATTGTGCCATTGCACTTAATTAATTTGGCTGAAAAAGTATTATTTTTCATACTGGAAAACTTAAAACTTACAAAACAAAGTAGTTCAGGTTCCAAGAGGTTTCTGTAGAATGGCACACTTCAGCTAAAAATCTGGCAAAAGAAAGGGGGTGTCTCTAAATTTGAGAGAATGCATTAATTTTTAAGTTGTAGTTTACACAGATCATCTAACTGGAAGTGATAAAATCTCAAAACTGATGTCTTCTGTACTTCTAAGAATTATAAGTTAGATAATGTATTTTAAAAATGGAAACATTTCAGAGGTTGATTGAAAAAACAGGGCTAATTATTTTATTATTTTATTATTTTATTTTATTTTAGTTGCTGGCAGGTAGTATATTCTAGCAAGACACTATAGCAAAATGTTATTAATTTTAAGTTTGGCTATCAAAATCTTTCATCTTATTGTATCACTTGGTTTAATAGTAACACAAATTCCAAACACATTTATAGGTAAATTTTTCTTGTACACTTGAACCAAATTCATCTGCCTGCATATTAAACACAGGAATAGAGCTGAAATACTTTAGTCTGTCACCCCGGAGTTGCCAAGGTTTCCATCATTCAGCTATTTTCTGAATGAATGCTTTCAAGATATTTTGAATTATTAATTAAGGTCTTTCTGTTCTCCCAGCTTCTGTCCCACTAGTGTTAATTTGATATGATTCTTTATAGTCTCTCCCTTGGTCCTAATCTGAAATACCTTTCATGTTGTGGCACCAATAAACACATCTCTATAGCTCAAAATGAACTAGAAAGTTCTCTTAAGTCCTCTTACTCTTTTGACAAAAACAGGTATTTCCAGTTTCACCTTTCACTTGAAATGGTGCTGATAAAATTTAAAAATAATCCAAACCAATACAAAACATAAATAACATGGGAATGAGGAGCGTGAGGAAGAAAAAAAAAATGCAATAGTTTGAGTGCTATTCTAAGGTTAACATCAAAACTAAGGAAGATAAGAATATGAGGGATAAAATTATCTGTGACTCCAGCCAAGCTCTTCTGTTCCATACATCCTGTGAAACAAAATTCAGTTGAGGTCCTTGGGCCAGTTTGTATAGCTGGGATTCACATGATGCAAATACCTAAACACAAGCTGGACAGAGAATGGAATGAGAGCAGCTCTGAGGAGATCTTGGGTGTGTTGTTTGATAAGAAGCTCAACATGACTCAACAATGCACACTTTGCAGCCCAGAAAGCCAACTGTGTCCTGGACTGCACCAAAAGCAGCGTGGGCAGATGATCACAGGAAATGATTCCGCCCCTTTATTCCACTCTGGTGACCCCACTGGAGTGCTGCATCCAGCTCTAGGGTCCTCAGCACAAGAAAGACATTGACCTGCTAGAGTGAGTCCAGAGGAGGCCATGAAGATGATCAGAGGGCTGGAGCACCTCTCCTGCGAAGACACACTGAGACAGATAAGGTTGTTCAGCCTGGAGAAGAGAAGGCTTCAGAGGCCTTTTGTGGCCTTTTATGGCCTTCCAGTACCTGAAGGGAGCCTACAAGAAAGGTGGGGAGGGACTTCTTACTGGATTATGAAGTGACAGGACAAGAGTGAATGGCTATAAACTGAAAGGGAAGGTTTAGATTAGATATTAGGAAGAAATTCTTTATTGTGAGGGTGGTGAGGTGCTGGAACAGGTTGCCCAGAGGAGCTATGGATGCCCAATCCCTGGAAGTGTTCAAGACCAGGCTGGATGGGACATGGAGCACCTTGGTCTAGTGGAAGGTGTCCCTGCTCATGGCAGAGGGGTAGGAATGAGATGATCATACAAGTCCCTCCAAGCTATCGTTCTATGATTTAGACAACAATGAAAGTGTGAGTATTGTTGCCATTCTGTTAATATTCACTATTACTTTTTTTTCCCCTTGCCTCTATGAAGTTATCTAATAAAATTAAGACTAGGTACAAGGGTTTGCTTTATTTGCTTTATTATTTGCTTTCACAAAACATTTAAATTACTTTAAACATTTGTTTTTCTTTTAATTCCTTGGCTTTCTAATACTTGCTTTAAGGATTAGTTTAACATTCCTGTAACTTTTTATATTTTTAGTTACCACTAACCCTACCACGTTCCTTAAATTTTTTCTTATCAATGAGGGTATAATAGGTTGACATGTAAAAATAAAAGTTTTATGTAATATTTATACAAATATTCAGTCATATTTGTCTGTTTTTCAGTGATTTTGGTGGCATCAGAAAAGCAGGAAAACAGTGGTAGCAATTTGGCTGGATACTATCTATCATAAGAAATTCAATAAAATGCCATTTTAAAATAAACCATTTTGATCATTAAGTCTAACATACAGACAGAAAACAGTCAAACACAGAAAAAAATTATCCATCAAAAGAGCCATTATGATGACATCATCCTCACACAGAAAAGACATAAATACTTTCATTCTCCAGCTTTTGAGATTTTAACATTTGTGACTGCTATATTTTAAGCTCATCCATTTTCTCCTCCAGCATAGATAGATCCATCAATAACTTTGACTAATTTGTATCATTTTCTCTTCATTATTTTGTTAAAAAATGGTACTAATAAGATATTTTATTTCCATATTACTTGCATGAAGCTGTGCTGTGAAAATATATTTAATCTAGATGTATTAAAATTGTTATTTATTAATTATTAAAATTAAAATGCAACTTTTGTTTTCCCCCTAAATTACTCTTGGTGCCTTAGTATCCATTTGTTATTTACTTTCAAAGCATAATCACGAGGCAGCAATCACTATGAATCCTTGTTTAATTTCACTTGCAAATTCTTTGTAGTTTGACACAGAAAGAGAAACACGTTTCTTTTTCTTGAAGTCATCAATGGATTTCAATAGCTAGGCTATAGTATGCATTAGTCAGTAATGTGTAATCCATTAAGTTATTATCATTATTTTAAAATGAGTTTTAGACAAATACTAAAACAGTTTAAAAAGCTAAAAAAAGTCAAAAGGTTTTACCAGGCTGTTTAACTTCTTGGAGTTAATTCTAAATTGCTAGACTTTGTGAAAAAAGTGCATATAAGTAGCCATTTCTGATGTAATAATTTTATTTTACTCACTTATTTATTTGAGGTTGTCCACTTAGAAGATACCCTCTGCTGTTAACTCTTTTATAAACTTTTAAAAAGTACTAAATGTGCATAGGTTCAGCATTCTGACATTCCCCTTATACATTATGAGAGCTCTGGGAAAAGAAATATAGAAGGTGCTAATAAATCTGAAAACAAACATTGAGAAGGTCACAAAAGAACATTTTACAATTGTGATTGCTAGAATATATGAGGCATTTAAATTTGAATTCTACATTCATATGACAATGCCTGTAATGAGAACAGAAAATACTATGAGCCTAATCTATTCTCCTGACAATTTAAATATTACTGTTACCCAGTTGTTATCTTGTACTTCTTCTCCAATTCCATAAATAGGGAAGGTCATAAAGATAGTGAAAATGCATTACAGAATTTAAACTTCTGACGTTTTCATAAACTGGCAGAGTAAGAGAACATGTGGATAACATGATATGGCTTTCTTTGAAGGAAAGAATTTGGAATAATAGTTAACCCATCCATTATTTTTGTGAAGTTTTGGCTTCTCTGATCATTTTAGATCATGTTACCAAAACATGTAGTTCATTTAGCATTTTACAATTAATATATAAAAAACCCCATAACTTTTCTCTGATGGTTCTCTTTATATGCTGAGGCCAGAAATCTAAGAGTTAATTTGTTGCTGTTTTAATGAACAACACATCTTGCTTACCCAGGTTTTAAAGTATTTTAAACCTAGAGTTTAAGCTTATAAATCTTCATTGAACTGGGATTAGATCCCCATATCAATACTCAGCAAATTGGTCCTCTCAACTAACATGTTGCTTTTCTTCTGAGACAATTTTGTTAATTGAGTTTCATATATTTGAATATCTATAAACTTGGAGGAATTTCTAAGTGATATCCATTAGCAACATCATGGATTTGTGCATTAACACAATGAAACTAAATAAAGCTAAATATAATCTAATAAAAATTACAGTCCCTACATATCATACAAGTTCAGCAACAATCATCTCTCCAGGGTCTGATCTTGTCCATCACCACTTACATCTCAATAAGTGCAGTCTGTTTCTGAACAGGGTTGTTATGTGTTTACAAACAATGAGATATTTATGCAGAGAGCAGTCATTGCTATCCAGCTATTTACAAGACAGGGTCTGACCTGCAGAAGTTGCTGTGTTCTGATCACTGTTATTGTGGAGATATATAATTTTGAGACAAATATAAATGAACTATAGGGCTGTATCTAGTCAAGAAGACTTTTTGTTCCTCTCTAAGCCAAGCTACTTATACCTCACTGAGAAGCTTAACACACTATCAAAATCTTCTTTATAATGACATTTTAACTACAGGTCTACTCTGAAACATTTACATGGCTCAGTTTTCTTTTACCAAAGTTCTCATCTAGTCTGAACTGGGATTGTTCTACATATTTTCTTGGATTTTTCTCTCATGTTTTCCTGATTTTTTTTTTTTATTGTGGTGACTGTTTTAAAAGCACTTACCAATTATATTTCTAAATTTATCAGGGTGAGTGAACAGCACATTTGTAAGAGGAGCTACTCTGCAGCAGAAGGATTAATTTCCTCATTAATATTGTGATGGTATTAGTTGTCTGCATGCTCTCATTGTCCAAATCCAAATTTCTGAGGAAGTGGAAGACAACATGGATCACCATAACTGTAATATTAGTACCAATTAATTAATTCCAAGGATACCTAAACCCAAGTCTCCAATATATTTGACATGTGAGGGATTTTTGTTATCTGGAATACTAGTTAGAGCTGGAACTACTTCGAAACTACGTGTTTCATTCTCTTCGCACTTGGATTCCAGTCCCACAAAAATTTACACAAAAGAAAAAAGTTTAAGTGCATTATTATACAGCTTCCCTTATACCATCTAGTTTTCAGTGTCAGAACTATAAAGTATAATTTCACTATTTAAAAAACAATACAAAAAAAACCCCACTCTAATCGGCTTTCACCATTTCTTTAGCATTTACTAGCTTCAGTATTTTTTTTTCATATTCATTTCAGGGAGTGAAGTTTGTTCTTTATATATACTAAAGTTTATGGTTTGGTTTGGTTTGTTTTTTTTTTTTTTTTTTGAAAATGCAGACTTTTGTAGACAAATGTCTTTGCACTTTCGAGATGGTTGGTCTTATTTTCACACATTTCGAAATTTGATTTTGTACATAAAATTCCCTTTGGGATAAAGCTAACCAAAGCAGTATCAGTTATGTAACAGAATTTTAGTGCACAATACAATTGCTTAGTGTAAATGTATTCTAAGCTATTATTTGAGGACAGCTTAAAGTCTGTGTTTCATTGCCCATAGGGCATGGATAGAGTAAAATCCAATCAAAGACCTGGGAAACTGTTCAGAAGACCTGAGTGATAGAGATTGGATTCACAGTAAACCCATCTTTGACATAAATTTCTAGGTTGGATTCCAATTAGAGTGACTTTGCAATCCCATTTGCAAAATTTTTCCTTTGATTTCTTTTTTTTGTTCCTTTGCAAATGTAATTGTTTGTAGAAGAAGTTTCATGTTACTGATAACTATCAAATTGTCCCTGCTAACAATAATACAGCTTTGAAAAATTTTAGATGTTGGACCCTCATGTCAAGATGCCATAATGAATTGGAACACTAAGCTTATATTATTTTATTTATTTTTTACTAAAAGGCTAAATTTTTTCCTGTCCCATCTGTAACCCACAGTGTCAAGACACTGCTTTTAAGATCTGAAAGGTAAAAAACAAAATACTGATATATTTCTTAAAAAGTTCCTGAAATATTAATATTTCATTTTCCTATAAAATCTGCATCACTTACAGGCACACAGTAAGTGATTGGGGTCAAGAGTTTTATGGGTATTCATTTGGGCTGACATCAGGAGTTTGACTAAGCAGCATTACTTGTGGGTAATATGGTTATTTAACATTCATTTCAATAAAATCCTCCATGCGATATATATGACTCCCATAGGAAACCTAGAGAACAGAACATAGATATTAGCATTGTAATTTCTTTGATATGGCAGTGTGAGTTATTTGGTCACCCAGATAAGTTTTTTGAATTATCTGTCACTCTTCTGTCTTTGTCTCATGCCATTATAAGACGTGTTGGTAGGTCTGCTAGGCAACTGCACGCTGAAAGTTTAGGATAATGTTTTCAAAATGCAGTACTTTTTCCAGTAATAAGAGATTCATCAATCAGCATATTTATAACACTTTGTTACTACTTCTTTAATGGACTACAAGCAGAACAAGAAATAATACAAAAGATGATATAAAAGTGACTCTTGCTTTTGTGATTTTTAATTCAATTATTGAAAGAAAAATGAAGTTGCAGGTATGTTCAATGCATTTCTTTTTCCTGCAAAGTTCTCTCAAGCTCTTCTCTTTTCTTATAGAATTGAACAGAGGATAATCAGCCTTCTTCTTAACTACAGATTTCATGTACTGAAACACTAAAGAAGTGCAAAGTCTTAAGTACATAATTTCCCATGAGAGATTCATGTAGGAGGGTTTCCTGGTTACTTTACCATCTAGCTGCCTGCCATTACAATTTATACCTTGTTTCATATTTGATCATAAGCTCTCAGGGAGAAAGCGTATTTTCAAAATATATGCATATGATACGAAGCAAAGCAATCTGTGGGCATGATGAAACACCGGATTTCATTAAAAATTTCCACAGATAGTTAACTTTTTAAAAATTAGATTTCCTAACATAATATAAAGTGACAGAGCTAAACAAAAAAGCAAACACAACTATTAATTGAAATAGGTACATTTTTCTATTGTATTAAAGAATACACTTGTTTTGGAAGCAAAACTATTTGGAGTCTTTTTATGCTACTTATATATACATTGCATATGCTTAGGATAAAGCATAGGTTTGTTTAAATGCTTTTCTATCAGGTAACTTATTAAGCTTCCCTATGGCCTACAAACAGACTGATGTTTATAGTTTCAATAGTCCCATCACTGTCAGAATGTATGATAGATCAGAAAATCCCTTCCTTGTGGTATAGTTATAGGAAAAAAATACAGGACAAAAAGGAATTGTATCATTTTTACAGATGTAAGAATGTATGTTTTGCAGTCCTTGTCAGTATGACTCTTCTTTCTTTTCCCTTTCTAGATACAGAAGTCTATCTTTCTTTTTATTTCCCTTTTTTCCTTTTGTACAATCAGTTACTTTTCAGAGCACAAAAATCATAAAAAAATAATGAAGTGGTACCTCAAAGAATGTCATTTTGATGTGCTGCGAGGAGAACAGATTGTTCATTAGCTTCATATTCAATACTATACTTCCTTTTCTTTCAAAGTGTACCCATGATGCTCATAGCAATCAGTGCTGCAATGAACTTCATTCTCCTGCTTCCATGTTGAGACAGGCTCTGCATAGAATGATGTGTACTTTCCTTTTTATCTCTTGTGTAGATCTCCTACACTATTTAAATTATTTGAAAGAATAGTTGATGCTTATTATACAATGTGATAATAGCATTAGTTGCAGTTTTAGGTGATGACTAAATAAATTTTTGCCGAATAAATATTGTTGCATAAGAAGAGGGTATTAGGCAGAAGGCAAAAGCTATTTATAGTCACCTTGAACCTCATTTTCAAGTACATTTTTATATATTTTTTTCAGTACCAAATGCCTTTACAATTAAGAGGTTCATTATCTTCACTAAATCCTGGATCCAGTAATAATCAAGGTTTTTTTTTAATGAGATACATATTTGACCATTTTTCTTTCAGCAGATATCATTGGTTAAATGAGTTGTTCTAACTGGATGGATGAGCTTGTTGCCATCTCTTGCTTATGCAATTCTTCCCTCATGACCAAAATCTTTTCCAGAGAAGACACTGTAAACTTGATATTCAGTAACTCTTGGTTCCTAACACCTTCCAAATGTCGCCAACCTGATGCAGCCCACAAAGAGCACCGAGTTTGGAATTCTGGATACACATAATGAAAGAGAGTTTCAAAACAGTCCTAGGAAAAATACATCTCTTCACTGTGAAATTTCTAAAGGTAGATTTTTAGGACAGCAGTAGTGCTGTTATAATCAGACTGAATCAGAAAGGAAGATTCTCTGAAGACATAATTTCATTTTCTGTATGAAATCTATGAAGTGTTTGCAGATTTGACTGAGTTTAAAGTGAGATATTTTGAACACTTGAAAACTGTTATCTAAAGTTCACTCCCATTAAGCTTAAACAGAAAAAACATTTAGCATTTCTTGTAGGCAGTGAGCTGACAGATCCACTCAGTTCATCTGTCTCTAACAGTCCTTGTTCAGCTGTAACAATAGTGAGATGAAAAAGGAAAAAAAGAACAAATTCTTCCTCTGCTACCTAACCATTGGAAGACAGCCCTGACAATCATGGAAATTTTATTTAGTCGCAAGTTTGCTGCAGTATTATAGACATTACCTAAATAACCAAGATTTTCCCCTGTTTTATCACCTTAGAAAGAGTCTGAGTGACCAAAGGTGTCCTTTCAAAATTTATAATGTCCTAAGTATTTGAGAGAAAAAGTAAAATGCCAGTAGTGGTAATGTCAAATACCTGTCCTCAGAGTTGTAAAGCAGTAAGATGTACTGTACTGAATTAGTTCTTTAAAGCATCTTTGTATTCCTGTGCATTAAGATCACCTTTACCAGAGTCTGGTTGCTGGTTATGGTAATATGGAAGTAAGGAACACCAGAACAGGAAACCTGCATGTCCCTTGGGGTAGGAAATTCATCTCACTGAATATGCATACCTACATCAGAGCTGCTTCTGCTAGGATATTTTTCTGAAAAATGAAGAAAGTAAAGTACTTTAAAAGCTTCATTCATCCTACCCTGACATACTTGTCTAAAACAGGTCAGATTAATACCTGGTAGGTGTCTGTTGAGCGTAAACACAAAGGAGAAACTGATGTAGGCTTCTCTATTTAGACACTGAGGATATTCCTCAAAAAAAGAAACAAAGAAACTAAAAAGACCATGAAGCGGGTTAATTTGAGATAATGCTATATTTTACTCTCATATTGCTAGCATGAGTCCTGCTTTACTATATCCTAATTTGATCCCTCAACATACATTTTTTCTAGCAGGTATGATCTTGATATTTTGAGGTGGCTTTCCCCAGAAGTCTCAGGTTTGATTTTGGTTATGTTATGCTATGTCTGTTTCGATTCTATTTATAAATCACTTTATGTTTGCTAGTTCTCCATTCCCCATTCATTGTTTCTCCTTTGTTAGTGAGTGAACTGCAGCTCTACTAAATGCTAATAGCTGTGTATTTCTCTTTTCTTTCTTTCCCTCAGTGAGTACTGCAAACAAATGTAACACATTCTGCCAGTGGCATTGGGGAGGACAGGAGCTGAACAAGATCCCGTGAAGTATTCTCTTTGGAACAGACTGGAGCTCTGAAATTGATATATTTTATGAAGCAATAACACTGAAAAGAATTCCCTCCACAACTAAGCTCAGGCTCCTTTTAAGTCTGAAAAAGTGGTGCTTTTTTTTTCCTATGAAATGTTATATTTATGTATCAAAACATTCTCTTGAGAAAAGAACATGTGCAGGGTAACAAGGATCTATGAAGCACAGTGAGATTTTCACTGCAAAACAAAAGCTCATTTCAATTTCTTGAGGAAATAGAGTGAAAAGAACATCAGCCTTTTGTCACCATTGCAATTTCAGGAAAACAGTTTACAAGAAATTCACAAAAGGTTAATTACCTGATATAAATCAGCAACACCATATGAATGTGTGCACTCCATATATGATCTGGAAATCTTAAATAGTGATGAACCACAGTTTTACCGATTTTAAGTAATAAAATGTTAATGGTGTTCAAATTATATCACAATAATATATGTATTAGTTTGACAGTCATTTGTGACTAGAAGCTAAACAAAGGTATTTCCATCTGCATAAAACAGCCAGGATGTAGGGATTAGAAAGACCTTTTACTAGCTATGAATGGTTCAGACCCACAGAGTAGGCTTTTATTCATTGGAAAAAGGACTGAAAGTAAACATAATGATCTGATATGAATTATTAAATTTTTTCTTTGAGTCCAAGCTTTGTGTGCTGCAGCAGAGTTTTCTAAGTAACAGACTTCAACACATTGGACAATGGGGGATATGGAGATTTGTGTTTGATTTTCTTTTGAGGGGAATTTTTTTTTTTTATCAGTTTGAAAATTCCTGTTTCATGAAAGATAGGTAATGGTACAACAGGCAGGACAGGTTCTCTCCTTCCATGTACTCTTACCTCTCTCTATGAGCCCCAAGCCTACAGAAAAGGCAAATAAGACTACAGTTTAATTTTAATTTCAATTTCAAAATACCTCTTAATAGAGATAAAATAATGCGTGTAATAATTATAAGAGGGAATTTTGAATAATAAATGTTAGTGCTTTTAAAGAGCACAAAAACTGAAATTATATTGTTCCAATATGAAAATGAGATAAATGCAAACAGATATGAATGCTGTAAATATCTCTAAAATGTTTCTGTGCTCCAAAGATTTCAGTAATTTGTTTCATTAGCAGCACAGCAAGGAGAAGCAGATGACTTTCAGTTTTGCATTGTTTGCTACCTGTCACCCTTTCCTCATAGCCAGGGTAACACTAATTCTCCCTTCTTCTCTCTGCTGTCACTAGAAATTCTCTCCACCAAAGAAAAGACAACAAATGGTACAATTTAGTGAGAGTTATGTGCATTTGTCTGGCCATGAAAAGAAGCTGTCCTTTTGACACAGCCAGGAAAAAATACTCATGAATTGCATTTTTTCTGGTTTCTTCCTCAGTGACGGCACACATCTGAGACTCTTCTCCAAGATGCCACAAATTTTCAATAAGGTTATAGGGACTCAATTGCCTTTGAAACATCATTACAGCTTATAAATACATTTTGATCTATCTACAGTCTATCACAAGGGGGATCCATAAACAAAATAGATAGATACACAGTGATGTTAAATGTGCCCACTGTTTCTACGCATTTTGCTGAAATTTCATTTTAATTTTAAAATTAATACATAAGCATCTATAAGTGAAGTTTGTAAATAAACTGTCTTTTTAACTTAGGGCGGCATCATTAGTCTGCCAGGAAACAATAATTTATTATGCAGATCAGTTCTGACTGAAGTCAAACCATTTGACAATATTGCCAGTGATGCAACAGATTCCTTGGCAAAGCTTCTTAAACTAACGTCAGAAAGGTTTTCAAGCTTGTGTTGATTTTGGCGTTCTCCTCCACTGTGCTCTTTTGGTATGAGAGACTTGCAGGACTGATCTTAGGTCCCCACGCTAGAGTTTGCCACTGCTGAAGCAGTACATTGCACAACAATGAAATGCTGTTTCCATTCCCTTTCTTGGATTTGTTCCTTCTTTTTTTCATTTTTGCTTTTCTTCTTTTTCTTTCAAATTGTAGACCATTGGCACTGTCTATATAAATTGTTATTACACCTTCCCTGAAGCATCTTATGTTCTGTATTAATTCAGATATTGATGTTGGAGATGGTCCATTTCCTAAGTTCCGATTCTTTTCTTGATGAACCAACAGGACTGAATAGTTCATTCTCACAGCAGAAAAAGAGGTTAAAAAAAAGTCCTCACCTAACAATTGCTCTTCGACATGGAAAGAATGCTAAAAGACAAGTGATTACACTGGTACATCCCAAAGGACTACTCTAGAGAAAAGAACCTTATTAATGTAACAACAGAAGAGGTCACATTCATTCTAGCAGACCAAATACAGTGATTGAGATACCCTTGCTGTACTGGTTTTTAGCCTAAAAGTAGTACTGTTTACTTAAGAGAATAGGTTAGTGTTTGCATTCTCATTTAGAAAAAAAAAGTCAAAACAACACTTGCGTTGTTCAGCCTGGAGAAGACTGAGGGGAGACCTCACTGCAGTTACAGCTTCCTCATGAGGGGAAGAGGAGGCGCAGACACTGATCTCCTCTCTGGTGCCCAGTTACTAGACCCAAGGGAATGGCCAGAAGTTGTGTCAGGGGAGGTTTAGGTTGGGCATTAGAAAAAGGTTCCTAGAGGGTGGTTGGACACTGGAACAGGCTCCCCAGGAAAGTGGTCACAGCAACAAGCCTGACAGAGTTCAAGAAGCATTTGTAAAATGCTCTTAGGAACACAGTGTGTTTTTTTGGGGCTGTCCTGTGCAAGGCCAGGAGTTGGGCTCTGACGTTCTTCGTGGGTCCCTTTCAGCTCCGGATATTCTATGATTCTATGAAACTTTTGATTTTCTGAGCAAGCAATGGCACACGCACACACAACACACACACACACACACACACACAGTTGAAATCACAGTTTCATTCCATCAAACTGAGTTTTTTATTATCACTAGCATAATTCAACATGAAAACGTACTGACTGAATTATCTGGAAAAACCTGAGCACTTGAAACCATCTTGCTATTGTTTTGAGAAAACCATATTCCTTACAGCATTGATACCAACGAACAATGACTACCAATACCCATCAAAAAATAAAGTGTGATGGAGATCTGCGTGCTAGCTAAAAAGGGGCCCGGAGGTCTAGCCATGGTCCCGTCCATGCTACGGCAGTCCCACACCCAAAAGTAAAGCAGGCTGATGGAGTTGAGCTCCTCACCCGAGGGAGCTTCCCTCTAAGCTGGTCGAGTAAACGCACAGTAGCAGAGGCAAAGAAGTAAAGAGAGGGGACTCTCCGTATGCGTTCCACGCAGGTTTACTCCTGTGAAAAGACAGGGACTAAGAGCCAAATTGGTAGGAGGGCCCAGGGATCTTATACTGGGTACAGAATAGGTGGGGAAAGGGATCACAGCCAATGGGATAGGGGCAAGTAAATGGGGTTGACAGGAAGGGAACCAATGGGAACAACACATAGGAGGGACTTAGGGAAGGATCCAATGGGACATCGAGGAACAAAGAACTTTCTAAAACTGATACATATTATTAAAGAAGGGAAATGAATATACATAACTTCATACATAAAACAGGGCGGGGAAAACATTAACCAATTGGGAGAAAACATGCAAAAGACAGAACAAGGGAATCATGGGTTCTCACCATGACTGAAGTTACGTGCTAAACTTGGGTTGCTGACCACCGCAGCTGGTTGTCTGAGTTCTCCTCAGGAGACAGACTGGCTGGAGCCAGTTGCACCACCACCAAAGTGCCTGGAGTAGCAGTCCTTAACTAGAGAGAAATAAAAATTCAAGTCCTTCATGTTAAGGATTCATTCCTAGATCCAAAAGTTCTAGCATTGTCTTGGTTAATATCTCTCATAACAAAGTTGCCTTAGGGCTAACAAAAAAACCAAAGAGAGTACTAGTGCTAATGCAGCATGGATGATCATTGTAATGCTTGAGATGGTTCACTCTCCGACCCTCTATTTGCTTCATAAGGATTCATGAAAGGAAGAAGAACAACAATCTCTTCTGGCTAAAAATAGTAGAAAAACATAACTAAATACAAGCTACTGAATACTGAGAAACCAGGGAACTATGCTGGCAAAAGTTTCCTTCTGTATCTATGAGAATTAAAGCATGGCTGGAGTCGTCATGGGAACACTGGTTTGCACAGCCTACCATCTTGGCATTGTTAGGCTGCTTCTCTTTCTTCAGCATAACTTTGGGGAAACTCTAACAGTGTATGATTAGGATGGAATGTGATTTCTTTTTTCATGTTCTACATTTCTATGATTTCAGAAGTATTTATCTTACAATAGAAACCATAAAAGAAGAATGTATAAACACTGAAGTTAATTTTGGCTCTAATGAATTCAAATACTTCAATTAGGCAGCACTGAAAACTTTTTATTTTATTTTTACCTTTTTACTTAGTAGTTTTTTCCTGACTATCATGCAATTTAATTAATGTCAATAAAATATAATAATATTTCGCCAGTTTTACTTCAGACCATATGAAAAATCTGTATTTTTTATCCCCCACCCTCTCCTACCTCCTGCCTGTCTGTTTTTTTTCTGAATGAAACTGAACACAAAATGTATTTGATAAGATTAGAATATCTGTATTAATCAAATCATACCATCCAATTATAATTATGGCAATATTTACTAGTTGAATTATACCTCTAATTCTCATAATTAGTATTCAGTATGCATTGCACCAAATGTACGGAAGAAATATGGCATTTTTGTTTCATTATATGTGATTCAAGGTATAGGGTTTGTGATAAAACTCAGAGTAATAATTAAATGAGACTGGGCTGAGCAACACTGCCTGAAAAAGTTTGTAAATGAGCAGTGCAGAGATTTATGATTTCCACACACATTGCAGATCACTGAAGTAAGATAGATGAATATCCAAAATGTCATACTGTCAGCACTTGACATGTCAAGCCAGAAGAATATGTGAGTATGAAAACTGTAATGCACCTTAGGATCTAAATTATGCTTCATAAAACTGGAGAAAAAAAATCCGAAAATACAATCATTTTCAACCTCTAAGCACTGTTAAATGAGACACACTCCATCTTAATGCTAGGAAAATGTTCTGTCTTATCTCTTGATATATTTACAAGCTTGAATTGGGTAATCTGAGTAGTTCCAGTGAGCATGTAAGAAAAACCCCATAGATTTGAACCCCATGTCATATGAATAATTGATCATAGAAAAAATACAAATAAGTAATTTGTACCTTAAAAAACCCCCAACCAACCAACCAACCAACTAACCAAATTTCCTCCCCAAAAACCAAAAACAAAAAACCCAAACAGACAAAAGAATCCCCCAAGAAAACCCCAAAAGACATTCACTTGTAACTTCCAGGTGAGCTGTAAAGAAACAATTTTCCCCCACCTCTTTTCTTCCCTTGTTCTGAAAGATTTAAGTGATCACACATCTTCATAATTTCTTCTGGTTTTACTCATTTAGCACTTTCTTTGTCTTTGCACACATGAAAGGCTTTGTTCTGTTCCAACAACTTACAAAATAGGAACTTAGCATGTGGAAAGGTGGATGCAAGAGCGGAAGTTACTTCATATCCCTGCCCCAGTGCCAAACAGTGTTGAAGATCTAGATGGATTCTCAATATAGGCATAATGAACTTTTATCACTTAACCTAATATTAAAATATTTTCCACAAACAGACCTGGACTGCATTTTTGCCTGCATCTGCTTTCACCAGCCAGTGTTTTTCACTTGTTTCAAAGCTGTTTGGCTTCTCATTTCATCTTTTCCAGACAGCTGGAGTAGTGGGCAGTTGATTTTGGCATGAGAATCTCATGAAGATCAACAACCCTAACCTGGGTTAGGGCAGTCCCAGACATGAGTACAGACTGGGAGAAGAATTCATTGAGAGAAGTCCTAAGGAGAAGGACTTGGGGGTTCTGGTGGACGAAAAGCTGGACATGAGCTGGCAACATGCACTTGCAGCCCAGAAAACCAATTGTGCCCTGGGCTGCACCAAAAGCAGGGAGGGGATTCTGCCCCTCTGCTCTGCTCTTGTGAGATCTCACCTGGAATGCTGTGTCCAGCTCTGGGATTGCCAGTAAAAGAAAGAAGTGGGACCTATTAGAGCCAGTCTAGAGGGAGGCCACAAAGATGATCAGAGGGCTCAACCACCTCTCCTATGAAAACAGGCTGAGAGTTGGGGTTGTTCAGCCTGGAGAAGAGAATGTTCCAGAGGCACCTCATTTCAATCTTTCAGTACTAAAAGTAAATAAAGAAGAGGGATAGTGACTCTACACACAGGCAGATAGCAACAGGACAAGGGCGAACAATTTTAGTTTAAAAGTGGGGAGATTTAGATTAATGTCAAGGAGAAATTATTCACTGTGAGGGTGGTAGGACACTGGAACAGGTTTCCCAGAGAAGTTGTGGGTCCCCCATTCCTGGAGTGTCCAAGGTCAGATTGGATGGAGTCCTGAACTCTACCCCAGCTGAAACCGGCACAATGGCGAAGGTGATTAAGTATGTATAATATTTGCCAGAGAGGTTTATAAAGTACCCATCCAGAGAGGTATTCAAGGCCCCACTATAAAAGGGCTGAGGATTCTGGCCCTTATTTAGTACTGACCCGATTTTGTGCACAATGCTGGGTTGTGGAACAGAAACCTCCAGAGGACCCTCCCCTCTGTGTTATCATATGGTCCTGTAAAACGGCGAGAGAAGATGACAGAATATCTAGTCCTGTGATATTGAGGTATTTCATAATAATATTCTGAATAATATTTTTGAAGTATTGTAGGCAAAATTATACAAACTTTAATGAAATGCACAGTATAGAATAATCTATATAGGAAAAATGTTTTTTAAGAACATGAAAACAGAATTTTGTAAATCAACTATTTTATCCTCTCCCATTTTAATGTTTGTGTTAACAATTCTCTGCTGGCTTATCACTGACTATTAATATTTTTGGGAAAGAAGACTGTAAGAAAATCAAATTAATTAAAACTTTAGAACAAGATTTAAAAAATGTGCAGTTAAAAAAGAGGGTAAAGAGTGGTCATAAATCCTAAAATACTGATCAGCTTCATCATTTGATAAACTTTTGCAGGACATGAAATGAAAGAATCAAAGATTTCCACGGAAGGAAAATAAGGAGTATTTTGCAATGTGGAACTGGCTAGGTGACTTTGATATCTGTATTTCCTAACTCTAATTATCTTATCTGTACAATATAATATTCTAATGTGATTGTTACCAGTGAAATATTATTAAGGTTACAAAAATAGCTAAAGCAAGAAAACTTATGTGCAGCAACTTTATGAGATTATAATTATTTATTAATAGTAGTATTTAATTTTATTACAATTCTGCAAGGAAAAAGAGATAAAATCAAATTTATGCAATCTGGAAAAAAATCTGATTAAGTTTCTGATCCAAGTATATAATTTAAACAAGCAGGACAGGCACTTGAAAATCAAAAAATGTTCTTTCCAAGACACATCAAAAACCTGCCTAAAGGTATTTAAAGACACTGGACAAATTCCATTATTTGGCAAATAATCTGCCATGAGGCTGTCCAATAGAAATCTCAGCTTTTTCAGGACATCATCCTATTTGAAAATTGCATACCAGTAAATCTTATATATTTCCTTGGTATTTTTAGAAGGTCTAAACAATTTTTTTTTATTAAGTATATTTTTGATATCAATCTACTCGAATGATATATATATATGCATATATTTAATGTTTCTTATAAACTATACTTTAAAAAGTGGATAATAATAAAAGATCTATATGCATGCAAATAAAGACACAAAGTCAGTTGAAAGTACCTTACTTCTCAGTTTTGAAATAACTGCATTGCTGTTTGGGCTGAGAGAAGTTAACTGAGAGCATACTGGTTAGGATAGCTTTCATAGAAAACAGATTAAAACACATGTTAAAATAACTAAAATGGATTTCAGAAGCAGAAACTGTACCTCTGTGGGTGAAGGGCTAGACAGATGCTGAGGTAGGGTTTCTTTGAGTGACATCAGTAACAGTATCTAAAGCTTCCTTTGTGTTTTGTTTAAATTCTAAAAATTCTAGATTACTTATTATGAAAATTTATGTGAGAATTACTTGTCTCTTTAGCAGAGAAATAAAAATATACATATATACACATATAGAGAGACACACGTTTACATAACATATGCTATTTAAAAATAAGTGTTTCTTTTAAAGAATTCACTCACCCATCTCCATTTTGAGATGAACTGATAAAATGCAGAAAACATGTCCTTCGTTATTTGACAAAAGAAATATGAGATAGAATTAGCATACCAAATTAGACACCATTAAGGACACACTCTTTTACAAACTGAATAGATCCAGTTTTAAAATATGCCAAAAATTTTATTAGGAACACTTACTGAATATTTCTTTTGTCAGCTAAATATATTACCTTTAGCACAGTATATTTCAAGTAATTTTGCATTTTAATAACAGACTAGTACCAGTTCAGATCATATTACATTCATACTTCTATTTGCAAAGTGCTAAGACATGCAACAATAATTTGTGTCTCTGTTCCTGTTCTGCAACTTGTCCATATACAATATGCTCCTCTAATGAAAATAAATCACTCGTGATTGGAACCCACTATTTTCTGGGCTTATCAGACTCATGTTCAAATAATGCTCTCAGTGTCTATATGGATACTTGGACATTGTTTCTATTCCATGTACGGTTTGATTTCTAAGTGCATTATTTTTGGTAAAACAGAAGTTTGAGCTATAAATTTCTCAGGAATAGAAGAGCTTCTGCATACCTTTGCATCTCATGCATATGCATTATTTTATTTCTTCTTCCTCTATTTCCAATGAGATGCAAAGGTTTTCTGTTGATCTGTACTGTTTGCAGAGCCTAGCACTTGTGCGTTCAGAGGCATTGCTTAATGTACAAGGGAAACAGAAGCTAAGGTTCAGTCAAATTCTTGCTTCTATGCAGAGGTGGTGTCTAGGTGTCGAGGAGCTGACAGTGGGGAGAGCTGCAGGGTGGCCTCTGTGTTAAGAGATCAGCATACCCCATGCTGCACACAGCAGCATTGATTTCAGCCAGCTCCAGTGGACCCACCACAGGGCACAGCTGAGCCTCTCCACCATCTATGGGCACCTCTGGGAAAACATGGGTAAGAAGTGGCAAAAGATGCAGTGGAGGTGGAAATGAGTGATGAAAAACAACCTGTAGATATCAATGTCAGAGAAGGAGTGGGAAGAGGTGCTACAGATGCAGGAGCAGAAGTTTCACTGGAGCTGGTGGAGACACCTTGGTGAAGCTGGTATATTTCTGCAGCCCTTGGAGAGAACCATGCCCGAGCAGATATTCACACTGCAATCTCTGGAGGATCTCGGTGAAAAGGAGCTGAAGGAGCTGGGTATTTCCTGAAGGAGCTGTGGTCAGTGAAGAGCCCATGCTGCTGCAGGGGAAGTGTGAGAATGAATTAATGGCAGAGAGGACCTATTTTTAACTGATGTAACCACCCCATTCCCCATCCCTCTCAGTGTAGCTTGAGGTGTGGGGAGAGATAGAAGAGTTGGGAATGAAGGAAAGGGATAAAGTCTGAGTGTGAGGGAAAGGCATAATTTTAATTTTTCTTTCCTTTTTTTTTTTCTTACTATTCAATTAAATAAATTTTCATCAAGGGAATCCTGTTCTACCTGTGATGGTAATGGGTAAATGATCTCACTGTCTTTACCTGAGCTTCTCTTGTTTGAGGAGGGGGAGTGAGAGAGCAGCTGTGTGGGTGCATGGCAGCCAGGCAAGCTCAATGCACCACAGAAGAGGAAATGGTTGTGTGCGTATGTTTTGCCTATTTAAAGATTGTGAACAGTCTCTTTCAGCATGGTTATAATTGTGCACGATGAGTTTTTTATGGTTAAGCTTTTAATGCAAAAAAAAATCACCTGTTTTGTATTCACACAGAACTTTACAAAACTGAGACCTTGTCTTGACTGATTTTTAGTACAGCTCCACTTATCATGAATAATATTTTATCTGATAATCTTAATAAAATTCTACTATTTCATCTAGTCAGTGTAAATGACCTATGTATGTGTGTGTATATATATATATATATATATATGTCTTCAGGTGCTTGGTTGTGTGCCAGTACATTACTGAAATCAAATGGAGGTAAGAAAAGCCAACATTACTGTTAGATGGCTGTTTTTTACGGAGTTCTTGATCAAGTTACAGGTAAGGTCAATGAGAGTTTTGTTGCTCATTGAAAAGTTGTAAGAATAGGTAAAATATCTTAGTCTGCATTTGTCACAATAATGCATGTTTACATGTCTATCATTCTTTCTTAATCACAGCTGCCATGCTAAAATGACCTTACACAGCTCCTGTTTTAAATGAAGTTACCATATGCAGCATCGAACATATATATGTTGTTATATTTTTCATACATTAATATGAAATATTATATATTTTTTAATAAATTATTGATTTTCACCTAGTGGGGAATATTTTGTTCATTGTTATTGCTTTTTAATAAGCAATCTTTGAAAATTAGAGACTTTTCTTTGGATACTTTAGGTGGCAGTGGAAACTTTTGTAGCAGGAATACAGCACCCACAATGTTGTGAGAAACACTGGGGAAAGGAATCTGTTTCCAGCTGAAGAAGTAATATTTTCTGAGAATATAAACTGTCTGCTTGTTTCTGATGTTTTGCTTTCAAATTCTTTCTTGAACTAAATGCAAATTGGATAAGTGTATATATATATATATATATGTATATAAATGCATATATAAGAATAATTCTAACCTCCTTATACACAGTTTCTCATTTTTTTTCAGTGCATTTTTAGTGATATGCTACATATATTTTTCTGAAGAGAAATTTACAGGCTATTTTGGATTTAAGAAAATTCAATGCTATTCTTCAGTAGTCAATATAATGTGCTCTGAATGACAAAATTGTAGCATTTATCCTACTCACTACTACATAGAATTTTTTTAATGTACTCAGAGATTCTTCTTCCAAGTGCCATTGTGTATATATTACCTTTGTACATATGCCTACAGATGCAAAGAGGACAGCATCATGCTTTTAAATTTGAAAAGTGTGGTCCCAAATGAAACAATTTTGCTTTATGCTAAATATGAATTTTTCAAAAGAATCTAGATTTAAAAAGATAAAATATAGAGATACATAATCTAGATGTAGCCCAAGCCTGCTATGCAGCTGCATGACTAAAGCTGTGTTATCTAATGAGAAAGTGAATGTATCTGTATATAATTGTATCACCAGTGACAGTAGAGAACAACCAATTTCACAGGTCTCTCATGAAATATGGTTGTCTTTACTGTAGATAGGATCACTCAGAACTTTGGTTTGGTTCAGAGTTATTCAGTACACTTGCTAATACATTTTTAAAAAGTAATTGTTGACACGTTTTTGTGAAAGCTGTGACTTTAGAGGGGACTTGGGGATCAAAGTGAATAGTCACATTTTCATTAATTACTTCTGTAAGTTCCTGGATAAGTAAGCTGATGAGCTCATTTTTTTAATAACAAGACAGTTTCTGTCTGCACAGTGGTATATTATTTGATCTGTAGAATGACAGCCTTACAATAAATAAAATTTAAAAGGTAACCTCATCCTGGTCTGTGAAGGCTCAAGCACGATTTTTATGGAAGGCCAACAAAAAATTTTAGCTAGAAAAAAGTCTATAAGAAAGAGTCTTTCAGAAAACACAGAGTTCTTTAATCATCCTTTGGTGAACACAATTTCCATCTGCAAAATGTTGCATACCTGTTGATTTCCTATATTTTAACACATCAAGGTACTGGCACTAAACTCACTGAGACATTTTCAGTATCCATACTGAGCAAAATATAAGAATACAATACTGTCAGTATACATAAAAATGTATTTCTTGCTTTACAGTGAAAATACATGTTAAAAATTAATTATTATTCATATTCCATATGAAAATAAGGAAGATAGTTTAAGGTCAAATAATATAGCTACCTTTGTGAGACCTGCTAAGAACTATTTTCTACATGAGAATCCACTGTGAAGGGGGCCTCCTGCACCAAAGAAAAAGTATCTACAAAGTGTTGGATACATATTAGAAAGTAATCATTAAACCAATAATAATTATTATACAATAGAAGAAATAAGCCTGACAATTTATCATGGAGTCACATTACATTTGTTACCTGAAACAGTGACTGGTTGCTTCAGGCTTAATTTGAAAATGTCTGATAGCATCCAGCATGAAGCCTATGTTTTCCTGATTTTTTTTGGCAGATAATGTACCTCTTCATGTCCTTTTCTTGCTGCCCTTAATATCCCTTGATAGCTTCAGGTCCAGGTGAGATTTGGCTTTCTTAACTCAATTACTACCCTCAGAAAATGTTCATTTATTGCCCCTGCCCCCGGTCACCTGACCGTACTTCCAGTATACTTCATTTTGATGTATGAGTTTAGTCAGGAATGCATTGTACGTACACTGGGGCCCCCCTTGCCTTGACGTCATGCTCTTCGAGGTGGTCTGTTTTTGAGGTGGAAGGAGGTATCATCTAGCTCTCTGGGACTCTATTCTCTCCATGGGTGTATTCTTTGGGATTCTCCCAAGGAGGTTGCTTCTCTCCTGAAGTGCAGGGCTGTGACTGTGATTTAGCCCTGCTCTCTCTTCACAGGAACCTGAAGTCCTCTAGGCATTATGTTTTATTTTAGTGTAGAGACATATATTTGATAAAATTTCAGTGACAAAGGAAATACATAAACATCATGAGACATATTTTCTATAATGTGACCATAGGAAGAGTGTTTAATAATATGCAAGAACAGAAATATGTGATATGTATTGCAAAATATAATGTACAGTTAATTAATTATTTAATCTGATTTTTTTGTCAAGATATAAAATACACAGCTGTGAATCAGTACAAATGTACATAGAACTACTTCAATCATACTTGGATTCTAATCTTTCCAGCTATTCTAATACAAAGAAATAATATGTCCCAAATACCTCAATAAGATGGTGCTTTGAAAACTTAAAGAATGTAACAATTTTGATACAACTATGTAACATCCCATTGTTCTTCTTGTTGTATGCCTCAACATGAAAAGAAATAACATTAAGGTATATGAGAGATTATTCTTAGAAAATAAATTCTTGAAGGGAAACTGGAATATTAATTCAGGCAAAAAATGTAAAACAAATAGTGAGAGAGGAAAAGCACTATGTTTCAGCTACACCAGCTGGAATGGAAACTGTAGTGGTTTTAAGTGGAATTTGTACATTAACTAATTCTTTGGACTGTTTGTCCATTCAACAAATACTGAAGAGAAGCACTTTAATATAAACAATATACACAATTAACGAAGTATTCTAGAAGACTTCATGTGGTCATGTTTTCAGACATAGAGTTATCTATTAACAGAATAGATTGAATATATATTGACAGGATGGCCATATAAAGTGGCCATGAAGAACTTCTGCATATTACATTACTAACCAAGGCATCTTCTTAATTTCTTTGTATTGATACACAATATGAACTCCATATTTGAAAATGTTTAATGCTGTGAAAAATTGAGTATTAATAGCACTTACTTTGAAGCATCTTTAGTCCTACTGACTTGTATAGTTTTCAGAATCTCTAAGGTAAGAGCATACTGAAATTGAGCTGCTTGCTGAATCCCATTGGAGAACCCTTACCAAAAAACCCAACAAAACAACAAAAAACCCAAACCAAAACAAAAAACCCCAAACCCACAAAAACCCTCTAAAAACAGCAATGTCAATTTGGGACTGGAAAAGTGTGAGGGGAAAAAAACCTCTAGAATTTTATTAGTTTCCTTTTGCTTCCTATAGAGATTGATACATTAATCTTGATAAGATAAGCAAAGCAATGAAAGACTGACACTGAATTTCTTCCAATGTTTTTATCTTACCTCATAATACCTTTTTATTGGCCACTCTTAAACCTGAATTGTTTTGCTATCTCAGAATCCAGTGCATTCTCTGAAGACTTGCAATGAAATCCTCAAAAGGACAAAGTGCAGATTTTTGGTAATTTTTAGTGATGTTGCTAAGAAATTGTTTGGGTAATTAGAAATTTGCCATGGAAATTTATTTTACATTAAAATGCTAAAATCATAATCTATACCATAATAATATTAAATTTTATTTAGCAATTTGTATTTCTGAATTATTGGTTGACTAATCCTAAAGTTCTAATTCAGCTTCTGCTGTATACACTTTTCTTGAAATCAGTGTGAGTTTAAACTGCATAGTGAATTCAACAAGAAATCTTGATTTCTGAACATGCTTGGAGGCCTATCTAGTAGTCTACCCAGAGAGAGAGAATATTTTTTTCTCTCATTTTTAAATTTGGTGTAAAGTTTTGTGTTATCTTGTCACTGAAAGTCTTCTTTCTCCTCTTTCTGCCTTTCTTTCTCAACATCTTGTCTCCTCTACTTCTGCTCACAGATCTTCTCTTTTATAGTCTATTTAGCTTTAACCTGCCAATTATCTTTCTCAAAAAAAAAAAAAAAAAAAAAAGTCATTCTGGGGTCTGAGAAAAATTCTGTTTATCTGTGGGTAATTTCACTGTGGTAATTAATAGGTGAATCATCTCCTGAAAAGGTCATGTAGCTGTTCAGGGTTATTTTGTTTTGCTGTGTTTTTTTTTTCCAAACAACGCAGTCATTTCTCCACAATAAATTTCCCAGTTTAGGAAATATGAGTAATTTAAGTGCTTCAGAGTTTATCTTAATAGAGTTCTAGAAATTGCATATTGAAGGGTTAATATTCAGCCTATTCTGATCTGTAAAGACAATTTAATTTGCTATATAATGAAAACATATTTATAATACTGTTACGTGAACATAGCTTGAAAAATTACCTATAAAAATTGCAATGTGATGAGAAAATATAAAAAACAGAGATTGAACTGGTTGAATAAGAACTTTCAGAGTTCCACTTTCTATAAATTGATAGTTACTCCTTTTAGAAATGACCCTTCATTTAGAACTATTTGGATATTTTTGGTGTGCTACACCCTCTCTTTTTGAACCCTTGGATTACAAGGCGTTATGAGGCAGTAACATAGTCTTTTTTTTTTTTTTTTAGTGCAATTTTATATTTTATGTTTCACTGTTTAAACAGTGGTTTGTCTTGGCCAAAAATCTTCTATGTAAAATCAGCAAATCATTTTTAAAAGAGACTTTAGCTATGGCTCCTTCTGAACAAGTGATTGAAACCTCTTTTACTGATTTATCTTTTTCAGGCATTATGTATCTTGGGTAAAGTAGAATCTATTTTATTGAGAAGACTTTCCAAGTGGAAGTGAGTTAATCCTGTACTTTTACTGCTATGGTAGTTTGGTTTTTTTAATAAAATGTACAAGTCTGAGATGTCAGGGAAATACCTAGCAGAGAAAGGAAAAATTGGGACTCAGTGTCTGAACAGTTGTGTTATTAAAACCAAAACAGTTCTTTTGTAACTCACTTTTAAGTTCTAAGGTCACATAAAAGATACAGAAGAGCACTTTTTCGGCAGTTGCAATATTTTCTGATACTTATATAAATATTCAGGATTTCCTTAAACAAGGTAAATTAGTCAAGGTACCTGGACAATCTACATATTTTATATTAAAAAAAAAAACAAACAAAAAAACCAAGTTATCTCGAGAGACATTATTCTTAGACAAAATTCAGGTAAATCAAATACATGAAATGACTAATGCTTTTTGACATGAAATCTCTCAGACTATCAGAAAACTGAAGTTACTAGCTGAAGTTAATAAAACATTAACTTCACATAATGCATCGCCCCGTGCAGAGCATTGGGTGCATAGTTGAATTGTGCAATTTCTGTCAATTACTGAAAAGTGTTATTATTTAAAAAGTACAACACATACTGTGCCAAAGCTGATGAGTCCATCAACGTTCCCAACAGCTGAGAACTAAACACTGCACCATCTGCTTGCTGAAATAAGATGGCAAGCTAAAATGTTCTGGTGGAATACAAATTGAATGCCAATTCTGATTGTTGCTGCTAGTAGTCAAGGGACTTTTTATTATTTTAATGCAGTTTGGTCCTGATATTACAGATATCTTTGTAAGAGAAAAAGATCTTTTGAAAGCATCCCCTTTTACCATACCTGTGAGAGTAGAATAGACAGAGGTTGATTGAATCTTTTTATGCACTTGATTTCCCTTTCCTTTCAGACAATCAAATATAGGAATGTAGTATATAAAAGCAAGTCAAAATCAAATTAGCTGGTACAGATAACTGTTTTAATAGTAACAAAAAGAAAGAATTAAGACTGATAGAAGAAAGTCAGTTCCCTTCTGATGCGAATTATGAAATACTTTTGGGTTTGATAAGTTTTCTGAGAAAAGAAATAGCTAGCAACAGATGAAATGAGAACATGTTACTGCCAGAGCTGCCTTTTCTGCATATATGCATTATACATTACACACTATATTGAAAAATTATGTTAAAAGAATGTCAAAGTTCGAAAGTTAAGGATTTCAGAATTAAGGATGACAGCATTCTTGATCTGCCTGCCTGTGCAAATATAATTTGATACAGTCTTTGCATACACAATTAGATAATATTTTAGCCCAGAACTCCTGTCTCTTTCAGTGAATATTAATTTTTTACAGCCATTGCAGAGAGCTTTCTTTTCTATTGGTATACACAGTCTGCAGCCATTTGACAAAGCAGCTCATGCTTTTCATCTTCCAAATACTGTTTACATCCCAAATCTCTAGTAACCTATGCACTGCCTCTTCTATGCCCAGTTTATGAACTGCCAACAGAAAGTGATCTCTATAGCCAGTACCGTGATTTTTTTCAAAACAGCCTTTGCAGCAATGTATGATCTTTTGAAAACTGAATTCATGCTAAAGAACTTGATTTCTCCAAAGGAACTGCTCCATTTTTTCTACAGATATTTTGTCCTCAAAACAGATTGAATTTTCTATGAAAATATCAGGTATTTTTTTTCTTTTTTTTTTTTTTTCCAATGGAAAACACCTCTAAGATCATTGAGCCCAACCTGTAGCCTACACTGCCAAGGCCACCACTAAAGCGTGTCCCTAAGCACCACATCTACACATTTTTTGGACATTCCCAGGGACAGTGATTCCACCACTTCCCTGGGCAGAATGTTGCAATGTTTGACCACCCTTCCAGTGAAGAATTTTTTCCTAATATCCAATCTAAACCTCCCCATGTAGGTTAATGGCTGGACTCAGTATCATTAGAAGACTTTTCCATCCTTAATTGTTCTGTAGGTTTGTCGGATGTTTGTTTCATTAGCCTTTTTATTTTGGCCTACTTTCCATTACATGTGGATCCCTATCATTTGTTTCAAGATATAACTGACCAATAAAAATGAGTACGCAATGAAACAAAACCCCCCCCAAACCACTAAAACCCACAAAAACCAGCCCCCTTCTCTCCCCTCCTCCCCATAACATTTCTGGACAAGTTATACTTCTTTTTTTTTTTTTTTATATTTTTAATGTATGCCTCCTGTATCTAACTTGAAAATATCTCCATATACAGTTGCATCTGCTTGTATATTCAAGCCTCATGGATACAATAGTACAATAGTGGTCATTAGATAAGATCTCTAATGCCCAAATCAGGCAATATACACTAAAGATCTACTAATCATGATCATTCAGTTACTGTTATTATCCCAGATGATAAGCAATAAAAATATTGTTAGAATATGCTTTATAAACGTTTTACTTTTGAGCAATATTTGTGCCTTGTATCTGCATGGATTGAAACTTCAATTATATAATAACACAAAACTGTTATAAATGGGTAACTTAGCTGAACAATTTTTATTGGTGAGCTATTTATTCTTAACAGCAATAAAAAAAAATAACAAAAGAAGCTTGTCTACTGTATTTTTCACTTTCATTTAAATAATGAATAAAGCTGCATTGTGAGACTAATTATGACTTTAAATGACATAAATTACACAACACACAGAGCAAAAATACCTTTCCTTCTTCAACAATATGAAAGTCAGTTCAAATTCTTGTTATTAAAGTATTATATATAAAAGGATTAATTTAATGCTGTGGGAAGTATACATATTTAACATACTATTTTATATGAGGAAAATATTTTGAAATTGCATGTGGTTATTAAGAAGAAAATATATGATCTTCATGAAAATGTTCTAGGAAAGTAAATTATTAATTTAATAAAAAATTACGTAGAATGCCTTTAATGAGCCTATCAAATTATAAAATACTTTTTTGGTTATGCTGATCAATAGAGGGTGTTTTCTCACAGTTTAACATAGATTACCAAAGATATAATAAACATATTTTTACTGTTTCAAAAAATCTGAACTGCTCCATTTAATCGAAGGAAAGTTATTCTAAGTTTTACTATGTTGTTTTTCCAAGAAATAAGAGATTGAATACACTTTTGAATCACCATATTCAACCAGAAAAATTCAGTACATTGTCTCTGAAAGAAGATTCTTCCTTAGTCACTACAATAACAGCACTTTCACTGAAGTCTAAGGCTCTCCAATATTTGGGTAACAGATTTTTCATTCAAGGTATCTCCTCTTGACTGTTCTGGGTTTTTTTTATTTTGCTTGTTTGTTTTGTTGGGATTTTTTTTTAATATAATATTTTACCTTCTAAAATTATTTGACTGAATGTTATTGTGTCCTACCTTCCATTCAAATCAAATAAGGACTTCTTTTTGTAAAATATAAATTAAAATGTAATATCTCTATTTGTAATATTATTTTTATTTCAGAAGAAAACTGCAGTCAGCAAGTAATTTGTGATTTTCCTGTTTGCTGAAACAGTGACATCTTTTTGGATTTAGAATGAGAATTATGTTTTGACACGCTGACATTTTTGCTGTTGCTGAGCAGTGCTTACCCTAAGTCAAGGACTTTTCAGTTTTCCATGCTCTGCCAGCATGGTAGACAAGAAGCAGGAAGGGAGCATGGCCAGGACAGCTGCCCCAACCTCACCAAAGGGATATTCCATACTGTGGAACATCATGTCCAGTATATAAAATGGGGGGAGTTGGCTGGGAGGGGCCAATTGCTGCTCTGGATGCATCAGTGACTGGGCATCAGTCAGCAGGTGGTGAGTAACTATATTGTGAATCTCTTGTCTTTCTTGGGTTTTATTACTTTCCCTCTCTCGTTTTCATTACAGTTATTAATATTACTGTTATCATTAGTAGTAGTACCAGCATTATATTGGATTCTGTTCTTATCTCAAGCCCCATGGTTTGCTTCTTTTTTCCAATTCTCCTTCCCGCAGGGGTTGGAAGAGGTATGAGTGAGCAAGCAGAGATGTGATACTGAGTTGCTGGCTGGGGTTAAACCACAACAGTGATTTTACAGTTCTACCTTATTGCATATGTCTTAATTTAAGACAATATAAAGAGGTGAACACTCTAAAATGAGTAACCTCCCCTTAGTTTCAACCAATCCTTTTTGACAAATAAGGAACGAATATGAGTAGATGTAAGTAAAAAAACATAACTCTTTACTAAGAAGAAAAACAAACAATAAAATAACAGTAAATAATCACTACATGCAAAATTGACAAATCTCACAAATACACAGAAACAAAGAGAGCCCCAAAATTGCGGGGAACCGCCCCCTCCCAAGGCGGCAGCCCCCACTGCCAGCTGCATGTAGGGAGACAAAGGGAAAATAGCGTCAGCACTCTGCCCTAAGATGTCACTCCCCAGTCAACTGCGTGGTGCAGAGACAAAGGGGAAAAAAAAGACGACGGACAAAAAGACGCCTCCCAGGAAGGTAGGGGCTTACGGAGCAGTTCTGGTGGCAGACGAGAAGCGCCAGCAGGTGTGGGGTCAGCTCTGCCACCTGCAGTCTCCTCCTGCTGCCCCGGGACTCCACCAGTGTGTGTGCTGCGTGTCCTCCGCCCTCTGGGAGTGTGGTGGGGAGAAACCGCTCTGTCAGCACCGGTGCAGGGTGACCCGGCCCCGGGGACCGGCTCGCTTCGCGCTGCCGATAGGTTTTGCAAAGTTCATTCCAGAGCAGGTTTTGATTGTGAAATGCGGTTCTTCCAACTGGCTACTGTTGCAAGCCTGGAAAAAAAACAACCATCCATAGCGGAGTCCCTGCCTTCAGCAAACACTGCCAGGGGAAAAAAGAAATTGGCTTGGGTTTCCCGAACTTTTTAAGGGACTGGAACCTCCCGACTGCCCCGTAATTCTGGATCTGGCCGCACTGGGTCTTAAAAAGACAGTAACATTTTTTGGGCACAGCTAGAGATGGCATACAATAATGTTTTGCGTTACCCTCGACAGCATACTATAAATCTATTTAAATAGAGGATGGTCGATATTAATGCTACTGTTCTTCATTGCATTACAATGTCACTAGTATCTGAAAATATAGCAGAAAGTAATCCTGTCCAAATTTTGCTGTCAGCTGTTTTGAAATTATATAGATAACTTGAGAAAATTTTCTATAAACTACCACATTTGAAATACTGCAATGACCTGGACTTGTATACAAGCCCTAATAGTCTCAACTAAGTCTATTATCAGTCATCTCTCAACCTGACTTCATAATTACCCTGCAGCAAGCTATGGCTTTGACATTATAATTTCAGTATAAGGATAAAATTCAGGTTTGTGCTACAGATATTGCTTTTGTCTAGCTGGTGATCAGGAGGGTGTGTGTGCATGCATAAGCAGCACACTTGGGTATGATTTTCCTGGTTGCTGAGGAATTGCACAGCAAGTCTCTCTGAAGATAAGGTAATGCATTGGCTCGTGATTGATGGAAACACTTTTACAACAAAGTGTTTCACTCACAGAATATCCAGGTAGGAATCTCAGTCAGTTCTGGAGATCATAAATGAAAATGCCAGGGGAAAAAAAGATAATAAAAATGAGATATTTGATTTAAATATTTCCAAGTGACATTTTAAAGTGATTGTTATCTGAAATATATTTACATTTGCTGCTTATGGAAACTTTTTAATTAGTGGTGTGTGAACTCCTTATTTGTCTCCCTGAGGACTGTTACTCAAAGAAGAGATAATGTAAATTTAAGAAGACATAATAATTTTTAAAAGCTTATTATTTCTCTTTATGGCATAAGATGAAAATTGGTTGACCAGGTGCAACCATGTGAAAAATTTGGTTTCCACACCTATGAATTGCTCTGGGAAAAGCCATTCTTGAATTTGTGTAACTTTCCTTTAAATTAAAGATCTTCCTGCTTTATTTACTCATCATATCACTTGGTGAAGAAAACCTCATAGACTTCAAAGTCACATTTAGAAAAAGATAAACCTCTTATTTATGTAACAAACATTTGTGTAAGTTTAAAATCAGGGTTGCAGTTTTGGAAGACAGTTGAAGCCCATTTGCTAAGGATATAAGTGTTATTTTTCTATATTTTTGTATATGCTTGTCTATGTATATGTTACCTATACTGGCCCTTGGACTAATTTTTTATTCCCCTCCTGGGTCACTGACCAGCTCTCTAGGAAGATTGTTCCAGGGTTTGACCATCCTCTTTGTGAAGAAATGCTTCCTAAAGTCCAGCCTAAACCTCCCCTCATGCAGCTTTGAGCCATTCCCATGGATCCTATTACTGGATCCCAAGCTGAAGAACTCAGCACATCCCTCTCCATTTCCCCTTCCCAGGAAGGGAAAGCTGTAGAGAGCAAGGACATCATACCTCAGCCTCATTTCCTCCAAGCTACACAAACTCAGGGTCCTCAGTCCTCCTAGGACATGCCTACCAGCCTCTTCACCAGCTTTGTTGGCCTCTTCTGGATACATTTAAGGACCATCACCTCCTTGTTAAATTGTGTGGCCCAGAACTGCACACAGCACTCAAGTTGAGACAGCAGAAATGCTGAATGCAGTGAGATAATCACATCTGAGTTGCTGGTGATGCTGTGTTTGATGCACCCCAGGATGGGTCTTGCCCTCTTGGTTGCCCAGATTCCCTGGTGGCTTCTGCTGAGCCTGGTGTTGGCCAGCACTTCCAGATCCCTTTTAGCAGGGTTGCTCTCCAGCTGGTCCTCTCTCAGTTCTATTTGCATCCAGCATTATTCCATCCCAGGTCCAGAATTTGGCATTTAGATTTGTTATGTGTTATCCCATTAATCTTTGCTCAGTGATCCATCCATGCAACACCTCCCAGTTTGGCGTAATCTTGCTAATGTTGTGTTCAATTCCTCCATCCAGATTGCTGATAGAAATTTTGACCAAAACTGTCTCTAAAATCAAATCTTGAACACTACTGCTGGCTGGTTCCAGCCAGACGTAGTGCTGTTCACTACAACACTTTGACCTCCACCCTTTAGCCAATTCTTCACCCAGGAGTCACCCATTTAGCAGAATTAAAAAGATTTAAAATATAAGTTGTATTTAATGCCAAATAATTGACAGATCAGTTTTTACTGTAAAAAGTAATTTTTTTTGCCTGTATTTAAATCTAAATTGTAAATTATCATTCTGTGTGACAATCACAAGGATTGCGATATTTTGATTTTTAATGTAGCATCTTAATATATAAATATGTAGGAATATGGTAGAGATAGTGATAGACCAAGAAATAGAGAGAGATAGGCAGATAACTGCATTCCACAAATTATTTACACAGCTTTAAGAAAAATACCTATGTTTTGAAAACTTGTTTTTTCTCTTCATTGCTCTTCTGTGTTACTTAAAAAGAACAAAGAGGGGATCTTTCCTGTTATTTCTGTTATTTATTATTTCTCTTATCATGATCCTAATCTATCTGTAAATAAAGTATACCAATTACATTCTTAAAATTTCCTACTTTGCAAATTTCTATAGATTTGTTCTAGACCTAGCAAGAATATTGCAGGAAGCATGTGCCTTTAACTTAAATATTAAATCATTAGCATGTGCACTGCATTTTCAATGGAAATAAAAGCTTTCATACCTGCATTTTCTGTCTGTCATATCTCATAAAGTGTATGAAGGAAATTCTATCTTAGAGAAACTAGTTTAGGGATCAGGGTTATAGCTACTTTCCTACAAATGTTTTCTCTGTTTGTGTGACTCTTAGATGTTGTTTTATTTGAAAATGTGGACCATGTAATCAAACAGTAATCAAGACATCCTATGCAGTTTGGAAAAGTCTCACCAGGAAGCCTTGTGAAGACTGCTCTGCTCTTTCATGCTGCCTACAAAAAGGCCAAACTGGCTTTTGAGCCACATCCAGATCACAAGATTTTTAATTACATCCTTCTGTGTACTATGGGAACTTCTGGACCATTCGAATCTACTTCTAGAGGAGGAAGGGAAGCAACAGTGGTTAATACAATGTAATGCCCAGGATCTGTAGATGCAACCTGCCCAAACAGGTTTTCTTACTCTTTTCCCAGAGGCCATCCCTTTCTCAGTGTTTATGGCTTTTTGTGCAGAGAACTAAAGACAGAAAAATCCATATCAATTTTAGAAACTGGCTGCATTAAAAAATATATATTTTTAGAAAAAAAAAAACCAAAAACAAATGTTTATTTAGATTAAGAAAAGTAAAGACCACATTTCCAATTTGGGGACCTATCCTGGACTGAGTAAACCTTGTGTTTTGAGTTCTATTTACTAATCCTTAAACCCCGCTATTGAAGTCTACAAAGAAAGTGAACTGCAAAATCGTATGATTATATCAAATATGTGTATATAGTAAGTATACTTAATTTACTTAATCCTCCTTTTATACAAAGGAAAAGACATAAATTATCTAATCAGGATGCGTCTTTTTGTTTTTTTTTATATAATGAAATATCTCATTTACTGATGTGAAAGATTTATTTTAAAAGAACAGAGTTGAATTATTATTACTATGTATTTCTCCTTCCATGTGGTCACTTATGTTCAAATCAATGGTTTACTGAACACAAGTGGATGCAGGCATACTTCAGACTTATATAAGAAAAAAGAGACTCATAGGCATGGCAGCTGCTCGTTATAGCTTAATGTAAATCAAAGCTGTTAAGATCTAAGCTGCTAGCATGGCCCAGGAGTAGAAGTACAGCTGTATGAAAAATCTCACAGTGCTGGGGAAAATAAAAAAAATAGGCTCAAAACATAACAAGTAACCCAAACAAAGTAGATTTCTTAGGTCCATTAAAAGTATGTCACGTCTTTCACATATTTTTGTAATAAACCTGGAAAAATGTGGACTGTGGTAATGAATCTGTAGCTAAATGTAGAAGTAAAGAAATGTCAAACAGAAAATATGTAATTTTAGATATTTAGGACAGAAGGTCCCTTCCAACCCAAGACATTCTGTGATTCTATGGTTTTATGAATTAATCGTAAAAAGCTAAAATTAAATGGGCAATGGTCCATATCAGGACACTCTTACAGATGTGACTATCCAATAAAGAGTACAACAAGGATGAAATGCCAATGCAGTAGTGGAGCCAGCTCCTGCTGTAATTATTATGAATATAGCTGGAATTGGACACTGAGGAGGTAACATGATTTCTATCAGAACAGGACACTTGAAAACCTGGGGAAAGAATATGGAGAGGCAGACAGGCATAAGTCAGAAGCCATCATGATAGTGGCAGAAAAATATTAGGGGCCTGTTTTGACATTACTGTAGAAAACTATTTAGCTATCACTCATTCTACTTCTGAAAAGAAAATACTTGCTATTCGTGTAGAACAGAAAATTGAGAGGGCATGCTACTGAAAATAGCAAATAGGTTTGGTTTTGTTTTCAGTTTGAATTTTATATGTTTTTTAAACATCCAGCATGGCAAATATAGATGCAAAATTGACGATTTCCATGTAAGCCATGAAAAAAAATTGAAATCAAGGGATTAATTACCTATCTGTGTAGATAGGCTTTCAATCATCCATCTCATAGGAGCAAAAAGTGGTTTCTATATATTTTGGCTTCAACATTCCACAGCTGAATAATATATTGTGTTTGTGTGGCCATGTTTTGGTAGCAGGGTGGCTACAGTGGTGGCTTCTGTGGGAAGCTGCCAGAAGCTTCCCTCATGTCTGACAGACTCAGAGCCAACTGGCTCCAGAATGGACCCACCACTGACCAATGCTGAGCCAATCAGCAATGGTGGTGGAGCCTCTGGGATGACAGATTTAGGAGGGGCAAAAAACCTGGGCAACTGCAGCTGAACAGAGAGGACTGGGAACATGTGAAAGAGACAGTCCTGCAGACTGCAAGGCTAGTGAAGAAGGAGCAGCAGGTTCTCCAAAGTGTGAGAGTGGAGATTCTCCTGCAGCCAATGGAGGGCCTCACACCAGAGCAAGTGTACATGTGAGGGAGGCTGTGACCTTTTGGGAAGCCCACACTGGAGATGGGAAAGACTGTGAGGAGTCCTCCCCTTGAGGGGGAAGGAGCTGACTACAGGCCCCACTTCCCATCTCCCTGCACTGCTGGGGTGGAGAGAGGAAGGTGGAGAATTTGGGAGCAAAGATGAGTCTAGGAAGAAGGGAGGTGGGGGAGGGTGTTCTAAGATTTATTTGATTTCTTATTCTACTGTGATTTGATTGGTAATAAATTCAAGATAAATTAGATAAAATTACATATAAAAACTCTCTTCCCTTTAGAAAGCAAATTTTACTTCTGTTAGATCATGACCTTAGTTCACAAATATTCCTAGGGAAAGCATGGTGACCTACTTGATTCTTCATGCTTGCCTAAAGTGTCACTGTGTTATCATCTTTTATTCTTCTATTGAAGAAGTGGGATGGTGGTGGACTGTACTATTTTTAGGTAATGACATTATCCCAGACTAGCAGAACGGTTTGTTTACTCAGACCTTATTCTGAAAAATGTCTTGCTGTAAAAGAGAACTCTTTCTGTATCATGTATCTAAAATGGGTAATAGATGAATATAGAGTGTCTGAATGAATGCAGGTGGACTTCCCTTGGCCAGAAATTTCATAAACTATTTGCATTTCTAAGAAATGAAATCTCAGTCTTATTACTCATGAAAAATGTAAGAAGAAAAAGATCTCTGACCAAGTAGCCATTATTCTGTGGAGAGGGAACTTGTTAGTTTCATTCAATACATATCAAGCATTGTAATACTCCTTAGGGTTAGTGCTGAAATCCTCATAACTCTTTAGCATGATAGAATATTTATTTTCTATGTAAATTTCTAGTATCATCATATCTATTCTTTGTGCCTATTAAGTGTGCAGAAAATGATCTATGATGTGGGTCATGCTTTCTATAATAATTTTTGTGGTTGAATGAGAGGTAAGAATGCTTATACAGTTTTATATTGAGTTTGCTGTTCTGGGAATCAGGGTAATAACGCACTTCACAGAGGCATTTGCATCAACTGAGCTGTTCAGGCCAAGCTGGGCGGGTCCTCATAAAACAGAAGTGTATGTATTCCTAATTTTACCCCTTTTCATAGATCCACTGAAGCTTTTGTCTTGTTCTTAGAGTGATATCCAGTCATGTTGATCTTGAAATTAGCCATAAATTTCTTTGGCATATGATATTATGTGTCATATTCTTTTATAGTGCTTTTGCAAATTCCCAAATCATAGTTATTTCTTACTTCAGGGCAATACTTGATCCATGCATTGAAGCAGCTTTCTGGTTATACTAATACTAGGTGAGAAGCTTTTGAAGGCATAATTTTATGCTATTGAAGAATAGCAAAAGCAGGCTATTCTTTCAGCAGCTTTGAATTTAGCGCATTGAGAAAAGTTACTGTGGTGGCCAGCTGGCCAGTGGTACAAGAGAGAGAGAGAGCTCTTGGTAAGGCAGTCTCTGGTGCCAAAGACTATCGGTTATTGTGAGGGAAAGAAGCCTCTCTCAGGATGCCATGTTTGGTTATGGTAATGTACCCCAGTTGTGCTTCCCCAGTTGGCTCCTGGTGTTAGCCACGCCCCTGTACTTAAGCCTGAGCTGTCACGTGCTCGGGGTCATTTGCCTCTAGAAACCTTCACAAGTTGTAGCAATAAACTGCTTTCTGTGGAACTCTAAGCAAGGACCCTTCTCAACTCCTTGCCATTGGCTTAATATTACTGGAGCCATCCCTGCATCTGTGTGCTCATGCATGTGAGCCACGGAGCCAGCAGGGGACTCAGCCATAGTTACCATTCAGTCAGGGTTTGGACACAGATATTAAAATGGGATATGGGATCCCCTAGCACAGACCTGAGAGCAAGGACGAATTATTGTTTAAGTGTGCAGCATGTCAGAAAGAACTCCTCATGAAGTAAATCCTCAGTGAAAACAGACCATTAATCGTGTTCAATATCAATGATTTTGAGGCATTATTGGCTGACTACTGTGGGACAGAGCAAGCATAGCACAGCTTAGGAAAGAGGAATTTCAGTGATATATTGGCGTTAGTAAAGCTGAAGAAGCACTTATTTATTTATCCTGATACAACCACCGAGATGCCTGGAAGTTTGCTGAGCAATGGTGAATGAAGTTAAAGACTCAAACTGCATGCTAATAGAATGGTGAGAGCCCAGGTCATGAAGAGGCAGACACAATCTGTCATTTTTATATTTTTTTATTGCAACAAACAAAAAGTCATTGAAAGAAACATAACAATTTTTAGGGAAAATTTAATATGACCAAAAATGTTAATAGTGGGAGATAACAGGGGTAATTATTCACGAAGCACACACAAACCCACCCCCATTCCCCCCACTTCCCCCATCCCCCCTCCCCCCCAAGATTAAAACTAAAGAGAAATTACCCTTCTCCTCTTTTCCATACAAGGAAGGAGTAGATAAAAGCTCATTAGCTAGAGGACGCCCTTTCAATAATTTCTGTGAGGAATGGAATGTAACATTATGTCATATGCCACTGCTGATAAAAATATAATAGGTGAAATTAATAGGCAGAATGATTCAGTTGAAATGTGGCAAGGTCCTCTCACACATACAGGGTTGTTTCTGTAGTTTTCTAAAAATCTACTTTGGCATATGATATGCTTTAGTGAGTGAATATGAAATGAATGATAAATGTTTCCTCCAGTCTATAGGCAAGCCTTTGTTGCACCATATTCAACTTATTGCCTGATATCCTGTGGGAAATTAAATGAGCATGTGAAACAATCCTATAATTACTTGAGTCAAAAATTATTTGATCTTCTTCCTAGCTAGAGACATTGTTTTAAGCTCACTAAGCTCATGAAGAGAGCAGTCAAATGTCAATTAATGCCTGAAAATTGCTATATAAAGGATGTCTCTTGATTTTCCTGAAAAATACAAAGATGAAAGACATTGAGTTTCTATAAAATTAGTGCAATGGACATATGTAAGTTTGAATCCTAAAGTTTTGAAGAAGTATTGGATCACAGAGGGTTCTTTATGACCGCTGCTCTCTGTTCTTTCCAACTGAAAGTAAGACATGTTTTGTGTTTACCTGTGGCTGGGAAGCTGCCCGGGATAAAAAGACCTGGACACGTTGGTCAACAACTGTCTGAAGATGAGCATGAGCCAGCCATGTGCCCAGGTGGCCATGAAGGCTAGTGGTATTCTGGCTTGTGTCAGAAATAGTGTGGCCAGAAGGGTGAGGGCAGTGATCATCCCCCTGTAGCCAGCACTGTTGAGGTCACACTTTGAATAATGTGTTCAGTTTTGGGTCCCTCATTCCAAAAGAAGACACTGAGTTGCTGGAGCATGTCCAGAGAAGGGCAACAGGGCTGGTGAAGGGTCTGGAGCACAAATCCTATAAGGGAGCTGGGGTTGTTTAGCCCAGAAGAAAGGAGGCTCATCACCCTCTGAGCCTTTTCACTCTCTACAACTGCCTGAAAGGAGGTTGTAGCAAGAGGGGGTTGGTCTTTTTCCCCAAGTAACAAGTGATACAACAAGAGAAGATGGTGTCAAGTTGCACCAGGAAGGTTTAGATTGGATATGAGGAATAAATTCTTCACTGAAACAAATGGAGGTGCGGCATTTGAATATGCTGCCAAGGGAAGTGGTGGAATCATCCCTCTAAGTGTTCAAAAGGCATGTTTATGTGTTTTGGGGACAGGGTTTAAGGGTTAACATGGAGGTGCTGGGTTAATAGTTGGACTCAATGATCTTAGAGGTTATTTCCAAACTTAAGCATTCTATGGTTCTATGAAAAGTTAGGTGTTTCACACTGTTTAGTTTTGCTGACTAAGCCTGTTTGGAGAAAGGCTGCTCCTGTCTGTCAGCCTAGAGAGATGGGGGTTTTTGGTACACTGAAGGTGAGATAATCGAGTATGTGACTGCAAAAGAGTTCATGTCAGTATAACTTACATCAAAGTTATGGACTTGGAGCTGGTGTTAATTGTAGGCAGTAGCTGCTCTAAATTAGGAGTACAACTTTTTTTATTAACAATTCTATCTCCACAACCACTCTGGAAAATCTTTAAAGGCTAGACCTAATCTGAATAATGAGATTTCTAACTGATAATAAAAAATCCCCATTACTGTTTGCCATCTTTTGTAATGCGATTTCATCAGTGCTTACTTACTAGAAGGGGTACAAGGGCAATGAAACCCTGAGTGACAAATCAAATTAAAATACAGCATACACAGTATACAACATGAAATCAACCACACAACTTTCTTTATTGGCAGCTGTAGAATTAATTATCAAAGGTGTGTAATTTGTTTGTTGATTGTTTGCTTTCCATTTTTTTGGCCTGTGGCTTCTGTGTGTGTGTGTGTGTGTGTGTGTGAGATGGGGGAACATTTGAATTGGTAAAGAAGGAACACGAATTCACAGCGGAATGTTAGCTAAGACAGAGTTCAGTGTTGTACTGAAACAGGGAAGATTCCCTTGTGTATGTGTGGACCATTTCTGACTCTCCTTTTTAAATTAAATATGACTCAGTTAAAAATTTCTGCATTTTTTCTTTTTTTTAATTGCTTTTTATAGAGAGAAATATTTTGTGAATTTATTAATTCAAGTGGTTTAAAATTGTATTTTTCAGTTAATAAAAGTATTTTCAAAAAAAAAAATGATAAAAGAAAAGAAATTAGAAGAATAGAAAGAGAAGGAAAAAATTAACCCAAACCCTGAACTATCTTGAGGGTATGTTTTTAATATGGATATTCAAATGATAAATACACTATATATCTTTATAATTTATATCTTTATAATGTGTAATAAATATCATATGGAAAATGTGGTACTTTAAACTCACAAAGAACTAATTATCCAACTGTATAAGGAAACTGTTTGGATGTACTTTTACTGAAATAATTTTGATTAGGGTCAAAGTAATGCAGCAAGAAGCAGTGACATACAAAATATTTTCCTTTCCTTGTAAAAATTATTTTTGGTTAAACAGCTGGTTAAATTTGTGAAATGAATAATCCACACTTGTTAAACGAAAATGGTTCTTGAAACAAGTAATTACTCTGCAGCTCCAATCTGAGTCATGGGTGAATGCAAATGAAAGCTTATGCTGATGTGATTCTGGTATTGGCTTGCATGGTTTAATCTTTTTTTTAATGAAATTCTTTAAAAAACACCATTGTGGCAGGATATGTCTACCCCCTCTCTACCACAGATGGTTGGTGCATATGCAAGAGATAACTTGGGTGGGTCACAGGCCCAGAGTGGGGTGTCTCTGGTGCCAAAAGGGCTCAGGCCCCCAGCTAAGAATCAACATCTTAGTCTGGAAAGCAAATGTGGGAAAAGATGAAAGAAATATTCTTGACCAAAAGACACAGTTCTTATGTCTATAAAAGCCCACACAATTATCACAGAGGCAGAAGTCTCTTACACACTCCTTGGAAAGGTGTGAGAAGATTTCTCCCTGGAGCCTTGGACCAGCTCCAGGTCCCTTTCTCCGGGAATTGGGAGAAAGGAATATGATGTCTACCCTTTCAAGAACTGGTGGTAAGAAACATTGAATCCTAAATTATAGGATTAAGTCTTAGCTATATGTAGCTATATGTCTTAGCTGTATGTAAATTTAATGGCATTTTTAACTCCACGTGTACAATACCTGTATTCCCTTTTTGTTTTTTCCCTGTGCAGTAATAGTCTGTTTTAAGTCTTATGTCTGTTAGTTTTGTGACTATTAATAAATAATTCATTTTATAATAGACCGAATCAGCCATTATTAAAGAACTTGCGAATAAGAGTGGATCTTGGGGTGCTGGCCACCTCAATACAGCTACTGCCTGCTGCCAGAGGCCTGGGCAAAGGCAAGAGCTGATTTAAACTTACATCATCCATTCATAACAACCATTAATTAGGATTGAATATAATTTTACTCTATAGAATACTTATTTATTTTATATAATGAAAAAACATTTGTTTTTCAAATAGTACAATGTTATTTTATCTATCAAAACAAACGAAAAAGATAGTAGGATTATTCTCTAGGAATGCAATTACACTCTCTCATCTTCTAAAAGAAGTTGGTTTTATGCAAAATGCTTATTCAGAAGTGGCAAGCTTCCTCTACTTTGGTATACATATAGTTGTGACCAGAAGATCTTTAGAAGCCTACTGACAAGTCGAGACAAAAAACTATGTGAGATCCTACCTTAAAAATTTAACAATACGCACAACCAAGTTCCAGCTCCGAAGAATATAGTTTGACTCAAATTTAATTGTAGAGATGTAGCTTTTGAATGTGACTAAATGGCTAAATACTACATACGCAATTTATTCACTAAAAAAAATTAAAGAATGTCATGCATTTCTTGTCAGCTTTGATGTTTTAAGTCAGAAGCCTGACATTTATTGTTTTTTTCCATTTCCTTCCTTCCTTCCAGTGTCAATAGTCTTCCTGAAGTCAAGGTAGATAACATCCATTGCTCTCCAGTCATCTACCCGGACAGCCATTCCATCACTGAAGTCTATCAGAGTAGTCAAGCATGATTTTTTCTTTGAGAATTCACGTGAACTACCTGATTACCTTCTTTTCCTCTGAAGGCATAGAGATCACATCCAGGATGAGTTGTTCCATCACCTTTCCAGGGATGGAGATGAAGCTGACTGGCCTGCTATTTCCTGGATTATACTTCTTGACCTTCGTTAAGAATGGAGTAACATTAGCTTTCTTCCAGTCCTCAGTCAGCTCTCCCATTCTCCACAACCTTTCAAAGACGACAGAGAGCAGCTTAGCAATAACATCTGCTGTTTCCCTCAGCACTCCTAAGTGTATCTCATAAAAGCCCATGGATCTGTCTAAATGAGCTCTAATCTGATCCACTTTGACAAAGGAAAAGTCTTTCTTTCTCCAGACTTTCTCTCTTGCCTCTAGAGGCTGAGATTCCTAAGGGCTGGCCTTAGGAATGAAAGAATGAGTCAAAGAAGGCATTCAGTAACTCAGCTTTTGCTGTATTCATCAACAGGGTACCCACCTCATCTAGCAGGGGGACCACATTTTCCCTAGTCTTTCCTTAGCTACTGATGTGCTTGAAGAATCCCTTCTTGTTGTTCTTGACATCCCTTTGCACATTACTGCCACAAACTGACCTTAGCCCTCCTCGTTGCATTCCTGCATACTCTGATAATGTTCCTATATTCCTCCCAAGTTGCCTGTACCAATCTTGAACTTGAAGGGACAATGCTTGAATATTGGGTAGAGCATCATGAGACCAAGCTTTCTTGGGCTCCTTCATACTCTACCAAGCAAATGTCTGAAGAGGCCAACATCTGCTCTCCTGAAAATCCAGTGTAAGAAGCTTGCTATGTGCTCTCTTTACCAATCTAAGGGTCTTGAACTCCACCATTTCATGGTCACTGCTGCCAAGGCTGCTATTGAACTTCCCATTCCCCACCAGGCCTCCTTTTTGGTGTAAACAAGGTCCAGCATAACACCTCTCCTTGTTGGCTCCTGTATTTCTTGGAGAAGGAAGTTCCCATCAATGAACTCCAGGAACCTCATGGGGTTTTTTTATGCCCTGTTGTGTTGTCTCTCCAACAGATTTCAGGGTAGTTGAAATCATCCATGTGGATCAGACCTTGTGAATGTGAGGCTGCTCCAGTCTGTCCATAGAGGGCCTCATCAGCTCAACTCAAGAGGAACTTGTCAGGGAATAATTATCTACATTTTTAAAAAGTATGTTAGATTTTTGACATTGTGAGAGATGAAACAAAGTATAAGAACACAAGAACAAATTATTGCTGGTTAGAAGCTAAACACTGGAATTCTATAATTGGCTCCATCCAACTGGTTTCCTGGAGCCTCCTTTCTCTCTGGCTGTCATGCCTACTTCATAGTGCATGTTTTATGTTTGCTCTTGGTGCTCTGTTGGTTGACCAATTTGAAAGATAAATGAAGTATTAAAGAAGCAAGAGCAGCTGAGCCACTGGCTTCATCAGAGTGCTTGGGGACCATCTTCAGCTTTTGATAAGACTGCCACAGCTTGTGATTGCATCCCATAACTGTTTCTTAGTTACCACTCACAATCAAATTCAGAATGCAGGGACTGTGGGAAAGCCAGATAATGACCTTGGCAAGTGTCTAGGAACAGAACTGAGAAATTATTTACAGCACTTGCCTTCAAGGGATAATTTGGCAATGGAACTACAAGGCAGGTTTCTATGGGCAATGCTGAAATTAGTAATAGACTTTTAAATATTAAAGCCCCCTAAAAATAACCACAGATGGAATAAGGGAGAAAAACCTCTGGGACCTATTTTCCACCTCAGCTGGCAACATACAATTTTTGGTTTAATAACAAAAGACATCTTATTAAATTATATTAGGGTGAGTCTGTTGCTTAGTGCAGGTGTCAGGCTGGTAGTTTTGCTAATACCTACTGTAGCCACACATGCTGCTATGAAAAGCTAGCCAATATTTCAGTACAAATGACATGCATGTATTATCTCTCAGTGTTCTGAGAGCATCTAATTAAATTTAATGTTTGTAAAAAATGCCTTCAAAGACTTAATAATATTAATGTATATTTGTTATACATATCTATATGGATATTCAAAGATCACCACTTCAAATCTGTATTTAGGAATGAAAGGCCACAAATAATTAAATGTGATTTAATGTGATGACAGTTTGGGTCCTCAGACAGCAAGGACTGGTGTGTGTGCAACAAACATAATTTCAGACCATACTTCCTCAGTTTATAATAAATTGATTTTTCAAGTGCTAAAAAAATATGTTATAATACTGCAATGGGAAAAATTATTAATCACCAACATCACTATAATATTACTAAATTGAATGTCCAGGACAAAGGTCTCCAATGTTCTATTTCATACCAGACTAAATATTCTCATTCATAGTTTGTCAATAAACTATATGAAAAAGCTTAATATTCAAATAAACCATGGTGACTCTGTTGTGTTTCAAATATGCTAGCTTTGTCAAAAAAAAGGGCACTAGCTACCTAGTGTTTTAGTACACTTATACTGAGTTTACAAATACCTTTGGCATATCAGATGATAGAAAATTTGCATTGCAGACCACTGAATCTGAAACTGACAAATAAAGGTACCATAATCCACAAATAGTGTAAGAAAATATATTCTGCTCATATTCAAACTTTGTTATAGACTGTGAAGATGCTAGAAGATCATCAGTTTCCCACAAGAAAATGGTCTTACAAACATGGCTGTAAGAATCATCCGCTTCTGTCAGAATTAATATCATCCCTTCTAACCTTGGTCTGAAAAGCTTTACAGTGTGTGGCTGGGGGACTTTGGCTCTAATGAGGCAAAAATTCTCTGAAACAAACTTACATACCTTTTTCATCAATCTTTAACCTACCCTCTGTTCAGGAAAATATGGTAAAAATTATAATGAGTAAGATACATCTGAAAGAGTCAAAACTTGCTATTTCTGCCTACTGAAACCACCTTTAAGAGGATTTTCAAGTGAAAGCACTTGTATCTTAGATTTTCTTTTTTTCATCATCAGGAAGAACTGAATTTAGCTGGGACAGTGTCGTGGTTTAACTCTAGCCAGTAACCAAGTACCATTCAGCTGCGTCCCCCACCAGTAGGACTGGGAAGAGAGTGGGAAGGGCAAAATCTTGTAAACTTGTGGATTGAGTTAGAGACAGTTTAATAGGGAAAGCTAAAGTTGTGCACGCACGCAAAGCAAGGAATTAATTCACTCCTTCCCATGGGTTCAGGGAATGTGTTCAGCAATCTCCAAGAGAGCAGGGACCCATCACATGTAATGGTGACTTGGGAAGACAAACACCATCACTCCAAACATCCCCCACTTCCTCCTCCTTTTATATATTGAACATGATGTCATATGGTCTGGGATATCCCTTTGGCCACTTGGGGTCACCTCTCCTGGCTGTGTCTCCTCCCAACCTCCCATGCAACCCCAGCCTCCTTGCCTGTATAACAGTAGGAAAAGCAGAAAAGGCTGTGGCTCTGTGTAAGCTCTTCTCAACAAAACCAAAAACATCTCTATATTATAATCCCTTTATAGTCAGCACAAATTCAAAACTGAGCCCCATACCAGCTGCTAAAAAGAAAAATAACTCTACCTCAGCTCAAACCAGTATGGACAAGTCATTCAGCTAGCACTGCATTTCTGAATTGATCAAAGTATGTATTTATTATAAGAGCTCCCTCTTTTCTCCCTGTTCATCTTCCTTATGGACCAGTTGTGAGCTGTAATTATTTTCTCATTAGCTGTAATTGCTTGAAGGATTTCTAATATGTATTAAGACAGACTGAGAGGATTTATTATCTTATCATGCTGGGTCACCTCCTCTGTGCTGCCATTTATTCACATGGTACAATTATCTTTCTGCAATCCAGTACCTCACCATCCTTCCAGACTACAAAATACAAGCAGGCTTTGCAAAGAATAGTTATAAGTAATGGGTGCTGAAGAATATGAAAGAAGGAGTGGTTGTGCTATTGCTCAAGCTTACTTATTCCATTTCTTTTCATATGTCATTAGCACACTCATCTTGTCTCTTCCCTTTCACTACTGTTTCTATTCCTAGTGTTACTAGGTTTGACTCCAGTATTTCTTCAAAGTAAGTATCTGTAGTCTTTGCATAGCTTCTGACTAGGACCCAACAGGACACTCAGCTGATGTGGTAAACATCACAGTGCTGCAGTGCCAGTCTGTGGCCTCCAAACACATCATTGTTATGGTGAATCACCAAAAATCAGAACTGTGTTCCCTGCAAATCATAATACTGTCCTTAAAAAAGGCATTTCTTCAACAGCCAAATCTGTTCTTTACTTCTTTCTTGATTTTCTAGTCTTTAGGTTAAATTTGTTCAAATATTGATCTTTTTTTCCAGCCCAAAGTAGAAAATTGTAAACTACTTTAAACTAACAGGGTTGTATGGATTTCAGGACTATTTCACAATTAATGTTGGGTGTTTGTAAGGACAAAACCATGATATTCTGCTCTAAGTAGTACATACAGATTCTCACCTAGACAAAAGCAAAACAAACTAAAACAAACGAACAAACATACAAAACAGTAGAAAACTTGGATTGCAGGGAACCTCGAGGCTGAATTTAATCATAAGGACTCTCTATCCTGCACAACCTTCATTCAACTTTGCCTTGTCAAAGTCTGCTAGTAATTTCATGCTTATGTGGTGGGATTATGAATACAGTCATTCATCTGTGAATATCAGGTATTCAGGTGAATTAAAAGCTCTTCCACAAACATTCATACAACAAAACAGCTGTACAAATGTCCATGATGAAATTCAGATTGAAAAGAGTACAAGGGTAGAGCTTAATTTCACAGCTCATTGAAGTCTTTGAGAGCCTTTAAAGTGAATCCAATGGGTTTGTTCAAAGAATGAAGTATTATACAAGAGTACTCAAATATGTCCCAAAGGCTGTAGAACTTTACTCACATTAGAATGATAAGTAGATAGACATGACTTAGATTTGTAGAACGTCTAAGTGAGGTTATGGACATGAGCAGGTTACCCTGAAATAACTAATTTTGATGTATTAGCTATTCCACAGTAATAGCCCTTTTGAAAATACTCTTCCTGCAGTAAACAAAACACTGTATGACGTGGTATATGCCCTGAGTGAAATGAGGTTAAACTTGTTCTAGAATAGACAGAAGACAAATACACTACTGAGAAGTATCTAATTCAGTTGTCCCAAAAAATATCTTCTTGGATCATGAGGTCTTATTTTGAGGTTTTTGTGTTCTAGTACTCTAGTTCAGCAATATCAAATAACTAGATCAAATTTACCATTACTGAGATTGAGGATGAAGAAAGCACCTGAAACAATTATGAAACTGATATTCAAGCTTTTCTAAAACATTGAAGGATTTTAAAATCAACCTGGCATTTGGCTAACAAAGCAGAAGACAGAAATGGAACTAAGGCAACATACACATTCATTTAACTCTAGGTGGATGCAGTCTTATAAATCAAGAGGAGCAGGGTTCACCAGTCCAATGTGTTATTATCACCTTAGCATATTTGTTCAAAGTTCAGTCATGACTGCTGCAGGAGCAATTTTTTTTTTTTCAGAAAGCAGTAATTGGAAAATTGTTCTATATTTTATCAGCCTGTATTATAGAACTTTTTAAAGTATGTTATTAGCACAGTTTTCAGTGTTAATTTCCATTTATATTACATTTGTTCTGCTTCTGTTCCAGAAATCTACTGAATAGGTACCTATGGGCCATCACTCTGTTTTAAATATGGATAAGACTATACATAAGAGTATCTGAATAAAAAGAGGAAAAAATTTGATCGAAAGTCAAATTTACCATCCATTTTGAAATTACTGCTTTGTGTTACAGATTTCTGGAATAAGAATATGTCTGATAAATTATTCCCTTGTATAGGTTTCAGTACCATTTCTTAATCTCTTTTCAGATTCAGACTCTAGAAAAGGGATTTTGTACCAATAAAAAAATCAACTTGCATAGAAAATATATGTATACACACTTAAATGTATATGTACACTATACATGCTGAAGAGGTATGATATTTGAATTTATTTTTCCATACACCATTTATCAAGAATATTATCTTGTAATCATATGACATATGACAGTGGTTGCAAACATTTTCTTTTAACAATAAAAATTAATTTTGAATTTAATTATGTGTTAATAGTGGTGGATGCTACTCACATGATGTTTACAAGATGGATGCCTCTAACAGTCCTGCTTTCTTGCATTAATAGCTTACTGTTGTGTTAAGGCTACTGGAATTTAGCATAAAAAAATCCCCTTCATCTGCATCCCAAGGGATATGTAAGTTAATATGTTAATGGGGCTTAATGAGGGTCTTGGTCAGAATTTTTAGTTGACGAAGGAGGTAGAATAAACACTTAGGTCCTCCTTCACATCCTGAGGTGGCAGTAAAGGCTCTCTGACCTTCATGAGCAGGTCTTTGTGCACATTCTTGTCTCCTTAATGAAGCAGTTTCATAATAAAGCTTGCCTTTCAGGGTGAAGGGAGTGGGGCTGCTGCCTGGTACAGAGGTGGAGCATTCTTCTGCGTCTCACTGGAACAGCATCAAGTGGGGAGACATCCTCTTCTCTCCAGACATCACTCAGTTGTTAGGCCCTACTTGAGCCAGGTGCAAGATAAGCAAGGGGCCCAGCTCCTGTTTTTCTCAACCACCCTCACCAATTCTTTAGCTTTTTAAAGCAACACTGAACAATTCTGACCACTTACCCCACTATTGCAAACAGATGTTTGCAAAGTCACTCGTAACTTGCAAATAGAATGCTACTTGTAGGTAAATTCCTTCAGGGCCTGTTTTTGTCTGTGAGCCAGCGAAATAATTGATGAAAATGTGACCTATTACATTATGATCTGTGATTTAGCTGAAGAAAATAAATTGATTAATTTCTTTGGCGCACCAACAGACCACGGGTTTATAATTAGGTGACACATTTGGTACCATTTTCTTGAACAGGTTTTTCCGTTTAAGTGTAGCTGTATGTCAGCAAAAAGATACTTTTGATTCATTATATTTTTAAGTGTAGTCTTATCAAACCTAAGGAACTATCAAAAGAATCTTGAGGTTAAAGAAATGAGTGTTAGAGAAGATTGTAAGATAACCTGGCAACCAATTTGATCTCATTCCTGTCAGTGTAGTTGCAATATTCCACTAAAACCCAATTTCTCTGTAATAATAATATAATGGGATAAGGACAGTCCTTTTAGAAATGCAGAAAGAAAATAATGAAAGATAAAAAAGAAAAGGGAAATACCACTGCCCCACTCTCAACAGTTCCCAAATGCCATTCTGTTGGTGACAAATCATTTGCAAAAAAATAAAAATTAACTTTTCCTTGACAGTTATATCTTGGTATTTAGAAAACAGCTTCAAATAACAGGAATTTTAGTGAATAAGGGAAAAATTGTTGGCATATTGAGATATGTGAATACTGTCGATCCAGTTTACAGTTGCATCACATTTAAAATTCCACTATACTATATCCAAGTAATTATTTCACTCAAGCTTACTTTGGGTATAAACATATATATGTTGCATAAGTAGGGTGACATAGGTCTTGTGTAGTAAATCTGCATTTTATCCATATGGTACACATTCAGAAAAAAAGAAAAGGGAAAAGAAAAGAAAAAGAAGAAAAAGAAAAAGAAAAAGAAAAAGAAAAAGAAAAAGAAAAAGAAAAAGAAAAAGAAAAAAGAAAAAGAGAAAGAGAAAGAGAAAGAAAAAGAAAAAGAAAAAGAAAAAGAAAAAGAAAAAGAAAAAGAAAAAGAAAAAGAAAAAGAAAAAGAGAAAGAAAAAGAAAAAGAAAAAGAAAAAGAAAAAGGAAACATTCTGTTGAGCAACAAATAGATAAGAATAAAAAATAAAAGAAAATATTTTTTAAAGATCCTGCTTGGGTAGCTGTGTAATACAAGATGGATGGAAAGTTACAAACAGGAATCTGGTTACTAATAAGAATCTGAATTTCTTTTTATGCTTGTACAGAACAGGCCAAGAAAATTCAAAGTACCTACTAAATAAAATAAGTTTTCTTTTTCTTACAGATTTGATCAAAGCAACATTGTATGTGAGTTTATAAATGGTTAAAAATATAGGCATTTATCTCCTATATCATATTCATGAAAGACATATTTCTCAGAGATTTATGATATGTGCATATTATTTAGTGAGTTTTGTTTTAGGAGCTATGAAACATTCACAGCCACCATGGTAAGAATCTAAAATGTAATTGTATCTTCTGAGAAATTAATCATTGACTACATATGTTTTAACAAAGGTTTAAGAAAGTTTCCTACTCTGGATGTTCATATTGTAGATGGTTCTACTTCTTTTGGTTTAATTCAAGAACAAGTGGTGGTGGTGCTGTTGGTCTTTCAATATCAAAATAAAAATAACTATTAATTGCTGCAGATTTGATTTTAAAAAATCAAATATTGAAGTGATAGGAAGTAACATTTAATTGTAGTACATTGATAACATTTAAAATATTTTCATTGTTATTCTTAAAATTTAAGATACCATTACAGAAGGAACAGAAGCCAAATTGATAAAAAACCAAAATTACAGGTACACTGAACTTGAATAAACTTTGAAGAGACTTCAATGCTTTAAATAGAAATGCTTCAGAGAAGGCTTACAGCAGTTTTCCTTTGTGCATTTTCAGTGATTTAGGCAGAACAGGGCTGAGGAGAATTTGAGAGCAGGGCAAAGAAATAGACATGTAGAATTGAGGCCCATAACAACTGCAACATTTCCTTTTATCTGGGCTTGGAGAAGGAGGGAGAGTTTCAGGGAGATCATGCATTTGGGTTTTGTAGGGGTTTCATTTGATTTGGGTTTTTCTGCTTCAGGCTCAGTTTTCTCATGTTCCAAATGCTTTCCAGAATATAACAGGTGTGTGTTCCGCTTATGGAGGGTATTATTACTGATAGAACTGGAACTTTCAATGATTAGCTACACTGTAGAAAACAATATAAGCTGCAGTAATCAGAATTCTCTGTTTTGCAATATTATCTTATAGTAGTGCATGATTTAAACTATAAATATCCCTGTTCATGGGCTAAGCAGCTACTACACAGTTATAGCACTTTCCCAACATACCAGGATCACAATATTTTAGTGTGTGCCGTGACAGGTAAAGTAAAAGCATAGGTAGAAAACCTTTACAACCTTCTGATTAAGTGAGTATTTGTCATGGTTTTAAGCCCAGCTGGAGAGAAAACACCATGTAGCTGCTCTCTCAACCCTCTCTCTCTTACCCTTCCCATCCCCAATGGAATAGGGAGAAGTAAAGCAAAACTTGTATGTTGAGATAAGAACAGTTTAATAATTGAAATGAAAGTAAAATACAATAATAATGCTAAATAATAACAATAATGATAATAAAAAGGGAAAAAACAAGTGATGCACGGTACAATTGCCTACCATTCACTGAATGATGACAGATGGCCCTTCCTGAACTTAGATCAGCCTCCCTTCTGGGTAACTGCTCCAGTTTATATACTGGGCATGATATTCTATGGTGTGGAATATCCTCTTGGTCAGTTCATGTAATTTGTCTCAGCCATTCTCCCTCCCAGTTTGGTTTTTTGCTACCTACTCACTGGCAGAGCTTGAGAGATCCTTGACTTACGACAACTTTGCAAAAAAACCATAATATCAGTGTGTTATCAACATCATTTACAGTACAAATCCAAAACACAGCATTTTAACAGCTACTGAGAAGAAATTAACTCTACCTAGCTGAAACCAGGGCAGTATTTCATGCTTTCTGCAGTCATAAAACCCGAAATTTTGTTTAGGGCTGTTTAGTTCTGTACTTGGTTATGTGTTTATATATATTTTTTTTTTTCATTACCAAGAGATGGTATTCAGAATACTATTTCTACAAAAGAGATATTGCAAAAATTGACAGTTACTCAAAATTAATTACTAAACATGGTCAATGTTAAGGTTTCACTTTTCATGTTAAAAAAAAAAATAAAATAATTTAATATAAAATACTGTGAAATATCTATTAAATATGTAGTAATTTCTGTTGCCTTAACCTTGCATGTCATGAGTTCATCTTGAACTTTGGATGAATTAAAATGAGCAAAAATTCTCCCAGCAAGATTCAGTTCAAACTGGGATATGATCAGCTACATGAGAAATGTAGATTTATAGAAACGTGATTTATTTTCATTGAAGACTTAGTATCCTCAATTCAAATTAATTGAGTTTATAATGCATGCACAGATCTGTGGTGCCTTGACTGGCTTGAGGCCAGGTGCCCACCAAAGCTGCTTGGTTACTCCCCTCCTCTGCTGGACAGGGGAGAGAAAATATAGTGAAAAGCTCCTCATTTGAGATAAGGACAGGGAGAGACAGCAGTTATTTTCACAGACAAAACAGACTCAGCTTGGGGAAAATTAATTTAATTTATTACCAATCAAATCAGAGTGGTATAATGAGAAATAAATTAGAAATCTTAAAGCACCTTTCCTTCCCCCCACCATTTTTCCCTGGCTTAGCTTTACTCCTGCATTCTCTAACTACTTCCCATCAGTGGCACAGGAGGACAGGGAATGTGGGCTGAGGTCAGTTCATCACATGCTGTCTCTGCCACTCCTTCCTCTTTGGGGGAAGGACACCTCACAGTCTTCCCTGCTCCAGCGTGGGGTTCCTATGCAGTCATCAAAGAACTGCTCCAGTGTGGGTCCCCTGTAGGGTCACAAGTCCTACCAGAAAACCTGCTCCAGTGTGGACTCCTCTTTTCATAGGGCCTCGCGTCCTGCCAGAAGCCTGCTTCAGCTCCCATGGGATAACAGCCCCCTTCAGACATCCACCTGCTCTGGCATGGGGTCCTCCAGGGGCTGCCGGTGGATCTCTGCTCGACCATGGAACTCCTTGGGCTGCAGGGGCACAGCTGCCTCACCATGATCTGCACCACAGACTGCAGATCTGCTCCAGAGCCTGGAGCACCTCCTGCCCCTCCTTCTGCACCGACCTTGGTGTGTCTGTAGCGCGGCTGCTGTCACATATTCTCACTTTTCTCTCTGCCTGCCATTGCTGTCACACAACAACTTTTAACCCATCTTAAATCTGTTATCCCAGGTGTACTCCCACTGTTGCTGATGGTCTCAGAGTTGGCTGGAAGCAGCTTCATGTTGGAGCCAGCTGCCTTTGGATCTGTTGGACATAGGAGAAGCTTCTAGAAGTTGGCACAAAAATCACCCATGTAGCACCACCACTACCAAAACCAATGAAGACTCAATATATTATGTCAGAATACCCTCAAACTATATTTTAAAATATTCACATACATGTTTTCAAAAAAAATAGAATCACAAGGTCTTCCTGTTACACGTCTTGCTTTATGAATATTTAAATAAGGTAATATTTGTACAGTCAGACTCATCATAGAGTACATGTTTGTATCACTATTTTAGAACACAAAGTTCTCAATGCACGATTTTAAAAACAGTCAAAACTTCAGAACTTCAGTTCAATTTTCAAGCAAATAATACAGTATTTGGTCAAAAGCATAAATGGCACATAAAATTATTATGTAATTATTTAAAACCTGGAAGGGTTTGGAGATATCTATTATTTTTAAATATAATCATATACAAAGGTTAATATAATCATAATGTATAGTATATATTTCTTCATAATAGAAAAAAGCTAAATGATTTTGCCTAAATTGCAAAAATAATGCCAAAATGCAAAAATAATGCTATTTCTAAAATTGTCGCTCATATGAGAAAAATAAACAAGAAAACTTCAAATAGGTAAATTGAAATTCCATGCTAATTAAAGTCTATGAAAAAAAAACTAAAAATAAAACCCCAATTATTCTTAATTTAACAAATCATATAAATTAGCATTCCTCAAAAAATCAGTGGATATCATAAAAATGCGGTAGACACAATATTAACTTTTATGCTACACATTTGCTTGAAATTCAAGCCTTGAAAGAAAATAGTATCTTTTTCTTGCCTGGATTTCACACCATTACAGTAATTCTACTCACTCATACTTGTCATTACTTACAGTATCTGGCAACTTTCAGTATTGAAATACATATGCGTTCCAAGAGAACTTGGCAATTTTCCTTTATTTTACCTCTTCTTCATCAAACATGTTTGCCTCCTTTACCCCAAAACATTTCATATGTAGTGCACATATCTATCAGACTTTCAAAAGTGTCACATAAACTGTCATCCTCATGCCCCAGATCTGCTTGCTAGTTCTCATCCAGAATTTCTGAAACTTAACCCAGACAAGACAGCCCCCAGTTCCTTTGCCATGCACACCACATAGACTGAGGCAAAGATCTAAAAGTTTGATGATAGTTTCTTCTTCCCTCTCCCCTACATCCACTTTAGGGGATTTAGTGCCTCATATAGGAACATGACAATGAGATTAAGGAAAAAGAATATCTAATACTTCAGTACAGCATCAAGGTGAAGAGTTCTAGTCCTTCATGTTATAATGTTGTCAGGCCAGCAAGATAAACAGTTACAGTTCTGCCTGTGGCAACAAGATCTTTAACAAGGCAAATTTTTGCTGAAAAAATAACAAACTTTGAAAGGAAAACTAATAATTCCTTTAAAAATAATTTGCACAACTAACCAAGTGCCATCTTTGGTTACTGAAACAGCATTTCCTTCCTGTGTAGTTTCCTAAAGCAAGAAGTACCTTAACCATGAATGTGTTTATTTCCCAAGTATTCTTTTTCCATAAAATGAGATTGCAGGTTCTCATATACAAATATTATCAATATTTGATTTAGAAAACCTGTGATAATATTTTTTTGGGTAAAGTTTGTTTTATTACTCAGTCTGTCACTGTCACAACACCATCACGCAAAGTACCTTCTTTTTTTTCCATTTTGCATTCATACCTTTCAAACTCAATAATCTACTTAGCAATTTAAATACTCCTGTCTTTTGCCTAGGTTAACATCTACAACATCATTTTATATAACTACTGTTTTTTTATCTCAGGAATATAGCTGTTGTGCTGTTTTTCTATTATATCATTAGTTAAATAGTGAAGATTATTTCAGTTTTTCACAGCTATTTGTTCAATTTTTCACCTTCTCTATAGTTATCAAATACTGTTTTTAGAAATTAGGCTTATATGATTATGAAACTCATGTTTACAGATGAAATCTGACCCCTCTGACAAGATTTTCTTCTTTTACTCTAGTCACATTTGTTTCCTCTCAGGCTTTCCATTTCATTGGTATGATTCAGATGTTTTGCTACAAAACTAACATTTTTCTAAAGTGTAGTGGCATTAGAAACAGATGACAAGAATCAGCTGACTTACCCTCTTTTCCATCTGAAGATTAGACAACTAGATATGAGCTGAGTGTTGCATCTTTCTGCCCATCATCTGATAGGATTTTTTTGTCAACAACCAATGTTTAGGCATCCCACTTAGGATCAAAAATAGGAGAGAACATAGGGATTTGGTGACTGAATTTTATGCTAATGAGTCAGTTGTTAAACAGTAAAATTTTGGTTATCCTATGGTGTCACCACAGTGAAGAAAGAGATGAGAAGTTCTAGAAGGCTCCCCAATTCTGTTTTCTCTGAGTCTAACTTTTGTTGCTACTTTAAGGACAGCACTGTTGGCTCAGTGGGTCTAAAGCTCACGATTTGAGGTGTCTCTATTTGTTTGTATTCAAGTTTTTTTGCATGGAAAAAAACATATCTAGGGAGGTCTCTAATAAATTATTATTTTTTCCATTTATGAGTGAACTACCACTTATTTTTAGATATTTTGTGGATTTTCCTCTTCCGTGTTATGATAATCCTACCAGTGTAAGCCCAAATACAGGAAACGTTCAAAAAACTTCATTTTAAAATTGTATACCTCTTAATTTAAACAAGATAGTTAATTCTAAATTTTTTTTTATAAAAGATTACCTGTAGTATCCTCATGGTGAACCTGGAGTCAAATCATTAGTAGCTTTGTGCTTTGTTCTTTGAATGGGAAGCCATCTATAATCTGTCAAGCCTTTGGATGTCATAGTGCAATTACCTGCACTTCTAAAATTAAATTTGTCTAGTACTTTCTTTGTTGAATAATGAAGTATTCTAACTGAATGGGACTGGGTTGGTTATTCAGCTCTTTCTATTTGCATCTCTATAAAATATATTACCACTCACTCCTTAGTGTTTTGGCAGATAAGTAAAGCATTATGTACTTCTTGGAAATCTATTAGCACTTGCATTCTGTAACATATTATGTCTCCCTTTGGGTTAAACTGACAAGGTTTTTTGATATTATATAGAGAGGTACAAAATGAAAAGGTCAAAAAATATGACTTATCTATATACCTGTTATAATGAATTCTGATCAATTAAGTCAAGTTACATTCCTATTATGTAACCAGTGACATCTGAAGTGATGCAACTAAAATTACTCTGTTCATTCTGCCCTGTATTTTTTTCATTTAAATTATGCTAATAATTCTATAATTCATACCATTCCTCAGGCAGTTACCTTAGTTTTATAGTTTAGTTCCAAAATTTCAATGTTCACAAGGTAGTTTTCTATTAAGACTTAAATAAATGGTGCAGCAATGGAGCAGCTATCTTCACAATTAGATCCAAATTGCAAGTAACATAGCAGGGTCATTAAAAAGTGTTCAGTCTTATGGAATATAATAAGTAGGGCATCACAGTTTTCCAGAGGAGCAACTCAAAACTTCATCATTGCATAAATGCAATGTTTATATTAGCTAAGGAGAGCTTCTTCCTCAGAAAATCAGTGTAACAGATGAAACTGTGATGAAAATATATATTTCAAAGGGACACAGTAATTTTTCCAACTGATTTTTTGAGATATAGAAGTCATCTTTCTTGAACAAAAGTGGAACCTTGTGTAATACATTATATCATACATATACATTATATAATATGCATTATCAGCAATGTCACATATATAATATATAATAGTATGCATTTTTCAGAGAAGTGTCAGGGGGAGATGTATACTGGTTTCTCTGGCACTGTTAAAATATACACACATGCACACATACTTTAATACACAATTTTTTTTCTGAACATTTTTTATTTAGAATGCTGTTTTCTCCTTTTGTAAAGGCAATGTTTTAATACCTTTTTACAATGCTCTGAAGATGACAGGAACTTTGACAAAATTAGCAACCTATGGCAAATAGGTGCCATTTTGCTTCTTGTACAGTCAAAAAGTAACTGAAGAGTCTGCTAGTTTGCAGTGACCCACCTACAGTAAGTCCAAGAGCCTATTCTGCACACTACTGTGGCCCTTGTACTTGTCCTGGACAGAGATGTAACACCTGCTGCCCACCCCTGATGTCCACTGCAACTCTGCTCACAGAATGAGAGCAGATGGTGAGTGTGTGCAGAGCATATTCTCGATAGCTCGGGGCCACTGAACAGGAGCTGTGCTTGTGTACTGGTTGTTCATCTGGGCTTTCTGAGCAGCAGGCAGACAGCTGGAGTTCCTGTCCCAACAGAGGTAGGCAGAACCCCAAAATCCCAGATAAACGATCCCATTCCCATATCATCTGTGAAGGCAAAAAATCAAACTGAATCTGAAACATAGAAAACAGTGGTAAGAGGAAGATTGAAGTATTTTTAGTTCCCTGGTAAATCCATGTATTTAAAATAATGTCATTGATTTGTCTAGTGCCTATTTTGAAATATTAAAGACTAAATTTCACTACATGGGAAACTAAAAATGTATTAACTCCTGTACAGCTTCAGTGGACCATGAAAGAGAGCAAAGAAAATAAAAAAAATAATAATGCTATGTGTAAAAATGGGGCTTTGGGAATGCTGTGGAATGGGTGAGAGAAAGTGGAGTTGGAGAAGTGTCTTGGGGTGACTTGAAGTTGCATTCCCTATCGCTGCACTATGCCCAGAAATCAGTATATATACGTTTCTATGCTTTTAAACTGAGCCTGAGCAGAGAGAGAAAAAAAAACCCTCAAGGACACAGGCAGAGATAACACACTCTTGTTCTCTGCATTTTTTTTTGGCTTCTGCATTCTGCTGCTGGAGGAGAGGAGTGGAGAACCACCCTACTTGCTTGTTCAGCCAGCTTTCAGGTTTTTTACCCTCCAGAGAGTTGAACTTTGTTTTTCCTGGAATTTCAGATTTTTCCCTTTCTCTGCTGGATTGTTTTCAACATCAGAACACATGTCCGGACTGTTCTCCACCAAGGGCCCTGGCCCCTGGCAGAGGGGGCCCACCCTGTCCCAGCTAGAAGGAGAAGGACCAAAGGGAGGACTCTAACATTTTCCCAGGTTTTTTTCTCCACAGCGAGAGATTGCATTATTTAGCATTATTATCCTTTTCCTGTGTGTTCGTTAAATAAATATTTTTTATCTCTTTCACTTTCCTTCGAGGAAAAAAAGTCTTTTTCCCGGGGCGGTTTGTAACCTGTCCTCTCTCAGAGGATATATTTCTAAGTTTGGCCAAACTGGCACAAGAAGGCAGTGTAAGTCAGTTGCCACAGAGAATAACTGATATTTTTGTACCTCTGTGGAAGATAAATTAGGGTTTTGTGAAAAGAAATGAGGCTTTGAAAACACGAAGTTAGGCAAACATTTTCTGGGATAAAATTAGCAGGTTACTTGGCTGTGTTTATGCACCCTTTTAAATGGCATTCCTGTGGATATTATATAGAATGAGCTGTCTGCAAATGATGTTTTCTCACAGGCAAATGTTAATGAAACTGAATTTTAAGTCATTGCAACATTTAAGAAATCCGGACCCATGAAAAGTCCTTTATGCAGCTATAAAGCAGAAGCAACTACCTATGCATTCAAGCAAAACCAAAAAATCACAGTTTTACTTCAGATTATCCAACACTCACAGAGCCTATGATATAATCAAAAGACAAAGTATTATTGCTGCAGTTTGCTTGGAGCATAAATGTCAACATGGAATGTATGTACTAAACATTGAGAGCTATCCATGCACAAAGTGTTGACACAGAAGATAAAGTCTTTGAGTAAACTGCGACCTAGTGTTTGTTTAGATCAAAATGCAGCACAGATCTGACAACCATTTCCTTCTTGCCAGGAAGAAATGTAGCAACAATTGCAGGTTTAAATGCAGTAGCAAAGGCTTTATGTTCTAAAAGAAAAGAAAAAACAAAACAAAACAAAACAAAGAAACAACGAAAAACCAAAACAACAGAGTGTATCTGGTTCTTAAGGAAAAAAAAAAAAAGAGTGTATCTCCCTTGGAAAAATGGGCATGAAACTCAGGAATTGTTTAAGGATATTGTTAGGTCATGTAGAAAGGAAATTAGAAAGGCGAACGTGCAGTTGAAACTTAATCTGGCCACTTCTGTAAAGTATAATAAAAAGGATTTCTATAAATGCATTAATAATAAAATGAGGCCGAGGAAAACCTCCATTCTTTATTGGAAAGGGTGAGGAAAATAGTCACCAAAGATAAGGAAAAAGGTGAGGTACTTGACATGTTGTCTCAGTCTTCAACAGTAAGAAAGGCTACCTCAGGACGGTGGCCTCCTGAGCTGGTAGACAGGGATGTGGGGCAGAACAAACCCCTGTAGTCCGTGAGGAGGTATTCAGTGACCTGCTGAGCCACTTAGATGCTCATAAGTCTATGGGACCGGATGGGATTCAGGCGACAGTGATGAGGGAGCCGGCTACCTCAGTTCTGGGAGCATGTATATAAATACAGTACAAGACAGGAGGAAACATCTTTGGTTAATAATTAATCGATCACTCTTGATTCTTGCCCTCCCTCTGTCTTAATTTTCAAAATCTTGTTTTAAGGTTTAGATTCCTTCCATCTTTTTCATAGACAACTCATCACTTTTTTAGTTCCACTAACAGAAGTCTTCCTGGTGCCACACTGTAAAGGGAATTACTGAAATTATCAAGGTATTTCAAAGCCCAAACTTGATATTACAGCAGGGTATTGAAACATTGGACTGTCACACAATGATTGAAAGCTGCTTACTCCTGAAAAGCATTGTATTATGTTTCATTTCTACAAAATTTGGAGAAAACATTAAATTCTTTAGTGTTGTATAAAGCATCATAACTTGAGGATTAATAAGAACCTGGTAGGTATAAAAATGCTATCTTTTAACATATTTCAGCCTGAAACACTAAGGGTGTTTAACAGTATTTCTGTAGATTGAAGAGAATCAAATAGGTTTAAGCAAACAGTTTGTTAACTAACATTTTTGAAAAAGTATATTAAAATATTAATAACATAATCAGAAAGATATTTTATATATACATACACAACTTGAGATATATATATACACATATATAAAAGCATTTATGTTTTTTTCTTTTTTACTATTGCTATGCAATATCAATTTCAAAGTCTCCTGAGAAATTCAGAAATGCTAAAGTAAAAATGTTAAGTAAAAACGTAGCCAAAAATGTATTAAGACTGTACTGCGACATACTTGGAAAAAAACATCAGTCCATGTCTTGCAACATCTTAAAAGGCAAATAATTTCAATAATTCACATATAAACAAGCTAGCTACACAAAATAAGGTCCAGAAATGTAAAGGTCAACAGAGAAAAGATATGTGAACAGAATGGATGTGTCACAAAATAAAAAAAAAACAAAAACCCCAATAGAACACTGCGTCTTTTGTAGAAGTTAACTTCATAAAGATCTCTCATTTTGTCAATGTAGAGTAGCCATGAAATTGACTGTACATTAATGACATTGATGGACTGGCTTCAGGCTTTGGTATGTAAGGCTGTAGCTAACCTTGCTGATCTGTGCAATTTCCCCTTTTCTTCAGAATGAAGTTGCCAGATTATCTCATAGGTGGGCAGAGGTGGTCACACATAAATTTTGTGCTGCCCTGCTATCTGTAGAAGTACTGCTGTATTATCGTTAAAGGGACGTTTATGACTACTGCTTCTGCCTCATCTTGTACTCTTAAAACCTGGTCGTAATTTTTGTGGAAGGCACACCTACAAGAGTAATCATACATGTACTAGCCCTACAACAGACATCCTCTTTTTCATCACAATGCCCCATTTGGACTGTTTGGTGAAAGCATGCATCTCAATAACCCTTTTTTTTCCCATTTTCCTATAATTGAAGCTTTATTTTCATTGTTTCAATCTCAGTAAATGACATGAAGTTTCCAGACTGGTAAAATTACCTAACTAGATCTTTAGTAAATTAATATATAAAAATAAAAATATTACTTGATTAAAATAAACCTTCCATTATACAGACAAGAACCTGGTGTGTAGGAAAACAACTTTATTGTCTGACTGAGCAGAAGCTAGTCAGGGAATAGTACTAGTATTATGAATTTGAGTTATTAAATAAGGGTCAAAATTACAAACAGATAATCCAACATGGAAGCTCTTAGAAACACTTTCAAATTGTATACTAAATGAAGGCATTTTAATGAGAGACTTCAATATTAAATGAGGACTCCACAGGAATCACAAGTGTGTCTTTTATTATCAGTGCTATAAAAAATACTAATCAAATTCTTGATGATGAGACACTTAAAGTTCTACCTACTTTTAAGAAATTAATTCTAAACATTTAATTTTAACTGAAGTGGAAACAGGTGCTTTCATTTAGGACTAGGTATTAAAAAAAATTATTACATTCTTCTGTAAGGATTCAAGTTGTTTTATTGGATGATATGTTCTTTATTCCAGCAACTTTTAAAATATAGCTAATTAGGGACCACAGGAAAGGCATAATTTAAAGGAATGCTTCTTTTGAACTAGAAATTGTAGTCAAGAGATCTACTGTGTTTTTTTCTTTCATTTTTTTTCCCTCTCAAAAGATGAAAACTATAGTTTCGGCTTGTGCAATTGAGAGAATATAGGGGAAAATAGCACAGATTTGAAAAAAGTTTTTCTACTATTATTTCACTATTGTTGTCATCTGAACACAATACTTGTTAATGTAAAATGGGCACAAATTTATGAGATCCAAAAATTCTTTTACTAAGAAACATTGAAAGTTTTCAGCCTAAAGAATTTGAAACAGCTGGGCCTGGTAGTTGAAACATTGACATAAAATGTCTGAATGGAAAAATGCTTATTCTGGTAAATAAGTGTGTGTATATAAAATGGATTTTATAGCTAAAACTTTATTCTTACTTTATTAGTGTGTCAATAAATGTGAGCAATTCAATTTTTACCACAGCATTTTCTTCTTTTCAGTTAGAAAATAGTGAGATAGTAGCAAGCCTCAAAACTTTCATTAATTTTAATTTTTTTGATGTTCATTCTCATCAGCCTCAGTAGACATTGACCCAGACTTGTGTAAACTTTCATTATGGTAATTGTATTTACACTGAAAAGAGTTTCATTCTGTGTGTTATCCCCTTGATATGAATTGGACTACAAAGGAATGGCTGTTTACTCAAAGTATAAAGCCGAAGGATCTACGCCATAATTGATGTTATTTTCTTAGAATACTGTCAGTGAATAGATTTCATCTACGTGAAATCCCTGTCCATATTATCAGAACTGTTTATGACATCTAACATCAAGAAATGTTTCATCATTGAATATTCAACACTGAATATGTTTTATGAATCCACTCTTAAAAAAAGTCATAGCAGGCTAAGAAATGTAATAGTTACACCTTGAATATGGTATTAATTGGTCCTGGCCTCAAAAGTTTGCTCTTTTCCTAGTCCAAATTATTAGATATCTGTGAACCCAGAATGATTCCTAAGATGGCCTGTATCTCTAAATTGTTTTGTTGACAAAAAAAAAAAAAAAAAAAAAAAAAAAAAAGTAATAATTATTGACAATGCAAATAAAAATATTATTGACACTTAAGAACTCTAATAAATGTATGTGTGTATGTCTCTGGGATAATGTCTCTCCCCCTTGTCTAAATTTCAAGATATAGATATATGCTGAGTTATTGTAAAGAACATATTTTAACAAACTTTAAAGTAAAAATAATATAAAAGAAGCAGTTCTCCTTCGGCTTAAAAACATATATATGTATTAACTCAGTGCTGAATAGACTATATCTCTTTCTTAGGGATTAGTACACAGGCAGGATATAGTTAATACATCAAATATTGAAACTAGTGATTTTATATCTCACAGGTTTTTCCAAACTACTGAACAAATCAGTTCTGTGGTGTTTCAGACCATGGACCTGTGTTTCTAGCCTAAAAAAAAAGGAGTAGTCCTCAGAAAGAATCTTTCCCCAGCTGACATCTGTGACAGTCAGTGTTCACAGTCAGATTTAGGGGAGAGGAAATACTCTTTGGTCCCATGTCCTATCTGAAGGAAGAGAAAAGAGAATTGATTTAGTGATACACATCTAGAAAGGAAATTTGCTGCTGGCCTTCAGCAGAATCCTGTGGAACTGAGTTGACATCCACTACCTTGACATACCTAGGTTACAGCACAGTCACCATAGAATTATAATCAATTATCTAAGTCACCCCATTGACACATTTCCCATAGCTGATTACAAATTTAACGTAGTTTTGCTGAATATACTCTGAGCTTAGGTGTCTCAAGCCTGTCATCTTTGGTTTCTGTTCTTTCCAGAGTGATACAAAAATGCAAAAGTGATCTCTGCTTTGAAGAAGAACTTAGAAATGCTTAGAACAATGTAGAATCTGTATTTTGGCTCAAGTTTCTCCCTCCTGATGTTTTTTCACTCACATAATTTGAAAGTATTCAGTTCATTTAGGCTGAAGGTTTTTTTCTCTGCAGTTCTTCTCTACTTTTAGCATTTGATCTATGGCTTTTCATTTTTTTCTCTCCTTGTCATAGATAATTAGGCAGCACTTCTATCTACTGATATCAGTACATCAAACAGAAGTAAAACCACTGATAATTTTGTCAGTGAGATACTACCCCAACACAAGAGGGTTTTTGAGGAGTTTTTTTTTTTTTTATTTTGGGGGTTTTTTTGGTTTGTGGTTTGTTTTGGTTTTGGTTTGTTTTTTTTTGTTTTTTTTTTTTTTTTTTTTTTCCCATATTACCCCTTTTCACTACATTCATGCTCAGGAATGAGAAGGTCACTTTTTTATTCAAGTGTTTTCTACCTCTTCACAGCTCTCCAGGAACACCAGAGGTTAAGGCTCCAATATGCACATCCCTGTCTGTGGTGGGTGCTGCATAAGAGGTCAGATTACTTCTTTATAACATGAAAGCATAACTCCAAAAAGGCATGCACATGAATTCAATGCACTTAAATACAGAACATATTTATCCCACTCAGCACATACAGAGCCTTGTCAACTGTAGAGCTTGTGATGTCATAGAACTTTTTTTTTTATTGGAGGATAGACTCAGGGTAGTTTGTCTGAACTAGCCTGTGCTAGGCCTCATGTTACCTGACTACTAATTTACTCTTCTTAGAACATACTCATATGGAGAAGACAAATCCATCATTTCTACCCAAAATCTTCTGCAGTGGGAATGCTGTTTGGCCAGCAGTCTTGTTTAATTTTCCTCTCTCAGCATTTCCTATAAATATATTCAGTTTTATTCTCCTGTTATATTTCATCAGTCTCACTGTATCTTTTCTCTCTTTTTATGCCCCATTTTTAAATATTTTTCAGTCACAACTCAGGGGATTGTGTGTGAGCTTTCTTTTCCTCGTTGATTAACTGGCTCTACCATTCAGGCTCAATACCGTATAAAACATTTTTTCTTTTCAGTCTCGACTTTTGTGTACTTTACAAATGAATTTTGGCCTGTGCTTGGAAGCTTTGTAAGAAATTCTGAAGGGACCTATTTGCCACATTGTGAATCTCTGATGAGCAGCTCGCTGACTGATCCTTAGACACTTGCCCTTTCTCTAGAGAAGGGATTCTTCAGCATTTCATCTGGTTTTGTGATGCAAGCACTGCTCGTTTTGCAACCATTGCTTTCTTCTAACAATATCACATGCTTGTCCTGATGTTGTTTCTATGGTAACCTGTTGTCCTTTCAGTTTGTTTGACCAGGGAACCTACAATGTAGTTCAATTGTGCAACTGTAACTTAAAAACAGCAGGTGACATTTTAAAACAAAAGCAGCAAGATCCAGAAAAATCTCTACCTCCTGTCCTCTAGATTTTTGAGTGGCAATAGTTTTTTTTCATTTATGAAAAGTGTGACATAAAAAAAGGAAGGAAAACATACACAACGCAACAACTGGTACCATGACACTTTTGGAAAAAACTTGAGAAAACACTGAAGCATATATGTATATTATTTTCTGATTTGCTAATCTCAGGAGTTTCACCTTGAATTTAAGTCATTTTAGGAACAGCAAAGAAAATCCTATTCTCTGGTATTACACGATGCATAATATAATATAGTACATCCTAATACAGCATAATATAAAATAATATAATAGGGCCAGAAAGTTCATATAGAAATTAATGACTCATAGCATCTTGTAACTCACAGTGAAAAGAATTATATTTTACAGTGTGTTAATAAAAATGCTAAAATTGCATTATTATAAAGGATTTTCTTTTTCCTTTGTTTGTTTGTAGCATTGGGAAAAGAAATTTTGTGTTAGGAATGCTTAGGACAAGAGTCATTCAGAATGGGAATATGAGATTGACCTATACTGCATCATGCTGGCTTTCATGCAGGGGTATTCAGCATCTCTACAGTTTTCTCTTGAAAGGCTGCAATGGGGAAATTAGTGAAGTTAAAGTGACTTCCAGTTGCTTCTTCATGTGTGTTGGAGTCACATTCTTTCCTGTAACTCCTATCATATTCTTCTTAACTTAGACCCTTCATCAGTTAACTGATGAATAAAAACACATGGTCCAGTGACTCACAAATCTTCCTAGGCACACTGGCTGCATGAACAAAATTTTTACTGAGATGTGTTTTATGCTTAACCAAATATAAAATCTTCCTTTTCTGGACCACATAGTAGAAGTAAAAACACTTAAGCTTTGCAAGTGGTCTGAAATAAACAAACTTTCCCAGGATTTAGCTCTTTTACAGGAAATAAAGAGATTTTCATGAAAAATAAAACATCTTTTATTCCCTCACAAAAGGAATCCATCTCCTTTTGGATGCTGAAACACTACTTATCTATACAACAGATAGAATGGCTTGCATAGGACATTCCTGAAATTTCACCTTCAGATTTTGATAAGGAAAATCCAACCATGAGATAGATGCAATTTGAAATGTATAAAAGCTTTGAAACCTTTTCAATTAAAAGTTAAAACTAAGCATGCCACACTGACCTTAACTGAGGTGTTGCATGCTAAAGAAAATTTAAATGCAATTTTCTTTAGCAGTTAAATGCTAAAGAAAATTTACCTGAGTTTTAATTGCTCAGTCCTGTTCTGTGAGCAAATTTACCAACACCACACACTTGACATAAAACTGTTTCAGATCAGATCAAAAGAAATTATTTGTTTAAATTAAAATAATTATCTTATGTCTGTGCTGATATTCCCTGGAAAAAAAGCAGATGCAAAATGAATTTTGCTTATGTTCTCACATGCAAATACATGACATACTCTAAGGAGAAGCTGTATGTGCTAGGTTTCTCACAGCTGGCTTCACCATTGGTCCAGATTACTGCAATACCAGAAAAAAGAGATGTGTTCCCTCCATCTAGATTTAGCATCTACAACACATTGTTGCCTCTGGCACTCTAAAGTGGATCAGAGACATAATGAAACATGCCACATCTCCTGATAAAATAGAAGACATGAGAAGAATTGCTGAAAACAGTGAAAAAACTTTTTCAGAATCCATACCCAATGTATGAGATTTTCCATCAGCAAAGTCATATTTTTCATACTAAGACATATGATAAAACACACAGCACAAAACAAAGCAAAAGCAATTTCATTAAGAAAACATACAATGACAGGAGATATGATTTCATGATAGGACCATTTTAAGGATTAACACATACAGAAAAGGACTCTGTAGTATTGATGAGAATGTTATTTTTAAAAACAAGGATTATTTTTCCTTACAAATTATGCAATTATTCTGGAACTGTAGTAGTTCTTTAATGAGCTGCTTAAAGAGAAAAAGATAGAATTAAAAAAACCTAAACCAAATCATAGAATAACAATAATGAAGGAAAATAAGCAATGAGGGATACAAAGATCAGGTATTCAGGAAAAGACAAACACACATACCTACATACATGTGCATACATAATCTTTTTATCTGTTTTGGTACTATGTCTATGTATATGCACATATTTTTATAATATTAAATAGCTTTTGACAACAAAATACTCAAATTGTGTCAACATAATAGCCAAAGCAATTAGTATAACCCTGCTTTCATTTTGTGTCTTATTTGGTGTATTTGTGAAATTTAGGCAGAGGATAAAATTATCCTCTAGCATTCTGTTTCTGAATAGAGCTGAGTCTCAGGCCAGGCTAAATTTAAATGGTCATCAAAGAAGCACAGATTTTTCTTCATTTTAAGATGTAAGTATGTGTAGCTATACTGTGTAGGAGGACAATGTTTTGCTTGCAAAATTAAAGAAATATTTGGGAATTAGAAAATCCCAAACAGATCCAAACTCTCCATAAATTTGGAAATATCGTTTTACAATACATCATATTTGAATTTCATTTTGAAAAGTGATCTGAATCATTCAATTAAAAAAAAAAGTCATTGCTGAAGCCAATAAGTGCTTTAGGTGTAAGTATGTTTTTCATGCACAACCTTTTTGATCAGCTATTTTTGTGAGTATCTCTTCTCCAAATTCTATTTCAGAGATACAGCAGTAATATTGATTGAGTTTAATTCCAGGTAGGTTATTCTAAAACCACACTATGTTCTTGCTCTGCCTTTCTGTCTGCCACTTGGAATTCCTTCATTCCTTTTGCATTGCTTTGTCTTGCTTTTCCAAGAAATTAAAAGGGAGTTAGAGATGGAAGGTGATCAGTAAGGGCCTCAGGTGTTAGGATATAGATCTGAAAAAATAATTAAAGATGTTCTACAAGTATTTCCTACAAATGAGAAGAATTCCATACTTACTATTGAAAAGATTTAACTAAATTTAAGCAAAAAGGGGTATCTTGAATGACATTTGAATGATGAAGTAGGTTAATGAATGTCCGGTCCCATATTTTTCAGGTCTAAAGCAATTTTATTTATCTAGTAGAACAAAGTGAGTGCCACAAGCATTTAGAAGCAAAGTGAATTGATGAATACCTAATCATGTACTGCTGCTTTATAACACAAAAAAGGACACTTCATTTAATTGTATTCAATATTTGAACATATCATTAGGATATTTTTCTTTTTCTCCTGAAAGACAAATATCTTTTCATAGTTTTCTTGCTTTAGATAGTTATTATCCCTTAACATTTGATTCTATAGAGAAAAAATCTAAACAAAGAAGAAAAAAAATCCAAACATTTGTCAAAATGTAAGGCTTCACAAATTTTAAAGTTGGAATTTAATTTAAGGTTAAGGTCCTATTCTGATTGGATGCTATAAAGTGAATTCACTGAAATTTTATTTCAAAGGAATTTTACTGTGTGTTAATATTTTCTATTATAGATAAAATATCATTATTCAAAAAATATTTCTTATTTAGAATTGAAAATAAAAATAAATTTTCTTTACAGAAGACTTGGGTTGTTTTGTAAATATTATACAGCAGAGGATAAAGGTGCATAGATTAGCAGTCTAAAAGCAAGTAAAGAGTAACATCTTTATTAACTTGTGCATTAATATTTAATCCAAGTTAACAGAAAGGTTAGATCATGCTCTCCCTAGACTCCTAGCCCTGCCAGCCTTATGCAGGGTTCCATGTGTTCTGAATTTCTTTTGATAAAAATTTTTACAGGGATGAAGTACTAATTGTTTCTTAAATAGGCATTTTTTCCCTCTGCTTCTATGTTTGTAATTGCATATCATTATGACATTGTAGACAATTGGAGAGGAAACACAGCAGAAACTCACTCAGTTCCATGTTCTTCAGTTAGAACAACAATATATAAACCTTCTTTAAAAACCTTTAATATTGGTAGTAAAGCCTTTTTAAACAATGCACTACACAATTCTGTCTACAATCTCCTTTCCCAAAGTCATTGTTTCTTATAGTGGTTTAAAATAGCACAGCCAAAAAATTGTTGCTTTCTTTTCTGGCAAACGTTACCGTATTTAAAGACATTACATTCTTTTCTTTCTTCAGCCTTCTGTTTTCAAAGCTAAGTGACAAGTCTTTCTGTTTAGCAGACCTTTCTTATTTATTTCTAATCACATTTGCTGAACTACTTCATAATTTTTTTAGTTAATCTGTATCTTTGTTGACATGTTGTTCTGAATATTAGGTAAGTACTCCACGTAAGATCTTTTAGGCAGAATAGAACAATACTTTGAAAGTCTCAAAAAACTCTTCCCTAGTCTCTTTTTTCTTTTCTTCTTGACCTTTTTTCTTTCTTAGGAACATTGTTAATTGGTAATTGATATTCAGCCTACACTGCTGTATAGGCACAAGACCTTATGTGATGCTGATTCTTATCCAGTCTTTTCCCTATGAGGCATTTTTGCTATCAACGGAAACTTCAGACTCTGAAAAAATCCTTAGTGGGATTTATGATATTTTTATTTACTTGATGAAATTATTTTAGTAGTCGGAGTACCTGCAGGCCTCACATTCTCCCTTCCCCTATTCCTCTTCCAGAGGATCATCCCCAGCTTTGAATATGGATACTCTCTACTGCATCAAGCTATTAATGAGAACATTAAACAATAAGAGATCCCAAAGGTACCCACTAAAGAGTTAGAATATGGATCTTTGTAAAATATTCCTTTCTGGACACATTTTAATGAGGTCTTCATCATCTCTTCCATAAGTTTGTTTAATCTGAAATTCCCTTTATTACATATAAGAATACTATATTCAACCAGATATGCTGTAAATGAGTAAAATATCTTAGCAAATAAGGTAAGTAAATAAGCATATTTTAATATCTTTTTTTTCCTTGACATTTCTAAATTCTTTAATTATTTAACTTGGATTTAAAAAATTATCTGATGAAGAATGTGTGTTTATTAATTTGCCATGTATAAGAAATTCAAATGTCTGCTCTGCATTTCCTTTGGTCCTGTTTCACCTTCATTTGAAGTTAGCCAGTATTTTCATGCTTTACTTATCTTCAGTAATCCCACCTGGCTTCTACAGATCCCTAAACTTCAAAGTCAAGTGGGTCTCATTTGCTTTAGACAGATCTCTCACTACACAAGAATGATCTTTATTAGGCTTACTAAACTGAAGAAATGTACCTAACGATTTTTTTTAATTGATTCTTTTTCTCATTCTAGGTTAACCACATGTAAACATTTTAACAACATTATTTTTCTACTTGGGTAATCACACGCTTTTGCTGCTCTGTGAGCATTTATTTTACAGTGAATACTGATGCTAAATAACATTGCAAACTTCATATTGGCCATTTTTAGCTTTTAGTATCTGTTAAGCATGTTATGTCTTCTACTCATAAAACTGTAATTCAAGAATGTTTTCCTTTTACTGCCTTACATTTGATTCATTGTAAGTCTTTGAGTCTTATCCTTCTAATTTTACTTCTACCCATTGTAGAAATTCTTATATAGTAAACTCCAATAATGTGGAATCATTTTTACATTTTATATATCCCTATGTGAAGTTTTAGGTCAATTAAGAGCACATGAACTAGCTATTGTTCTTTTCCTGCATTTCTGTGCTTTCTTTTCAGCTTCTCTTATCAACACTTGCACACTTAATAATAATATTATTTTAAAAGATGTAATTTATAAATATTGTTATCTCTATTACTTTATTCCCAAAGAGTTTCATATAGTTTCTTTGTTATTTTTAGTCTACTGTTATATGTGCTCTTCTAATGTACAGCTACTCTAAGTCTCTTTTCCCTTCCCAAGAATGAAGAACTCTCTTATTTTACGTTTACAGTCACATACCTCGCCTTTGACTCAGTGGAAATCTTCCCTCTTGTCAGAACCAAATGGAGAGTCTGTTGCTCTCTACTGTCTGTATCAAAATTTTTTTCACCAATTCATTACAAGAAATTACTGTATAATCTATCATTTATATTGGTTTTCTAACCACATAAATGTAAATCATGAACCTTGTTACTTTAATGTTATTCTGTTTATCTGGTTTTTTCTTGTGGAAACAAGTTTCTTCTCATTTCTCTTAAAAGGACAATAAAAGAAATTCCTCTTAACCTTCAAATTCCCTGTTCAAGAAAATTGGCATCTGACTGCATTCAAACTATTGAGCTAATTCACAGTATCTAAAGAGCTCAGTCACTTATCCTGAATTGCACATTGTCTTTTCAGTAATGACTAATATTTGCATATTTTATTTATAATAAATATATTATAAATACTAAATTTAAAAATTCAGAGGAAGTATCCCATAGCTTTCTAATTATTAGCCCCATATTGATCACTGGTTTCCGAAAAAATATATTTTGTCTGCATGACTCTCAAGACCACCTGCAGATCAATTGTATGAATTTAAAGCAGAAGTATTTGTAGAGTAAATAATGAAAGTATGGAAATAAGAGATCTATGGAGAAGATTAATTTTAAATACTACTAAGTACTGTTTGAGAATTATATTTCTCCCTGGATGTTGCCTGATTGTTCTCAATGGCTGCACGTGAAATTTCAGCCTGAATAACTGAAAAGAGTTTTTCTCTTGGGGACAGTCTTTAGCATAAAAAACAACTGCAGAACTGAAGGGACCAAGACCGAAAGGTTACTAGTATTGTTAATCTCATTTTTCATTAAAGCTTCAAGGCATTTTCCTAGAAAGAAGACTTGATCTAGCATCAGTTATAGAACATTTCTCTTTATATTTTGCATGATATTGTACAAAATACATTCAGGCACTGGTCCATAAACTTTCTTTTTCCCTAGGAAAATTGAAAGATTTTGAAATGTATGTGTGATTGCAAGGGTTACATGTCCCAGCATAATAAACAAATATATTAGAATACATTTAACTCAGAGAAAACACTTTTTCATTTTTCAAACAAAATCTCCATGATGCTGTTACTGTGCTCTGTAGCAAAACAGAACAGAAGAAGGTTTATTTCATTCTTAATACCTCTGCAGCTTTTACAGACATTAAAGAACCATATGAGGTACTGAATCAGGTTAAGAAAAAATTCCACCTTTAAGCATTTATTTAATCTCAACAGATGAACTTTTGTGAGTCACAAATAGTAACAATTCGGACAAAACTAATTTTAAATAAATTGGTATATGTTGTATGGAAATGAGAGGAAAAAGAGGTTTAATCAAAAGAAAGAATATCTCTTTCTTGTATGTTACTACTCACTGGTTGATTTTTTTTTTAAACAGAAATACATCTTAGTGACTTTTTGATTGCAAATTGCATAAAATGTATCGAATCTATTTCATCACATCTAACAGTGATGATATTATTATATCAGAACACTAACAAAGTGATCTCTCTGAACTAAGGAAAACAAATTCAGGTAAAAATGATGCAAAACAAACTGACTTAAATGAGCTGTTGATTTACAACATGAAGGTCCTCTGACAAAGCTATAATATTGTATATGCCATTGAAAAAATATGTACTTGCGACCAGAACCAAAAAATCCAATAAATTTGTTGCCATATTAGGCAATGTGAACACTATGGTTGCTGCTTTCAGAGAAAAATAGATAATTAAATTGCATTATGAAGTGAAAGATTCAGTGATGTTAGTACAGTGAGAGGCTAGACAGGAAGGAATAATCACTGTTTCAATTTGCATGAGCAAAAAGTAGTGCAGATGTGTGGGAAAATAATTATTTAGTCTTCTTTTCATTAAAAGATCTATTTTCAGGGGAAATTGTTGAAGTAGGCACTGTAAGTAATTATTTTGATTTACACAGCAATTTACACATATTCGTTAGCATTACCAAAAATATATTTACTTGCAATAGCTGAGAATAGGGCTCTGAAAGAAGCATTCTAATTGTATTCCCCAGTTGCTGAAAATATTGCTTGTAGTTGCTTGTTATGTAGTTTTCATTGTAATTCATAGAATCCTTCTTAAAAGTAGTTGCTTTTGTTTGTTTCATAACCGTCCGTCTGAAAGATTTTCCCAGAGCTTTATAGGTGTATATATAGGTTATAGATAGACTATTATGACTATTATTAGTTTTTATACATGTTCAAATGATAAATTTTTGGCATAGATAGATGATATGATGATATGATTTCATGATAGAAAATCAGACAAAGGGATTTTATCCTCCCTTGTGTTTATCTTGCTGTTACATTTATGGACAGAATTCCATTTTGTTTGATTAAATTGACTAAGGTATTTTAGTTGCTTAATGCGACAGAGTTCACATTACATCTATTTTTATTACCATGAATCAGCAATGTAATTTGCATCCTTTAGCCTTGCTCTGCTTTGCCTTGCTTTTCTTTGCTTTGCTTTCTCCTTTCTCAGGGAATATTCTCTGTTTCAGAGGTGTTTCCCACATCTTCATTAGTGTTTCAAGATCAGTAGTAGCTTACTCAGCTATGATAGTCACCATACTTACACTTGAAAGCCTGCCTGTCACTCATCTATTTTCAAGATGACGCAGAGCTTTAGTGTCATTCATTTGTCTTTCCTCAGAGAAAAGTATTTCTTCAATCTTAGTTCCTGTGCATTTCTAGTTTAAATTATATTTTCCTATGAACCATGGCTGTAGTGGGTCTGGATGGGGTTTGGCTGGTATGAAGTTAACTGTTTTTCATAGAAACCCTTAGGATGCTCTGATTTGGGTTTTTGACTGAGTGTGGGTTACACCCATGTTTCATCTAATGCTGAGCAGTACTTGCACAGGGTCACGGCTTTCTGTGGTTCTCTCTGCCTGCCCCCCAGAGGGAGTACGTGAGAAGTTGGGAGGCAACAGACAGAACAGCTGACCTGAGAGAGCTGACCTGAACTTGCTCAGCAACCACTGCTGAGAGAGTTGGGGCTTTCTTCCAAGTTAGCCATTACTCAGCCTGGCTGGGCATCGATTTTCATGAGGGAGGTGTTGAGTAATTGCCTTTGCACCACTTCCCCCCACCTCCCATTTCCTTCACGTAATAAGCTATCTTATCTCAAATCATGAGTGCTTATTTTTCACTTTTGCACTTTCTATTCTCTCGCCCTTCCCACTGAGAGAAGAGGGAAAGTGAGTGACTGCGGGAGTGACTGAGTGACTGTGTGGGTGCTTAGTCACTGGATGGAGGCAACCCACAATAATTCATAGAAGTTCTAAAACTTTTAATATTTCTTCTTTGCACAAAAGTAGTTATCTAATAACATTATATGAGTTGCCCTGTTGTGATCTATCTTTGATAAAGGAAGATTGCATTTTATTTAATTTTTCTCTTATCTCCAAGTTTTTGTTCTCTCTTACTTGAGATCAAGTGCTCAGTTTTGTGTTTTCATGCAGAGTTATTTCCTTTTCTCTCTTCTTCCACAGTCTTAAGTCTTGGTCTACCCCTAGCATGATATAATTTAAAAATATTTCTCAGTGTACCTGGAATTTAAGCATAACTTCCTTTAGAACATGTACACATAAAAGGAAATGTTAATGGCCTTAATTCAGGAATGTAAAAGGAACAAAGTTTTCTACCGTGAGGAACTGGTCAAAGGACTGACACCAGACATATGGCACACTTCAGTAGGACATCAACAGCATGAAGACAGTCCCTTGCATCTATCAGAACTGCTTGCTGCAATATATTGTCACAAAATGGTAAGTTTTCAAATGCTACTACTGGAAAATATAAACATATATACAAAGTATAGCATCTGGGCCTTTTTCAGCAAGTTACATCCTATATAACATTAAATGAAGGAAGATAGGTGAAGGCAATTTACATTTAGTAGTGGGATCGTATTATGCAGAATGAATTCAGTATTAAGTTTGTGTCCATATGTAGACAAAATTAATTGCTATTAAAAAGACAAAGTTATTATTCACTGGCCATGGAAATGATCTGAATTTTCTCTAAACTAAGAAGGAAAACTATATGGATAGTAATTAGGCTAAGGGAGAGTAAGTATAAAATGGACCAAAGATCTAATGTATCTTGTCTTAAATAGTAGTTAATACTGAAAGCTCAGGGAAAATTTACAGAGAAGAACAATTAAAAGTAGTACCCCCACTGTATTCTCTTACCATTTGGCAATTTACACCTCAAGAATTTTTTGAACTAGCTGAATAACCATGATTTTTTTCTGTCCCTGTCTGAATTTATGCCAGTGTTTATTGTTCACAGCTTTCCACAGCAAAGGTCCCACAGATCAGCTAAGTATTGCATGAAAAGTAATTTTCATTCACATGTTTTGAAATTGCTTTCTGCTAGTTTCTTGTGAGATCCACACTACCAGTACAGGAATAAGTGTTGAACAATCACTCTCTACCAATTTTCTGGTATGATCAGCTCCATGGATATCTCAGATTCCCACTATTAATCACTTGTTTTTTCCTTTGGAGAAAATTCTTTCAGTTGATCCTTTCATTAAATATGTGTCTTATCACTCTTCTCCAGACTTTTTACATTTTTACTTTAGTAAAAGGTATGAGATGTCAGTTATTGACCACCCATATTACTCAGACATGAGTGAGCAATGGGAATTGTGTTCTACCTTCAGTCATATAGTCCAATTTAACTGTCAGAACAGGTAGAGGGTTGTCTCTCTCTCATACCAACACATACTTCCTGTATTTAGTAAATATATAGAACAGCTGTCTATTAGTGTAGGAAAGCTAGAAATGTTCCTGACAGTTATTTCCTTAATACTTTAGAGAATTATTCATTTTTATGGTTTTTTTCAAAGAAGTATTGCAATATTCATTGCTGATCGCAGGTCCTTGAAAATGGGTTAGAAATAATTCCCAGGGCAGGTAAATTGTTTTTCTTTGCTCCGAAGAGAATCCATTGAATTATTACATGACCTCTTAAAACCATCACGTTTAGGTTTTTACCTTATTTGGCCACAAGATAAAAATAATCACTGAACAGGTCAAAATAATATGCTAATATAAATTCTTCTTCTGCCACACTTAGCACTGGAAGCCATTCAATCAGCTGTGCTTCCTTAGACAAATAGCAATATTTGGTATTGGCATTAGTGAGATACCAATGAGTTATTTATTTGGACTCCTTGTGAACAACTTTATCCTGTGTAGATTTTAAATGTTATACTATTTTCTCTGTTCATTAGACCTCTTACAGGTCTTAAATTATAAAATGTTGAGAAACTTTTTTATTAAGATGATAGCTGTTTTTCAAATATTATTTAACTCATTTTTTCAAAAATTCACTTTCTAAATGAGTGCAGTTTCATCTTTTTCCTTTTTCTTGAGTTGGTTTTGGTGAGAGCTGTAAGATAGGATTAGGATTGTTCATTGATTAGATACAAAAAGCAATGTATTAAAGTGAAGTCATACTTGAAATTGTAATGTAGTATACATTCAATATGGTATTAAGAAGATCTTTCAATGACTTTCAGGCAACATGGCATTTGCACATGTTATGGTGTCTTTCATAATGTTGCCTCTAAAGTTTTAAGAACAAGTAAAAGAGCATCTAACTTCTCTGCAAGGGCTAAACTGAACAAAGAGACAAAGAGAAACCTATACAGATTAATTAGTACTGTTCAGTTTCTCAGCTGAAAAATTAGTAGAGAGAGTGACTAGAAGCATATAATGGTATCCAGTAGATCCTACTCTAGGAACCTGCACAAATATGTTCATAGAGATGAAACATTCTGTTATAACTACCACTTGCTGACCTGAATTAGATTGATATTCACTTTAAACAGGTAAACAGCCAAGATGGCCCTTTGCCAACATTAAAGAGCAAATTCCATAGTGGCAGTACAGTTCGAAAGCTACTTTAACTACAGACAACTAATCAATGAATACTGAAATAACGTGTTGGACTTCACCTCTGTTATGAATGGATGTGGGGGTTTACATAAGTCCTTGCCTATTGCCCAGGCCTCCAGCAGCAGGCAGTTGCTTTCTTGAGGTGGCCAGCACCCCAAAACCCACTCTCATTCGCAAGTTCTTTAATAATGGCTGATTTAGTCTATTATAGAATGAATTACTTATTTAATACACACAAAACTAACAGACAAAAGACTTAGCACAAACTACTACTACACAGGAATAAGGACCAAAAAGAGACAACTAGTATTATATGCAGGGTTAAAGGTACCATTAGTTTTACAGCTAGTGAAGAAATAATAGAACTTAGGATCCAATGTTTCTTACCATCCAATCCCTGATGGAGCACACATAGAAATCGTCATGGATTCAGGAAATCCTCAATTCCCAGGAAAGTAACCACGGAATTTGTGTCCAAAATCCGGAAAGTCTCACACGCTTTCAGGGCATGTGGGTAGAAGGCTTCTGCCTCTGTGATAATTGTGTGGGCTTTTATAGACATAGGAACCATGTCTTTTGGTCAAGAATATTTATTTTCTTTTATCTCGTCCTACATTTGTTCTCTAGACTAAGATGTTGATTCTTGGCTGGGGGCCTGAGCCCTTTTGGCTCCAGAGATGACCCCATGCTGCGCCCATGCTGACCCACCTGGGCTGTCTCTTGCATATGCACCAACCTATCCATGGTAGAGAGGAAGTAGACACATTCTGCCACAACTTCTCAAGAGAAGTTTGATATATCTCCACTTTTTACACATTTTTCTACTGAAATCTTCTCAATATCTGTATATCACAAGACATATGATTTTCTATCTATAAATATGCATTCACATATAACACATAAGTATCTAAATTTCCAAGAATTATTTTATTTAACTATAAGGGTCTGCCTTTAGCTCAGCAAAAAAAATTATTCATCAGTTCTCTTTTTTGACTTTTAATAGCATTTCAACTGAACAACAACATACTTTTCTGTTAAAATAGTAAGATGATTCAACTCAATTATGGCTCTAACAATGGTGTTAAGGAGGGGCCTCAAGAAAAGCTGCAAAATAATTAGGCAGGAAATTTGGAAAGCAAAGCATTTAGGCTTTGAGCTTCTAAATGAATGGAAGCAGACACAGACAATGATAGTGAGAGGTGTTTGGGAGGGTTTGGGGGTGTGATTTTTGGGTTGGTGTTTTTAAATATTTTGGAAGAATTTGGGTTTGTTTTTTTAGCCATTTTGTTTCGTGGGTTTTTTAGCAGCGGAGTTTTAAATCTTGTTTTATAACAAATACTCTTTTTTCCGACTTTGATCTTTAGGTGATATACAGAAAGCAGATTTCTCATTTCTTAATTCCTTCATTCTAAATGATAGTGGCTTGATTCAAAATGGGATAAACGCCTTGGATTCAACTGCATTATATTTAAGTAACTTACCATCTCTGGATAATGGTGATAATAAAGATATAAATATTTTAATTCTTTAATTTCTAGCATTGTATAAAACTTTTTTATTTTTATTTTAAAGGCAAATCACATCTATTGGTCACCTGAAAACATCTATCTTGGTATAAAAGGATCTATATGGATTTTCTTCTAGTATTGTGAATTGAACTAGTTAAAAGTCTTTTCTACTTCATCACCGCATTTGTCATTAGATATGGCATTCTCCATCAGATCATTTATATCCTTATTTTAAATTGGTACAAAATTTAAGTTGGTACTCTTTTATAAATTTACTTAGGACATAAAAAATTTTAATTGTCTTAAATTTTATATACATTGATTATAATATTTTGTTCAAATTTCTAATTTCTGTAATTCTTGTATTGCTATTTCCTGTTCTTTGAAAAGGCAACATTTAAAAGCAAATTAAAAAGTTCCAATGTCACTTTTTCATAATTATGAGATCAAACTTTTCTTCCATTCCTTTCTCTTTTGCTTGCCATCTTTTTGATTTTATGTGTGAGAGGTCACTGAGGGTTGAGCTGAATTTCCTCTGTCTGTTACAATAGTGTTGGTTTTGTATCTGCAAGAAGTTTGGCATGGGAATAGTGGCTGACTCAGATATTTAGGTCCCACACCTAATATATGACCATGTCTTAAGGACAGAAAAGATAATTTGTTTTTTACCCTTGACTGAATAATATTCATTCAGTGTGTACAATACACGAGGTGGCTATACTGTTCTGCAGACAATCAGCAGTGCTTTGGCCATTAAACAAGTTGATAACATCACCATCTGTTTTTCCAACTTTCAGTTTTCCTAATGTTTTAGGCTCCTGTTTCTGGGAATTTGTCAACTAAAGTGAATCCTTCCCTTCTATTTCCTCCTGCATGAATGGGATTATATTTCAGAGACTACTATTGACACATAAATGTTTGGATGTACACTGCGCCTTTCATGGGCACTCCAGAAAGTTTTTGAAAGCATTATCCTAAGTGAATATAAATACCAGTGTAATGGTAGAATTTGTAAATTATGTGCTATGAGACCTCATGGACCTGTCTGTGGACAGAAAGTTCCTGAAGTGGATAACCTTGGCAATTTTACTTGCTATGTATAGGCTGATGTCATGGTTTCATTCCAGCTGGCAACCAAGTGCCACACAGCCACTTGCTCACTTCCCCACCAGCAGGATCATGGAGACAACTGGAAAGATAAAAGAGAACTTGTGCATTGAGATAAAGACATTTAAATAAGAAAAGCAAAAGTTGTGCACACAAGCAAAGAAAAACAAAGAACTAATTCACTGTTTCCCATGTGCAGGAAGGTGTTCAGCCAGCTCCAGGAGTGCCCATGGCGTGTAACAGTGACTTGGGAGACAAAAGTCACCACTCCAAACATCCCCCTATTTCTTCCTTCTTCTCCCCAGTTTATATACTGAGCATGATGTCATATAGCCTGAATATCCTTTGGGTCAGTTTGGGTCACCTGCGCTGGCTGAGTCTCCTCCCAACCTCTCATGCACTCACAATCTCCTTGACAGTGTGGCTGTAAGAAAAGAAGAAAAGGCCTTGTGTCTGTGTAAGCCCTGCTCAGCAGTAACAAAAATATCTCTATATTATCAACCCTGTTGTTGATAATTTCTTCAGCACAAATCCAAACCCAGCCCCATACCAGCTACTGTGAAGAAATTTAACTCTACCCCAACCAAAACCAGCACAGATGACAAATAGAAAAGAGTAATTTTATGAAGTTAGGAGTAGAGGAGCAAAAAATGATCAACAGGCTTTTAAAAGTTTTCAAATCAATATTGGGCAGGCAAATCTTTTACATGTTTGATGAAGACATGGGGATGTGCCACAGAGGGTTTAAGATGGGGTCAGAAGGTATAATCGTTTCCGTCTTTGAAATAAAATTGTTTGCAGTAACAGACCATTGACTGACATTTTAAATTATATTATGTCACAACTTGTGATGTCCTTACTATGTAAGGGTAGCCCTACAACTTGTACTCTTGTTTACAGCTTGTAAAACATTTGTGATGCCACATTTCCTGATATATTCTAATCAAAATATTTTTGCCTCTGTGATATCTGGGAAATTCTAAAGCAGGGTGATTAACAGAGTACTTAAAAAAGCTTTCTGGAAGAAATATTAAAAAAAAAAAAAAAATCACGTATTATACATCACATACTGCTGTCAGTCCTTTAAGCCCCTGCATGAACTACAGAGAATTTATGTAAAATCACCAGAAGACTATGCCTAATGTAAATGAGGCAGTCTGTTTCCCCATCTCACAGTCACTTTATGTTTGGAGAGGTTTCAGACAGAGATAGACTGTGAAATGGAATGGTCTGTACTATAGTCTATAATCAATGTAAAATTGTATTAAAACTTTTATATATCTCCCTAAATAAACTCTGATAGTCAATAATAGACATCCTAATAGGAAAAGACTAGACCAGCCCACTGATCCAATACAATAAGTTTTAGGATTCATCATCACAAAGTTCTTCCTTTAGAAAGAAGAATCCATCTCCCCTGAAGCTGCGCTCAGGGAAATCTTAATTTACAAAGAGGTACTACTCTACCATTTGGGGGCAAAGTTAAGCAATTATGAGCCACCAAACAACACATAAATACACACAAAAAAAGGTATGTTTTTAAAGCAACTTAATTAGGAAAGCATATGGTTATAAAGTTTAGGAGAAATTAATTTCAGGCATATCTTTCCCCTTTGTTCTGCACATAAAAGTATCCTGATAATATTTATTGAAACAAAACCTCTGTCTAAGCAACAGCACATATTTTCTCCTAAGAGTGGCCTGTGCAGTACAGTTGGGAACATCCTACTGCCTCTGCAATTTTTTGTTGTGGCTCTAGCCCCATTGAGAAGGAACAACTTCCCCTGGTTCCCATGGGACATAACCCCAGACAGCCTGAGATCTGCTGAATAAACATTAATTTCACAAATCTAATATATTGCAGATTATGTACAGAGGACCCTGCTGAGACAGTTGTCCTGAAACAAAATAGACAACTCTTAAAAGTACACACACTTTGGTTCTGATCCACCTGGTTCAACAAGCTAAGAAGCTGTTTAATTTCTTGTATAGTCACAATTGATGCAAAACATTCTTTCTTTAAAAACACTTCTGCACAGGGGATGAGATTTTTCTTAAGGTTTGTGAGACCACCACCAAGACTGAAACTTCTCCCCAAATGCTTTATGTTACTCATATATTTGATGCTTAATCAAGATATCCATTTTTGACACTTCTCCTAAATATTGACTTTTACTACATCGAATCTTTTCTGATATGGTCAGGAAGAGCCATCTCGTAGCTGGAGAGTAAACACAGCATTGTTTAGTGGCCTAGTGCTTAGTCTCCTTAAATCCGGTAAAAGGACTGGGGTTCTTGAAGGAAAAATTCATAAATTTGACAAAGAATTTAAGGTTTTATGTAACAATATATTTACCTCTAAGTGTAGCTGTTAAAACATGAGACCTATTAAAAGCACTTGATTGAATGAAGCAGGACTCTTATTTTGCTGCCAAGAAAGTTGAAAATGTCAGCTCTAAATATTAATGGTTTCTTATCCTTTTTAGTATTTACTTTGTTTTAGTTCCTAATACAGTTCCAACCAGGAACAGATTGAAAGTTACTCCATGTGTATTTTTGTTCTTTTCTGCCTTTTAGAATGAGAATTTACTTTCCTAGATTTCAGCAGTTTCCCAGCTCATCACAAAATGATGTTTCACTTCTTTCTTTTTCACAGGACAATGACCAAGAAAAGAGAGGTGGTAACTGCTTGGTGCTGGCTAATCAGAACTAACCTACAGCTGAGCTGATCATGAATTTTGTGCAGTAGCAGAGGACTAATGTTTAAGGGAATCCTATGGTGAACCGTAGTTACAAAGAAATCATCACATTTTCAGTATATTGTGCTCAACATGGATATGTTTCACAATGCATCACACTGAGCACAGCTGCATGGTATGACTCCAGTTTTTACTATGCTTTTGTGATGAAGGAATTGTTATGTCAGTCACATATATTTTTGGCATAGAAAATAACTCTTTCAGCTCATGAGAAAGTTTCATTTGCTTGAATTTTTGTAATCAAACCAAAAGTTTTGTTAGCAAATATTTGGTATAAAAATATATTTTTATGTTTAAAATCTGATCCAAAAAAGAAAATCTGTGGGTTTTTAAAATTTTTTTTTGGTCTTCTTGCATTCTTATGTTCTTGAGGATCAGGAGCTTGTATGGGGTTGTCTCAACAGCCCCTTATGTATTTGGTGATAGGTTTCCTGTTCTTACTGATATCTCTAGATCTTAACAAAGAATCCATAGTATCCTTTAGTAAAAGAAAAGAGTCAGCCTTTGTTCTTTGCCTCCAGAGTATGATTAGGATTTTATGAGTGTTGTACTACTAAAACTTCAGACACTATTTCTCATCTCCCAGGCCTTCCTGACAGACTTGCTGTGCCAGTCAGGGCAGGGTTTCCCAAGTCTTTACTTCTAAGAGCTCAGTTTTACAAAACTGCACTAAATAATCTGCCTGAAGCTTAGAAATTGTAAGCATGTTATTTGCATAAATATTTATTTACTTTTTTTTGTCATTTTACAATCTGCTTTCAATTCATCTGTTCTTGCACAAATTCAGTTCAGGATACAAATGAAGATGAACCCCCCAAGTAATTAAATAAATAATACTCTTGACATTTTTCTGTAAGGTCCATTAACAGCAATGAATGTATCAGATATAATTCTTACACAGGTGTTGTATTCTCTCTGTAAATGATTAATAGCACAAAATGTATACGAAGCTAACTGTGTTCAATGAGACCTGCTGAAATTCACATAGTTAATAATGCTTATGTTCGTCATTATGTATAAATGTGATGGGTACCTTGCCCATGTGCCAAACACTGCCCAGCTGCTCTCTCACTCCCACTCCCCAACAAGACAGAGGGATAAAATAAGATGAAAAAGCTTGTGGGTCAAGATTTATGACAGAGAGATCAACCATGAATTATGATCTTGGGCGAAACAGACTCATCTTGGGAAGAAGTTGAATGGAGTTGTGGAGGAGGGGTGCTCCTCGGAGCTGGGCATTGGGATCAGCACTGTTTAACATCTTTGTCAGCAATATGGACAGTGGGATTGAGTACAGTTGGGAGCACCTTCAGCATGTTTACTGACAGCTGTGTGGTGAGGTTGACACACTGGAGGGAAGGGATGGTATCCAGAGGGACCTGGACAGGCTTGAGGGGAGCCTGTGTGGACCTTTTGAAGTTCAAAAAGTCCAAGTGCAAGGTCCTGCACATGGGTTTGCGAAATCCAAGCACAAACACAGGCTGGACAGACAATGAACTGAAAGCAGCTCTGAAGAGAAAAAAATGGGGGTATTGACTGACAAGAAGCTCAACATGACCTGGCAATGTGCACTTGCAGCCTAGAATGCCAACTATATTCTGAGCTGCTTCAAAAGCAGCGTGTCCAGGAGGTCAAAAACAATGATTCTGTACCTCTACTTCAGTTCTGGGGTCCTCAACACAAGACAGATGTGAACCTGCTGGAGCAAGTTCAGAGGAGGGACACAGACGTGATCAGAGGTCTGGAGGACACAGAGGTGATCAGAGGCCTGGAGGACCTCTTCTATGCAGACAGGCTGAGAGAGTTGGGTTGTTCAGCCTGGAGAAGAGAAGGTTCTGGGGAGACCTTATAGCACCTTCCAGTACCTAAAGGGGGCTACAAGAGCTGGAGAGGGATTTTTCACAAGGATGGGTAAGGGTTAATGGCTTTAAACTGACAGAGGCCAGGTTTAGATGAGGAAGAAAGTCTTTAACTATGAGGGTGGTGAGGCACTGGAACATGTTGCCTAGAAGAGTTGTGGATGCCCCATACCTGGAAGTGTTCAAGGCCAGGTTGGATGGGGCTTTGAGCGACCTGATCACAGGAAGGTATCCCTGCCTGTGGCATGGGGTTTGGAAGTAAATGATCTTCAGGGTCCCTTCTAACCCAAACCATTTTATGATTCTAAGATTCTACGTATTGGGCATCTCACATTGCTCCCAGACATCTCGGTTGAACAAAGCTCTTCTGTTTCATCAGGTGATGTGTAAGTCTGTCATAAACAGTCTCAGTACCTACAGTGGCTGATACATGTGCTCTATCTTGTGTACCTATTTTAGGATGAAATGGATAATCATCCAGAGGTATTTAATTGTTTCTATTGATTAAAACGGGGACATCAGTCTTGACCACTGGGGAGAGTGCAAATCGCAAGTTCAATTTTCCTGAATTGTTCCCACGTTTATTCCTTTTTGATTTACCCTACTAAAAACAAAACAAGACAAAACCAACAAGACAAAGCCCTTTATTGTGTCAGGCCTAGAGTAATATCTTTAAATATTTTATTTAACAACAATTGCTCTCAGAAGTTATACAGTGCCAAAAGACCCCCAAATTCTGCCTATTTACTTCTGTTGCTTGTCTGAAAAGGGAGAAGAAAGAAAACAATTATCATCAAAAGCATAAAGATCTCAGTTGGTGATTTGGAGCAATAACAAGCACATTATACTTAAGCAGGAAAAAGCAACCTTTCAATAGTTTCCAAAATTACATGTTAAGAATTTTGAACTTTCTTTTTCCCTGGTTTGATTGAAGACAAATTATTAACAGATAAGTCCATGAGATAATATGTGGGGTTTTTTATTCCTTAACCAACAGGCATTTCTTGCTGAAAAACTACAACACAGCAAAGTTCCTGATCAATCCTTGCAGTGCAATGCCCTCCACTGTGAACAAATAAATGCTATGTGTGAAAGATAATTAGATAGTGGCTTGGAAATAATATTATATCATCATAGCAGAGAGTCACAGGTCATGCCCATACTGTGCAACAGAGGGAAGTGCAGTCTTCCTTAACTGGCCCTGACTGATTCAGCTCTGCAGCAAGCAGCAGGAGAGTTAAACCCAAGCTGTATTCTGTTTGGGCTGATTAATCATGCTAACAGGGATATGGTGTTACTGGGACTGAATCATAAACACATGCTGGGCGTTATGCTGCTCCATGGAGAAATGATTGCTTGAGCCAATGAGAATGAATATCTCTATCAAAATGTTGTATTCTGCAGCACAGTCTTTATAAGTTTCAAAGGGGACTCTTGCCAGGATTTGTTTTATTGCAACAAAATAGGATTGGGTTGTTTTCTTCTTTTTCAGGAGGAATTATATGGGTGTTCTTATTAAAATAAATTAAGGGAATCTCTTAACTGGAAGTGAATTTTTGAATAATACAATCATTGTTTTCTGAAAATTTTAGTGTTTTTTGCGATAATGTGATTTTAGTTTGCTTTGAATAAACTGTCTTCTGATGTTGCCATAAAACCTCTTAGATTTCAGGGCTTTAATATGACAGAGTTTTCACAAACAAATGAAAACATATTTCATGTAGATATAGAATCATAGAATCTTTGGAAAGGCTGGAAAAGTAAAATCATATAGTGCAACCTTTCACTGACATCACATTGTCGATAGACCATAGCGCTAAGTGTCGTGTTCGGTCATATCTCAAATACTTCCAGAAAAGGTGACTATCTTCCTTGATGGCCCACTACAAAGCTTAACCACCCTTTCAGTGAAAAAAATTTTTTCTAATATCTAATCAAAACCTACCGTGGTACAGGTTGAGAACATTTCCTCTCATCTCGCCACTTGTTACCTGGGAGAAGAGACCAACATCCAGTCCACTACTTCATCTTTTCAGGTAGTTGCAGCAAGTGATATTCTCCACGCTAAATAATTCCAGAGACCTCAGCTGCTCTTCATAAGACTTACACTCTGGAGACTTCACCAGCTTTGTTGCTCTTCTTTCAACACAATCCAGAGCCTCAATGTCTTTCTTGCAGTGAGGGGCCCAAAAAATGGACAAAGTATTTGAGGTATGACCTCAGCAGTACCAAATATGGGGGGATGATCACTGCCCTTGTCTGCTGGTCACACAATTGCTGATAAAAGCCAGGCTGCGACTGGCCTTCTTGGCCACCTGGGCACACACTGGTTTGTGTTCAGCTGCTCATGTTCCTCTGGCTGTTGACCAGCACTCCGAGGTCCTTTTCTGCTGGGCCACTTTCCAGCCACTCTGCCCGGTGCCTGCAGCTCTGCATGGGGTCGTTGTGACCCAAGTGCAGGACCTGGCACTTGGTCTTGTGGAACCTCATATGATTGTTTTCAGCCCACTGATCCAGCCTGTCCAGAAATCTCTGCAGAGCCTTCCTGCCCTCCAACAGGTTGACACTCCCACCCAACTTGCTGTTGTGTGCAAAATGACTGCCTTCTATTCTCTCATGCAGGAAGTTGATAAAGATATTTAATGGGACTGGCCCCAGTACTGGGTCCTGGGGAACAAAATTGTGACCAGACACTAACTGGATTTAACTCCATTCACCACAACTCTTTGGGTGAAGTTCCCACTTTTCCCAAGAATACTGTTTTTTGATGATCATGAAGTGGAAAAGACAATAATTTTCTATCTTGTCAAGACAAGTCTATGTGTGTAAAAGTTTCAAACAAACTCCATACTAACTTCCTGAGTCAGAGCAGAACTGTTTAACAGCAATTCAAATACTGATTCTCATACATTATCAATTTCTTTATCTCCCCCTATCTTGTAAATGTTTTGGAAATAGGATTGGACAGACGGGCAGGTGACTGCAGTCTTGTGTCCTAAGAAGAGTCATTTATTAGTGATAATAAAGGCAAAAGGTGAGCTATTCTGAGCTTGCACAATACTACTCTTTATACAATGCAGATTGCACAGATGTATGCAAAGAACACTAAATTTTCCTTGTACCATAATATTTGTTTCAGTTTCTTCAGTGGAATAAAAATGATACATATTTTATGGGCTTATAAATGTAAAACTTTCATAAAGTACACTCAGTAAGTCACCAAATAAATCAGGAACATATTTTAAAAATGTATGAACAGTTGCCTACTTTCATATATAAATTCACTTTAAAAAATCTGTATATGTCAATATAGTGACTGAATTAAAGCTGTATATCTAACCTACAGTCATCCTAGCTTTTCTGTAACTCTTCTCCATTGTCAGAAAAACAAACCGTTAGGTGAAAACTTATGATAATGGAGACTTCTTTCTACAGTAACTTTTTTCCTCTGACAGTAGCCACAAAGTGACATACAAGGTCTGAAAATACCACCTACATCAATATTTAATGAACTGTGATTGCTGACTTATTTTGCTTGGTGTGCAGCAAAAAGAAATGTTTCCATTGTAATTTTCAACCTGTATCCACATTTATTAATACAACAGAACATCAGGGAAGGGAAGGGAAGGGAAGGGAAGGGAAGGGAAGGGAAGGGAAGGGAAGGGAAGGGAAGGGAAGGGAAGGGAAGGGAAGGGAAGGGAAGGGAAGGGAAGGGAAGGGAAGGGAAGGGAAGGGAAGGGAAGGGAAGGGAAGGGAAGGGAAGGGAAGGGAAGGGAAGGGAAGGGAAGGGAAGGGAAGGGAAGGGAAGGGAAACCAAAGGAGGAACCAAATGTAGAAGCAGAAATCCATTTTACATATAAAGCTGTTGCCAATTCATATTCTTTTGCTCTTAGATTCAGTTTTCTAGATCTCTTTTGCATTCACAATGACTATTCACAAAGCCTCACTAAAATCTTCCTAGACAGTTTTCATGTATGCAAGTAATTGTTATTGGCATCAAAGAGAGCTACACAGTCATCAAAGGGAGTAAAGGCTGTATTTAGGGTTTATTTATTCTTTTTGTACATGTCAAATTTGTACATCCTTTGCCATAGCTTGAGAGCAGTCCGTACAGGGATGGGGACATAAAACCACATTGTAATCCTGAGATTGCTTACGTAATGGGCTTATCCAGAGTGTATGCTGAGAATGGTGTTCTATGTATTGTCATCTGACACTATTCAGGTGCCAGGGGATCCATTTCCTTCTCTTTCTCTGGAATAATGATAAGAAATATCCAGCCAAAGAAAAAACAGGATACGGTGTCCTTGAGGGCTTCTTCTAATGGTTGGTACAATGGTTTATATTACTCAAGTAGGGTAAAGTTATTCAGATGACAGCATTATCCATACCTTACAAATGTGTAAGGACAGCAGGGAATGCTTTCACTTCTTGTTGTAGCCCTAGCACAGATGAAGTATATAAGCTTAATATACATAGCTCAGCTCTTCACCTTTGGAAAAATACTTATGTTGTTATGATTCTCAGCAACTTCAGGCTGAAGAAAGATGAGCCTGAGATAATTTGGATATCTAAATTGCTATGAAGGGCACTGTAGTAGGCAATCACCAAGATGTAAATGCAACTATTGCTCTCTTCCTCTGAGTCTTACTCACACATCTTTGTGAATATCTTCATAATTCTGGATAGCTCCAATGCTACTGGAAGTTTCTCATTTCTCTTTGATGCTCATAATAAAGAGTACCTAATAATACAGATCATCTTACTGAAGTTAATAGTATTTTTGTTAATGGTGCAAAATCATAATGAGATTTTACCCCATACTATCCCTAAAATCAAAATAAAAAGCTATTGTTTTGAAAGAACTTTAGTGAGGTGAAAAATCGGACAGGTTGCAGAACTCAAACAGTTTTATTTAGTTCTATGAAGCCAAGCTGACTCTTCATTACCTGTTTTGTTCTTTGCAGAAAAGGACCTGGGATCCCAGTGGAGAAGTTTAACATGAATCTGCAGAGTAGCTTTGTAGGGGAGAAACTCAGCCTGAGCATCTGTCATAGGTTAGCAAGATGAACCAGTTACAGTAATGCCATCAGGTTCAGGGTGGTGACTTCTCCCCTCCATTCAGCACTTGGGAGAGTAGTACAAGAAAGACATTGATGTACTGAAGCAAATCCAACCAAGGATCACCAGGACACTCAGGGGCTGGAGTACATGATGTGTGAGGAGAAGCTGAGAGGTGGGTCTAAGGCAAGAAGAGATATAATTATGTTTCAGCTACTCAGTGGTAGAGCAAAGTGGGGAAAGATTTGCAGATGCAAAGTCCTCCTGAAGTTGCACAGTGATAGGACAAGAGGCATTGGACACATACGATGTCATATAGGAAATTTCAATTAGATCTGGAGATGTTTTTACCATGAGGGTGGTCTAACACCATGACAGGCTGCTGAAGAAACTGGGGAACCTCCATCCTTGAAGATGCTCACAACTCAGCTGATCAGAGCTCCGAGCAGCCTGATCTATGCAGGCCCTTCTCTGAGCAGGTAGATGGACCAGATGTTCTCCACACAACCACTTCAATCTAACATATTCAAAAATTATGTGATTATATGATTATATGATTATATGATTATATGATTATATGAAAACTTTCAGGTTTGGAAGTTATCTAGTGCTATTTCTGGTACATGTCATCTATCAAACTATCTATCTAGAGAATTTTATCAAATTGGTCAAGCATGACTTCCCCTTACTGAATTCATGCTGACAATCCTTGATGATTCTCTTGCATTCATATGTCTGTAAATGGCTTCCAGGATTAGCTGCTTCATGAAACATTGCATGTATCAATTACATTCATAAGTTAGTTAAATGAATACATAAATTAATTACATACATTTGCAATGTATGCAAATTTGTATTTGGTTGAACTCCTTTGAGAGATAAGATCATAGAAAATTTATCATTTAATTCTAAAATTTAAGGTTGCAGATGTACTAGATAAATCCTTATCCTACAATATATTGAGGCACAAATTTACGTGACACATCTCTAAGAAAAATATCAGTTAATAAATCATCTGGTGTACAATATGCAATTCAATCATAGGTTGGCATAGAAACTAGGTTCAGCATTCTCCCTAGCAGAGAGAAAGCAGTACAAAATCTTTAATACTTGCAAGCTGTTACTCTTAACTGCCTTATTCTCTCAAAACTGAGGTTTACTGTCTAGAGACACTTATAGGAAACTAAGCCAAATAAATCAAGATGACTGTAATTGTTACCATGAATCCTTACTGGCCTCTTTCCAAAATAACTATAAAATGTTGCAATTGAGGGTTTGGCTTTACTGTATATTTTGTCTTTATTATTACTTCAATCCAAATACCAAAATCCCTTGTTTAGCTTCAGAGATCCTTCAGTGTTGAGCTAATTTGACCAATAGTGGTAAAGTAAATGTTGCTGTTGCTCAGGATGATATTACTTAGGGGACTACAGAAAAACTTCTCATTCTCTATATGTTATGTGATTTTTTGAGTGATTTCACTCACCCTGCTTTTATCGAGTTTCCGTAACTTAAATGTGACAATATGATCCAACCTCTGTAGTGCAGATAGATTGAGCCTAAAAAAATGGATGTGCTGTCCCATTGAGGGAGATAACATTACATACATAAATATCACCATTGGAGATGGCGTTTGGAGACCAAACCCCACATTTATTACAATCATGTAGCCAGCACAAGATAGATAAATCAAGTTAGATAAATTCGGTCTTCAGTTTGTAGCAAAATTCTTCCAATTGTCAGTAATAAGAATTCTAGAATAATAAAAAAGTGCAATGGTAGACAATATTTAAGGAAATTAATAGATTTATCTCATTAGTCCTAACTAGGAATTATTTTTCAAGTATATCTTTTTATTATGTCCAGACTGAATAAGTCCAAATTACTATGATTGCAGCTTCAGGGATCAAACTCTGTTATACATATGTAAAAACTCTTCTAAAAATGAAAGTGGAATAGAATAGATTACTTTTAATAATTTAAAAAATCATCAATGTTTCATATTAGTAGATTTAAAATTTCTTACCTCAAATGTTAAAATACTTATTAGAATAATGATGATTTTTAGGTCAGATGACAATAATGTGATTTTCTTGTAACAAAACTAAATTAGTATACATCTCTTTATATAGAGGAATATATATATATTATGTATTATTTGTATGGATTTTTAGAAACATTTTTCCATGTTTAAAATAGGAATTAATAGTGACCAGACTGCATATTAGAAAAAGGGAGAGATGGAGAGTGATAAGTGGTAGAAGCTTAATTTCTGCTTTAATATGAAAATATTTCTAACCCTGTGCATCTCTATTCCTTGCTCCTTGCATTGAAACTGAGGAGAAGAAATGTTGTAAAAGGAAATGTTATCCTACTGAAACATGAGGATGTAACAATAACACAGTAAATAGTACTGTTTTTCCATTCAATTATAAATAATCTTTTTTAAGGATAATTACTTTATGTTATTTTTAAGTGGAAAATAATTATTTATGTGTCTGTGAACATATTTAGGAAAGCAGTTTGATTATGTATTTTAAATGATTCAATTATATGAAATGGAGAAAAAAAATAAACCGTTTAATCTGATTTTTTTTTTCCTTTCCAGTTGTGTCCATATTTTCACCCTTTGATGGACACAGCCTTGATTGCTGGAGTTGGTTCAATGTTATAGATACCATGTAGTACCTAACTACAGAATTCAAGGTTCTGTCCACCAAAGGACTAAATGGTATCCACACGTAAAATCTTTGCTCTTTCACTGCTTTTATTAACAAAAGTGATTTTATATATAATACAATGTAAAAGTCCTTGTATTATTAATAGCCCAGAAAAATCAAGTATAGTGTACACTTTATCTGTAAAGGAGAAGCAAGCTAAGAGGAAATAATTGCATCTTGGGAAAGCTCAGCTGTGATATCTCCAGAAAAATGGCTGAAGGCATGTCTTTTTCCACCTTATGTAGTCGTTTAATGCTCTTTATAAGAACATTTTATATATTTTATTATAACAAAAGAAACATTATTATGAGAGAAGGTTATGAACATTTGGTATATTCTATGGAGGATTTGTTTCTTATATTGATATTTTTTGGATTGTGACAGATGAAACACTGATAGTTTATATATCTTATTACTTTAGGATGTACAAGGTTTGCCTCAAGCCACAACAGTGATTCTCAAAATGACAGGAAACATTTAATCAGATGAAAGACCCTCTATCTATGCTGAAACAAAATATGTAGTTAAATTTAGAATGATTAGAATACTGGAGTTCACACATCTTTCTTGAACCATGAGGCAACACAGGAAGCAGAATTTCCTTTTATTACCTTCAGAGGTGATTACCTATAGTCCTAGGGTAAAAATCTATGATTAAGACACAGTCCTTTAGTGTTTCATGTTGTTTCAGGAGGGTATCTATATACCATAAGGGTAGTTGCTTCATTAGATGTATTTACATTAAGTAAACTCTACACAAATAATGTAGGAATTACACACAACACAACAAGTACAACACAAGGGATTTTGGTATTTTGCACACATTTGAAATCCCTGAAGCCTAGCTTAATAATGATTGCAATGACTCAAATTCTCTGACAGGCTTTTGTGAACTGTCTAGTTATGGTGGTCAGAGAGAAGATAAAAGCAAGACAGTTGGGAAAAGGAGGTAGGAAGAAACATCCCCATTGTCAGAGAAACTTACCATGAAAGTAAAGGGTAGTATTGGCAACAAATATTAAGATCTCTCACTTGAAGCTCTACCCATCTTATTCCATTTTCCATTTGTATAGATTTTTGGCATATTCACGTTATTTCAACTCTGATATAATGTTATTTGTCTAAAAAACTTGTTTGCACTCAGAGATTAGCCTAATTCTTTAGTAGAGATCACCTTGTTACACTGGTTTTCCTTACAGCATCCTTTTAAATTTGTTGTAATTTAACCCCAGCCAGCAACTAAGCCCCACCCAGTTGCTCAATCATTCCCCTAAATGAGATGGAGGAGAGAATTGGAAGGGTAAACGTGAGAAAACTCATGAGTTGAGACAAAGATAGCTCATTAGGCTAGGCAAAATCCACACATGAAAGCCAAGAAAAACAAGGAATTCATTCACCACTTCCTGCGGTCAGGCAGGTGTTCAGCCATTTCCAAAAAAAACAGGTTCCATCACACATAACAGCACGTAGGAAGACAAACACCATCACTCTTGCTTCCTCCAGTGTTATATGCTGAGCAAGATGTGACATGGTCTGGGCTGTTCCTTTGGTCAGTTGGGATCAGCTGTCCTGGATGTGTCTCCTCCGAACTCGTGCACCCCCAGTCCCTGCACAGGTGGGTGGGGTGAGATGCAGAAGAGACCTTGGGTCTGTGTGAACACTGCTCAGCAATAATGAAAACATCCCTGTGTTGTCAACACTATTTCCAGCACAGATTCAAAACACAGCTTCATAGCAGCTACCATGAAGAAAATTAACTCTATCATAGTCAAAACCAGCACAAAATTCTAGATGAATAAGAAGGTGCTCTGAACACCAGATTTTGTTGCATTCAGACAGGCTATAAATTGCTGTATCAGTACACATGTAAACCTCAAATTTTCATGAAAATAAATCTTATTTTTTTTCCTGAGTGGACTGAAAGGAAACCAAATCAGAGCCAGCCTTTACTAACTTGCCTTTGTTTACTGACTTTATGGTTGTGACAAATAAGCTCATGATACTTTTCTCACTGGTGGCAACAAAAAGTAATATATCAAAGTCAGTGGAACTTGAGAATAAAGAAAGGTAGAGTTCATTGCAAAGTCCTTGAAACAAGTGGAAATATTTATGTTGTCCTCAGAAGGAAATGACACTTGTACAACAATACAGGAAATTCCTTGTTTAAATGTCTCAGCTTCTCATCCTCTAGAATCAATTCAGAAAGACAGTTTTGCCACTACATGAAGAATGTGATCAATAACTCTTTATGCTGAGTAAGTGAGCAGGATGGTTAAACATTCTTAAATGGTTCAGAGAGTACTTGTGCTAGGCATGCAGCTAAGATCTCACTTGACACTGGAATGAAAGCCTTTAAGTCTCTTAGGAGTTTTCCATCAAATGCAATAGGTTTTATCTCAGGCCTTGGAAAAGAGACAGAGGATTTTTGGTTTTTTTATTTTGTACGTGTGTGTGTGTGTGCGCACATATCTCACATCCATATCCTTCATTCTATTAGAAAGTAACAACATAAAAAGAAAAAAAAAGAGCATTGGGGAAGGGATGAAAAGAGAACACTCGTTAGCAAAGACTGAACATCTAGAATCCAGGAAATATATGTGGCAATCACCCTATGTCACTATACATAACTTATGCCATGCATTTTTTTTTGCCATTTCTGATTTCAGTTTTCTGTGAGTTGTTATCTAATATTTGATATCCAAGAGAGACAAATGTATGTGGATATTTTATGTTTTCTGTGCTTCTCAGAACTTAAGATATTTATGAAAGTCTTCGTCTGCCATGAATTCCAAAATCTATTTAGGTCAAACGCAACATCATGGTCCTAAAATACAAAAATTAAAAAATTTTCTAATACCTCACATATTTGGCAGAGGGGTACCCATACACATCCTAGTTCTAATGCTATGATCAGCTTTTGAAATACTAATATTAAATCTATAAGAATAGACCCTTTCAGATTAAAAAGAAGAAAGAACTGAAGTGGTACTTCACTTTTTCTTACCAAACAGCTCAATGCTTAAGATTGTCAGCAGATTATGAGTAGCTACTGTGCTAAGCTGTTTGCTTCTCCATAAATGCTTTCTTTCCAAGGGTCTCCTTTACATTTCAATAAACTCATCCTAAATAATATACTTGATTGCATTTTTTATATCTAAAATATGGTCTAGAGTTTATATTGTATATTCTTTAACTCAAATTCAATTTGTTCTATAAACAGAATTTGTTTATGTAACTGATTAACTGTCATCAAATTAGGTCAAACACTGTTGACACAGTTTAGAGCTGTAATTGGTTTCTCTAATTGGTAACTATAAACCAGAATGTAATCAGCTCAGAGTAAGTACACTTTGTGCTATTAACCAGTAAAGTTTGGGATCTCTAGGGAAAGCTTTGCAAACTGTACGCTACAAACAGGATTAAAAGTCTATCAGCTTCTGTTTTGCTGTTTTGAAATTTATTTTGTAGAGCCAGCCACAGAGAAGTATAAGAACATATTTTTGTTCAACAGCAAGAAATAATGTTAACACCTCTACCTTGTTGTGGAAGCCTCCATCTTAGAGAACAGATTTGAATGTTATATCCTTTTCCTTCCTGTAATTGAAAAATCAGATTTCAGATATAGTATTTCTGACTGAAATGTGATCAAATTATGTGTATCCTTTAAACAGTTCTATCTCTAGTTAATAAAGTTATGCAGAAGTGCAGGAAAATCAGGGAATTTTGAGCCTAAAAAGCTTTATGTAAAATGATTAAAAAGAAAAAAAATCTGCCAGCTTGTTTGGGATGATCAAGTACATCTTCTATTCTCAGGAAAAAACCCACAGAAAAAATTTGTGACCACTTCCAGTGACTGGAGTCAGAGTGATCCTAATTTGCAAAACCTCATTGTCTGAAAGTAACATTGTCCATATGACTACTAATTGAGGTTATACTATTTCTTTGCACAAATTATAAATTCTATAGATATGCAAATAAGACTAGAAGGAAGCTCAAAGGGTCATCTACTCTGTCTCAAAGGAAGATTCTGCAAAAGCTTTGGTGGGTTTTGCCTACATTTTTCTAATACTCTCAAAACAAAAGATTACACAGCATTCTTAAAAATGTCTGGGTTTTATTATGCTTTTCTTTCCATTCCCTTCCCTTCCCTTGATTTATGAACTTCATCATTTCATGACATTACATTTTCTTTCACCTTCTCAGCGAGTTCTTTCCAACTTCAGAGTCAATCTAGAGCACAATTGTGATTTGATTGTTGCTCCTTTGTATCAATTATTAACAGCGTCTTTCAAACAGGAGTGGGGTGAGAATTTACCATTATAAACCCAGCCCAAATATAGCCAACAAGCTCTGCAATATCTCGTAGAATTATAGAATCACAGATCTTAAAGATCATCTAGTTCAAACCCCCTTGCCATGGGCAGGAACCCATTCCACTAGACCAGCTTGGTCAAAGACCCATCCAACCTAGCCTTGAATATTTCCAGGGTTGGGGAGTCCACAACTTCTCTGGTAAACCTTTCCCTCTGCCTCATGACCCTCACAGAAAAGGATTTATGCCCAATATCTGCTCTACACCTGCCCCCTTTCAGTTTAAAGCCATTGCCCCTTTTCCTATCACTATCTGGCCTTGTAAAAAGTCCCTCTCCAGCTTTCTTGTAGTCCCTTTCTGAGTACTGAAAGTCATAATATTAATGTACAGTTACAGAAGTTATTTTCATGTTGCTTTTTTTTTTGGTGGTCAGTTGTGTCAGTTCCTTCTTGAAGTTCAGGATTTAAGTAACAAATGAATGAGAGACCATACATTCTAGAGCAGCACAGCAACATTTTACTACAGGCCTGGGTCAATCTGGTTTAGAGAGTAGTTGTCATGCAAAGGGAAACCCTAATTGAAAGTAGTGTCTGACAAGGTGTCTGGGGTTGCAGTTATACTTGGGTAGTTTTTTTCCCTCTTTCTCTATTAGTCTGTTCTTATGAGACAGTAAATGTGTAGATACCTGTATAGTGATGAATTAAACTCAAGAATATGTGTATGTCCAGTTGTACTGTGTAAGCATTTTGTTGTAATTAGACCACAGTGAAACATCTTGTTCTAGGCTACTCATTAAATCATGGCAATCAGTTGAATTTAAATTTCTTGGGTTTTGGGATTTTTTGGTAAATTCCTTAAAATTGATAGAAGGAAAATATTGCTAATAAGCAGTATTTTTCAAGTGATGATAACATTATCTCTCTGTGAATATTAAGTAACTTAAGTATTGTATGCTCAAGGTTAAATATTTTTGAAAGTTTCCAGTTTTCAGAAAAGAGTGAAGTCTCCTTATCAAATCAGGCCTTTTATGAGCAGAATAAGGGCCTGTACTTTTCTTTTTGGAAAGAGTAGTTCTTGTAACATAAATATATTAACGAATATTTTAAGTTTAAAGTATTTCTAATTCTTTGATTCAGGATGTAAATTTATATAGATTTTCCAGTCTATGGAGCACAGAAATAAAATGCAATTAAGATGGAAAAAAAGGCCATAAGGGACCCTGAGAGATCATCCAATCCACTCAAAAAGTCCAGCAGAAAATTGAAATATGTTGAAAATTTGTCTGTAGAGCTTTTCACATTATGTACAGCCTTCTAATAATTATTTCAATTCTATATCAGAAATGCATCAAGTCCTATGAAATATAAAGATGACGTTTTTTGCTTTTTTTTCAACATCTTAAAAACTACTAAAGGAAAGATCTTGACCTGAACTATGACACACTGTCCCTCTTTAAACAAAACAACTTTGAATATTGAAGCATCATGCCATATATAATGAATTAAATATGCCCTCAGTGTTAAGCCTCAGTAGATTTGTTTTATTTGTTCACTTCAGTTTGCCTGCAGTCCTTCAGGTTACAGATTGCTTAAATGCTAGAATGTACTGTATCTTGGAGGGGATAAACCAAACATTCAAATTCTCTTTATCTTCTTTATATAATACTAATTTGTTTGCTCTCAGCTCTAAAGAGCTCAAAAAAGAACAGTGAAATATTAATAATGCCCATATTATTCACCATGTAAAACATATGCACCTAACAGGCATTTGAAGTGTTGAATACAATAGATACATTTCCTTAGTGCCGTTTACTGCTGCGTCTGCTTCGGTTCATGTATATGCATTTATCTCTGGATAGGAGCTTTCTGATAATCAGTGGTCTGAGAGGGTGTTTCACTCACAGTGAAGACAAAATGAAGGGGTCACAGCCTCACTAGGTAGTGTCTACAGGGACTTTTTTTTTTTTTTAAGGTATCATTGTCGATACCTTTATAAGGCCATTAATAATTTGACTTTAAGGATTGTCTCAAAGGGAACCTCCAGATGACATTTTTCTTGACAATAATAGTTATGCACTTATGGGCATAACCAGATCCTCAACACCAATTAAGCAAAAAAGTACATACGTGCTATGAGTTAAGAACCTCACTGAGGTCTCGTTGAAAAATAAGCAATAAAAGAACCAAAACCAAACAAAAACAAGACAAGGGACTCATTTTTAAATGAGCAATAAAATGCCTTAGTACGATGTAACTCCTTTCAATTGTAGCTGTAGCACTGCTTAACGATTTGGTCTGATTATTTAGGATTAGGTTGCTTATTACCTGTTTCATATTGAACATCTTCATGCATGTCCTTTCTGTTATTTTATCTTTTTCAATTAACAGTATAGAAATAGCCCTGCTTGAAATCAAGACTCACATAACTCAAAATTCTATTAGAATTTGGAATTCAGACTGTGTCTACTGGGGACATGATACTTGGAAGATGATAAAAGAATTTCAAGCCAAGAAAGCAGTAGAGAAATATGACCATACTATAAGTCTGAAAACTGTAGGAGTGTCCTCTTTGCCACAGCAGCAAATGAACAGGATTTTAGGAGTGAGGTAAAGGTGAAAGGAATAGGAACCTAGGTGACATTTTAGTAGATTGCTGATGAAAGGGAAGACATTTCTTTCAAGGCTGTAAATCTCGTGTCGCAGCCACGTCTTTAGCTTTTATATGCAGGGAACCCTCCCTAAGAAAAGAGGACAGCTGGACAATAGTTCATCGTACAAAGTGAGAAGATATCATCTCTGAAAGTAAGTTTGCTAGTCCAAACTCCAAAGCGGAGTTTTTAACGATACTTGATAAAAAGGAAAAGTGGATGAAGAGAAAAGGTATGGCAACACAGTAAAGAAGTGACCCTCACACTCCTCATGTGAAAACAGAATGACCAGGGGTCCATTTCAAGTATTGGAGTACAGATGCATCATTATGGAAAACAGAATAGGAATTAAAAAATTATTAATTGTGCAGAGTTATGATATCAGTGGGGTTAGAGAGTTTTCGTGAGATAGTACAAATGGGCGGAGTGCTGCACTGGATGGACACGGGCTCCACTAAAAGAGCTTGCAAGCTAGCAGCAAGAATTGTGACATTTCATAAAGATCAGTTGAAGAGCAATGGTAAAGTTAGGGAGAAAGACTCATCTTGCAGGTGTGGAGTCCTCCTGAAGATGGACAGTCATAGGATGAGAAGCAATGGGCACACAAGTTTCCATATGCAAAATCCAACTATATCTGGAAATGTTTTACTTTGAGGGTGGTCAAACAGCATGAGAGGCTGCTGTAGATGTGGAACCTCCACCCCTAAAGATGCTCACAACTCAGCTGGTCAGAGCTGCGAGCAGCCTGATCTATACTGGCCCTTCTCTGAGCAGGTAGAAGGACTAGATGACATCTAAAGGGCCATTGCAACCTGTGTTATTCTATGGATCTACAATTATTTTGCAATAATTAAGAATTTAGATGTACATGATTTTTGAGAAATAATAGTGCTATTTGCCAAGGAAATAATTCAGTGAGGTTCTTGAGGTTTACACTTTTCTACTTAATGCAATTTCACATTGATCAGTAGTGGTTCCGATAATGTTTTCTTACAACAGAGGAAAATGCATATACAATACAATAACTTGTTTCTTACCACCTGCTTTTACTTTTTCCCATATTCTTATTATTTCCAAACCCTCACTTTAGATATAAACAAAAAATATATACATATGCATATTTAAATGAAAACCTCATTTGTGCATCACTAGAGCCTCTGAGAGAGTTAACATTGAACTGAAAGGAAAATAACTATGGTAGAAAGTAAATGTGGAAATTTCAAATTAAATATAATGACTGAAAATGTAAATAAGAAACAACCCTGCCAGTTGCAGCCCACAATAGAATAAAAGAAAGAGGAAAGAAAACTCCTAAATTCTACTTAATCTAATCCAAATCCTTGCCATCTCCTAAGTGTTATGTCTTCCTTTTGAATAGATACTAGCAAATAATACTTCCTGAAATATTTTTTGTAATTTGCGTATCCTTTTTAATGCAAGCTTCTATTCTTAATTTTATGAATCCAATAGTTCAACTGCTTTCATTCTCCTCTTCTGAGAGAAGCTTATCATGTTCCATTCCTCTCCTTAGTTATTCTGTACTTCACTTCTGCCTAAGTAGAATGAGATATCCCCAGTATAACATTACAATCCATTCACTGCAGCTTACCATCTTTATAAATTTTGAGTAACTTTTTCCTTCTTAGCAACCATACTAATCTCCACAAATTTTCTTCCAAGTTATTTCATATGAATTAAGAAAAGCATAACTATTTTCTGATTGTTTTTCTGCTCTGTGTTTATGCATAGCAGAATTTCCTTATTTCTATCTATTATCTAAGTTTTCATGGAAAGTCTCACAAATATTTTAAGTTCTTTTACTGAAAATGAGTTTAAATAGGTCAGTAATGTACTGAACTACAAATAAATTATAATTATTAGCTATATATAAAGGTATTAGTACACAAGCCACTTTAAAAATAAAGTGAGGTTTTAAAGAGTAGAAATTAAAGAGTTCTGGAATGTAGCTCTGTAAATACAAAATACAAGCTTTAGTTTCCATGTATCAGTTATTTCTTCAATAATTATAGCTGAAATATCTGACTTCTAGATAATACCAAGATTTTGAATTCATATTGGCTCATTTTCATGTGAATCTACTCCTATTTTTTTCTAGGTTTTAGTTTATGGGCTCAGTGTTATCCTTTCACAGTTTGGCCACAAAACAGATCTAAAAAATACTGCATTTGAGTTCAGGTTCTTCCAGCGAAATTATAATGTGCTGTGTTTGCTTGCTGTATGTAACTCTAGATGTTATTGGTGACTTTAGCACTCCTCTTTCTCTGATAGATATTTCTCAGTGCAGGCAGTTAATATTAAAATTTTGCTATCAGTCCTGGGAGGTACAGTGCTTCATTTTCCCCTTCAGTCGGCCCAGCAACAAATGGAAATTGTATCTAGGAAATGTTTTTTGGTCTGTTTTCTTTCATTATTAACATATGGCTTCACCAGTAAAAACCCGTTTCATATTTCATCTTAACTGATCACTCAGACATCTTTTAGACCTGATCTAGGAATCATTTTTACTTACTGATTATAGATTTGTTCAAATCAAAGACATTTTAGGTCATCTCTTTCTATTTGTAAATGCCCAGGTTTTACAGAAGATACGAAACTGAAGATAAGACGCACAGATTTTATTTATTGTATTTTCTCCAGTAATTATTTGGACCTGAAATTTTTCTGCAGAGAAGGTAGCAGCACTGGATTCTAATAGCTGGTATCTGATGAAAGGCATTTTTCCTCTCTTCCCAGACTGTAATTTTATTACTTGTCAATTTGTTGGCAGCTAACACAGTTGACTCGATAATTTGATATAACTCTTGAGTTCTAGGCCAACACATACAATATCTATCTTCTAATAATTTTGCAGCAATTTGGGGTTAGAATCATAGATTCATCAAGGTTGGAAGAGACCTTTAAGATCATCAAGTCCAACCACCAACCCAAGCACTACCACTGTAACTTCTAAACCAGTAAAACATATCACCCAGCACAATATCCAGACACCTCTTAAACACCTCCAGGGGTGGTGACTCCACCATCTCCCTGGGTAACCTATTCCAGAGCCTGAACACCCTAACAGTGAAAATTTTTTTTTCTAATATATGGCTATATATAACTAAAGGTTATATGCCTTTAGAATGTAATTAAAGTTTATATGCCTTTAGAATTATTTCTCGGTCTCCAACTGTTTTTTGGATAAATCTACCTGTTTCATGATAATCCATGACAGGAACAGGCCTTTTTTCTGGTACCCCCTCTTTAGGATTGAAAGACTTATTTTTCAAGACAAGCTTTTCTAGTGATTACTTATCATCTTATATTCAGTCATCCTTGGTTCTTTAGAATTGGAGCTATTCCAAAACCTTTTCTATTACTATACTTCATGACTGATGTCTAACTATCAGCATGATCCACAGCCTCTAAAGAATTTTTTAAAGCTTCAGATCAGTTCTTAGCATGTTATGTTGAAGTCTTCAGTTTCACAAAGTATCTGCAGCTCATTTTTTGTTTACATCAGTATAAAGATTTGCTGCTGTTCTTGGCACAAAGTAATTGAATTGAGAACCACACAGTAAAATGCAATTGATTATGTATTTAAATTTGACAGTTTTTTGGATACCTATTTTGCAGTTCTGAGACAAACATAATATTTAAAATATGAAACATGATCAAAATCAATATTTAACCTTAATAATCATCAATAACATATAGAAAGTACATCTGTTCAAGCATATGTGCAATTAAATAATGTGAAAAAAATTCATAGCAAATAAATCTGAATTTTTTGTGTGTGGTACATCATAAAACTTATTTTATTGGTTTATAATATGTTAGAAGAAGATAACAGGGTCTTGTTAACAGACAAAGTTGCTGGTCATGAATGTAGCCAGGAAAATAAATACCACATAATCCTTAAAAGTATTTATAAACAAAAAATATATGTAATTATCAGAAGAAATTTTTTTGCAATTTCAATGTCACACTGGATATTACTTGAACTCATACTGAGGAGGTGGAATAGATTCTTATGGTTTTCAATAAGTATTTGGCTTGAGCTAGTGATATTACATTAGAAACACTGAAAAAATATTGAAAGTATGAACGTGGTATTTGAAGCTGAGATTCATTTCACTTTACATCAGGTATCTAAAAATTAAAGATCTCACCTCAACTACATTGACTCCACAGACACTAAAGGGGATCCTCATTGCACGGATCAGAAACATCTTTAACAATAAAGTAAATTACTTTCTGAAGGAGCTTACATCTATCATGTGAAAAGAGAAGACAAGTGAATAACTAGGCTGCTTTAAGACAGCAAGTTTTAAAATGAACAAAAATAAGATAAAACAATTCTTCCTTAGAACCACAGAAAAAAAAAAAATATGACATCTCTTAAATTTATTTAAGGTACTAATTTAAAAGCTTTGCCTCAGTATGTCAACAATATGTAATTGTAGTACATCAGGTATTTTTATAACATTGCAATATCATTCTAACCTTCCTCAGGCTTTTACTGTGGGTGTATGAAATGTTAGGAGAGTAGGTTTTGGCAGCTTATTACTTTATGGCTTTCTTTAGCTTTATTACTAGAGGCAGGGTGGGCCAGTTCCCTTTTTCTCCGGAATGGTGTAGCACATGGAGGTTTTAGTTCTGCTTATCTGTTAAACTTATGTCTAACTGTCAGATTTTCTTAACCCATTTAATGAATAAGGAATAATGATAAATAGCTGATTATCTTGACCAAGAACAATACAGAATTTGTATAAAGACTCTAACTCTCTAGTGGCCATAGGTAGACTCACGGTAGTGTCTAAAAGGGACCAAACTAAGCAGAATTAAAAGCCAAAGTGTGGTTAATAAAAAGAATAAAATGTCTTCCCAGCTGAATTTACTTCATTATTCCTCTAAAGGAAGCAAATAAAACAAATTTTTGTGTAAGGAAAGAAATTTGCCAACATATTCAAAATTCAACATTTACCACTGAGCTGTCAATTATATACTACAAAAGTAAATATGTCATGTGCTTATTTGGTTTTGACAATGTATATTCAAGGCTGTTTTTACAACTGCAAAAGTTTTCATTCACAAAACCCTCAGGAATAAAAAATTCAGTTATATGAGTACTTGATAAGACAACATTTAAAGAAATAACGTTTAAAATTCAGTATCTTTATTAGAAAAGCAGTCTTTTATTAGCACAATGTCTAAAACTACCATGTAAATTAAGTTTTGGTACAAATAAGTGAAAGCAGTAAAAAGGATATACAGGGAAGCTACTGTGGAAAGTGAATTAAAATGGGAAAGGAAATTAGCTGTGCCACTGCAAACCACAGGGGCTTTTGTGCTGTGTGTAGCTCTGTCGCTTGCACTGCCAATGCTGTATTTGCAGAGCTCACATTCTCAGCAGAATGTGTCTGCCATTGATGTATTGAAGAAAGGCTATCTTACTAAGTACATATAAATACATCATTTCTTAGACTAAATGGTGTTAACACAATGCAATAAAAGGAATTAATCTTTACCGAGATTATGTTAGCTAAAAAATAGGACTATAAAAACTGATTATGTGAGATTTCTACTTCACAGAGGGAAATAAAATCAGTAAAATATCCTTTGCTAGGAGAAAATAACCAAAGGTGGTCAAGTAACGATTTAAGAGATATTTTTGAGAGGATAAAAATGAAGTGTACTGTTAAACATTGGAGTATTTTAAGGTGGTCTTTTCAAAAGATGAGCATAGAAACTGCTTTCTTTCTGTTTCTTAGTCTTAATTGTAGTTGAATCTCTCTGTGTTTCTAGAGGGTTCTTTTCTGAAGCCCTTAGAGTGAGAGTGTCAATCTCCCTGGAAGATTTATTACTGAATCAATTTTATTTGGTTAAACAGGTGCATTTCTTCAAGTGTGCCAGAATCATGACACTGCTTTTGTTCCTACCAGACATTTTAGGTAAGAGCAAAAATGCTCTGGAATAAAAGCAAAGAAACCAACGGGAACAAGAAAATAATAAGGAAGAATCATACTTGATGTTTCCTTTTTCCTGGGCAAATTCCATTCAAGATTCTGGTCTATCAGAAAGGGAAGGGTAGGAATGTATTAGGGATGATGTTCTCACAAGATAGAACTGCTCTTTCAGATAAAGACTAAGATAAAAACGTTGAGTAAATAAATACTGAAAAAGCGTGGGAAATAATTTACTGATAGAATTCTCCATTCAGGTCAAGTGGATTATAGACACTGAACTATGTCAAGACACTGAAGTGTGTCAAGGACTCTAACTGAACAGTGAATATCAATTTCTCTCAATTTTGAAAATGCTACTTTCTTATTCAGGCATTTGTAACATTAATTCAATGTCAGAGAAATAAACAATTCAGTATCAATATTAGGAATATCTTACAAATTTAAAAAAAACCCTAATTTCTTCCATTTGGGAAATGAAACATAAATATATGGGAGGAATGACAAAAAAAATTATTAATAGAGATGAAATAGATTATGTCTTTGGACATAGAAAATAGAATAGAATAGAATAGAATAGAATAGAATAGAATAGAATAGAATAGAAGTAGAAGAATATCTCAGTTGAAAGAGAACTACAGCAATCATCCAGTCTAGCGGCCTGACCAATTCAGGGCTGACCAAAAGATAAAGCATGTTGTTAAGGGCATTGTTCTAATGCCTGTTAAACACTGACAGGCTTGGGACATTGACCAGCTATTTAGGAAGCCTGTTCCGGGTTTGACCACCCTGTCTGTAGAGAAATGCTTCCTAACATTCAGCCTAAACCTCCCCTGGTGCAGCTTTGAGTCATTCCTGTGTGTCCTCTCCCTGCATCTCAGGGAAAAGAGCTCAGCACCTCCCTCTGCACTAGGAAGCTACAGAAAGCACTGAGGTCACCCCTTGGCCTGCTCCTCTCTTAACTAGACAAGCCCAAAGTCCTCAACTGCTCCTCATCATATAAATCAAAGCAGATTTCCTTGCACCTTACTCAAATTGTGTTTAACATGGATATCCTGTAATCACATCATATATACGAGATAAATAAGAAAGATGTTGAAATCTTGAGAAAAATTGTATTTATTATGTATCTGTGGAACAGCTCTGCATTTCTTCTAATGATAGCTATTTTATGTTGGAATGAATACCATTCATTTCATTATTCCACTCCACAAACTAACTTGCTTAAAAATATATTTTTTCCCTAAACTATGAAATGCTTAACCTTAAAAGAAAACCTGTAATAACTTGTAAAGATCAAAACTTCATTTGAGACTACCATTTCAGATTTTAAATGGTCCAAAACAAGCTTCCAAATCTTGTTCAGCTCCATTTATGGTATTAGCTCTGTCTTCATCTACTATGATCACTCTAGAGTTGCTATTAAATATTTAATCATAATAATGTTATTAATATCTGACTGGAATTCAGAATTGTAGGAGAAAATACCTATTATACCGTGACCTTTATGTGTATGCACTAAAGGCTAAATGTTAAGAAGGTACTTGGTCTTTGCCTTAGAATGATTGATTATCATGTTATCACATCCTGTCTGAATTAGACAAGCTCATGTTCTACTGCACAGAGCAAAATTTTCCATCTTTGAGATGGGTATTTCATATCCATGTGCTCTAGAATTTGTGTCTGCAGATACTATAAGTTACATGTGAAGTCAATTAAACTAAAATGAAATAATTTATCTAAATTTATGTATTTTAAGTACACCTGCTATTGTAAATACATTATTTAAATTTATATTAAAATATTCTTGCTTAACACAAGTCACTTCTCCTAACTCCCCATGCATTTTTCCCTTCTTATTGTGTACAGTAAGAATTACCATTTGAATAAAGTTTAGTAGTATAATTTAACTTATACCAACCTGAAAGTGCAAGGTCTTGGAATTTATGTGGGCTTACATTGATCTGAAACAGTTTCACCTAGTTTAGTAGTCAAGTGACTGTTACCCAGCCTATTCTACCTCAAGGTCAGAAAAACCTTATATAGTCTGATAAACCTAAGCAGCTGTTGCATAACAAAAACCAGCTATTTGATGTTGTGTGCCCTAGTGTGCAACTCTTTATCAGGAAACATATATGAATGAAAATAGTTTTAAGCCCCAAGAACAAGTAGGAAAAGACTCTTGCTATGAGCATCAAAACTGCGTGCTGCAAACTCAAGATGCTTAAGACTGGCTGAGAAAATTTATCTCTACTTTGAACATTGATACTGCTGGCCTTAGTATGCAGGAGAACCAAAAACATCTTTCTCTCCATAAAACCACTGCAAACTCCTGTTTCCACAGCACTTGGCCAACTTAGTACCAAGGAGTCAAGGCCCATCTCTGCTATGGCAAAAGTGTGTAGTTTTGACTGAGATTGCTGAAAAAGAACTGTGAGAAAATCTGTCAAAGAACAAGAAAATAATATTACAGGCACCAGGAAAACTGGGATCATTAATAATACAGAGCATCAAAAGCAAAGACTCCAAAAAACTCCAACATGAAAGTATTTAAAACCCTAACGCGAAAATAAAACCATCAAAAAACCCAACATCAACAACATAACAAACAATGAAGCAACCCCCCCTCCAAAAAACGACAAAACCAAAATACCCAAAACAAACCCATACAAAAAAAAACCCCAACAATACAAGAAGTATAGAAAGCATAGCAAGGAGTTATCAAATTATTTGGTCAGTTCAACAGTACTGGCTTATTATTAATCATGCTTAACAAGTATACTGTTATAAGATTCTAGAAAAAAAGCTTACTGAACTGAAGGACAAGACAACAGTGTTGGAGTCACTGTCCCCATTCCTGGAACAAGGAATAAGAAGGTACCAATGAAGACAAGGAGAAAGGAGGACTAGGGTAAGGACAAAATGTCAAAGACAAGTCAGAAAGTATGGATACAAGGATGAGGTAAAACAAACAAATAAACCAAACTACCAAACCCTAAAATCAGAACAGCTAAGACAGGAGTAAGAGTGAAAACCTTAGAAGTGCAACTGCCATCAGGTAGCACACAGAAAAAGAAAAGCCACCACCAAGTCAACAAGTGATGGATTTTATATACAAAGAATAAAGCACCAGTCAGGCTAACAGGCTGGTTCTTTGTCTCCTGACTGACTCTTGTCAGGCAACTAACTGCAGCTCAATTGCCTGGACCTGACATGGACTGACAGCTGCCATGTTTGATGCTTCATGCTTCAGAAACCCCAAGTGACTCTTGCTACACATTTTTATTTTACTTTCCCTTGTATTCCCTATTTTAGAATACATATAATCTCTGAATGAAGCTTTTTATCTCATGATTGAGACATTTAAAACATTTTTCTTTCCTTTGAATTATCTAGTGCCTACCATGGTATAAATTCAGGAGTATGATTCTAATTCCATCCAACCAGTTTTTTCTCTCCCCTCTGACTACAGAGTTTTTATAAAAAACACGTTGTGAAACAAACACACAAACCTCAACTAGCTGTCTTATTTAAATAGTCAATGAGTTCATGAAGTACTGAAGGCAGCAGAATAAACTTACCAGCTAAAAGCAACTTGATCAGGGAGTCATATTTCCATAAAATGCAAGATAAAGGGAGGAGAGGAGTAGATAGTTTGTTACATTGCATTTAGTTATGAAAAAATAGTGTATAAAAAAGCAAATGTTTCAAAATTGAAGCCCTGGAAAGTTTACAGACTGAAAAAAAATCATATTTATTCTTTCTGCAACTGTATAATTCCTTCAGAATTGGAGGAATTTTTAAAAGAGATGGAATAGAAATTAAAGTTAAGTAGTACAAATAAAACAGAAAAGAAGCCCAGTCCCATATAAAAAGACACAACATCCTTTGTAGCTAGGACATATTAGCCCCATTCCATCATTCAGGTATGGCTAGAGTGAAAGGGTAGTTTAGCAGAATTACATACTCTTGGACAAAATGTTGCTGAGCCTAAACATCAGATTAAATTTTGCTGGGCTGATCCCAAATATAGTGATTGTTCATTTTTTATAACTTGCAGGTTGAATAATTTGTTTCATCTCTTTTTTTTTTTTTTTTTCCCCTCACATCTTGATAGTATTTTTTTAAAGAGCAAGGATAGAGTTGCTGCATTTTATAGACTAAAAATGTTGACTATACAATACCATCATTTCCTTGAAAAGAAAACTCAGGAAAAAGTCACACCTGAGAACCGTGGTCATATTCAGTAGATGTGCAGATGTGAAAGTATCCTCTTGCTTGTAACAAAGTCATTCTAGGGGAATATCAGATGCTATTATCTAAAATGGAATATTATAGAAAGTATTGTCTCAAGATCATTCTTTCCTAGATATTGGTACTGGCAATAATTATAAACTTTAAAAGCTGATCAAATCTGGGGCCTTGTTCAAATTCTTTTGTAATAGTAATGCCAAGAAGTCGGCCTGTGTAAGTGTCCAACTGCAACTGTGGGTTCTGGAACACGCATTTCTATAAAAAGGCTCTTTGAACAAAAAGTTCTTTAAAACTTTAGAAGGTAATGACACATGACATATTTGTAAAGGGTACAGTGGTATTATGTCTGCAATTTATCTTTAAAAGGCCTCATCCAGAATGTTTCTCTAAATTAATTGAAAAAGTGGTCTGAGGAATAAATGGGGGGAGCTATCCAGGAGCCAGACGCTGTCATGAAAATGAAGCTACAATATTTTTTTTCATTAGGATATTAAAATCAATGAGTATACTTTATGTCTTACTAGAAAAGATTTAGAAGGAAGAAAGAGCCAATTAAAAGAAAAAAAATTGTATTTTTCAAAAGTTGTGTTATAAAAATCTGTACAAACTCTTACAAAAGGTTGTGCAAAAAATTGTTCTGTTTTTTCTCCCACAAAAATTATAGTAAATTATTAATGTGTGGATCTCTGAAATAGTACACAGAATATTTAAATTAATTAAATTCCTTTAAAAATTATGCTATAAAATAAATTAATTACTTTTGCTCATTTTATTCAAATAAAATCAATGATTTCTAACTCCATTCCTGACTATGTTGTTTGCTTATTATGACTGAAACCAGCACAACTAAGAAGCTGATGAGGAAAAAGGAGAAAAGTTTGTTGTTTTCCTCTAAACTACACTGAATTCAAAGGCCAATGAAGTCAATAGAAATCTTTCCATTACCTACAGTGCGCTTTTGATCATGCCACAACTTTATACTTCAAAGGTGTCTTGGGGTGACTTTATGATGTGTATACCATGTTGCTGCCCTATGCCCAGAAATTAATTTTGTCCCTTTCTATGCCTTTAAACTGACCCTGAGAAGAGAAAAAACCTGACCAAAACTTTCAAAGCACTTTTGCAGTTTGTTTTCATGTTTTCAAAGACACAGAGATAGAGATGGCTCTCTGCATTCAGCTGCAGCAGGAGAGCGAAAGCAGAGGGATACTCCCAGCTTGCTTTCTTTCCAGCCAGCTTTCAGCTTGCTTTTCCTCCAGAGAGTTGAACTTTGTTTTCCTGGGACTCCGATTTTTCCCTTCTTCTCTGCTGGATGGTTTCAACATCAGAATACATTGGGAGGAATTTCCACCTAGGCCTTGGCCCTGGAGGTGGTCCCACCACCCCATCCCAGCTCCAAGGAGGGGGAGAGAGAGATCGACGGAAGGACTCCGAAATTTTCCCAGGTTTCTCTCAGCAGGGCAAGGGGTTTTATTATTTAGCATTATTATCCTTTTCCCGTGCCTTTGTTAAATAAATAGTTTTTGTCTCTTTCACTTTCCTTCAAGGAAAATTTATTTTTTCTCGAACCTGGTGGGGGAGGAGTGGTTGCAGCCTGCCTTCTCTCAGAGGATATATTTCCAAATTTGCACAAACCAGCACAAAAGGATAGCTCCCTCTCATCCTTTAAGGTTTTCCCCTCTTTTAGCCATCATAACTTTGCTTCCGTCTATGCCTTCTTTTTTTGTATTTCTTTCAGGAAATCTTGGCCCACTTTTCCTTCTTTATTACAGAAGATTTTATGGAAAACCCAGCTGAAAAACAGCAAAATAACTCTATGAACAGCAAGAGACAGACTTCACAACTTTTTGTGAGAGACCAAAGACCCATCTAGACTCTGTTGTCCACAAGAGATTTAAAACTTGTCCTGAATACCATCTTTGGTGTTTATATCTGAAAACAGATGTTTATATATGGAAGACACACTTGTGAATTCCACTAGACTCAGCTACCCCTCTTGTCTGAAATATTTGTATTTTCATTTAGAAAGAAACTGGTACTCTCTAGGGTAATTGCACAAAATGTAGGAGATTTTTATTATCCTCCTTCCTTTTATTTTTTATAATTTATTTTATTTCTATGTTAGTGAATACTTCAATGTAACATGAAATTCATCATCATAAAATGAAAGTATATCATCCCAGACAGATGGCTTGAAGTATGACAAGTATTTTGTAAGTATGACATTTCTTACAAAACAGAAGTAACTGAGAACAAGGGGAGGGAGATATGATACAAATAATAATTTTTTAAAAATCTCATCTTGTCAATAAATGTAGTGATTAACACTCTTTAATTTACCTTCTTTCTGCTAAAATGAGTTACTAGAAGGTATATACTTTTATACGTGGTTTGGGTTCAAGTAGAATGAAAGCTAGATTTAGAAAGAGCTATTTTAAGCACACCTGTTGGTAGTGCACTGAGACAAAGGAGTAACTTTTTAGTACAAGATGCTGTCAAGAAAACTTAAAAAACCCCTTAAAAATACATGAGTCCTTATCCAAAATGACTTTCTGCTGTACTCAGCTCTCAGTTAATGCATTAGCAGTACAAATCTATCAATTATGTTCAGGCAGCCTTCCTGCCTGTACTTTACAGAGTACACCCTTAGCAAAGAGGAAAATTTATAAAAATAGTTACAGAGTTCTTTCAGATGTCTGTGAGCAAGCCAAATCCAGATCTTTGATGATTATGAAAGATGTGGTACTTAAGTAGGACATATTGTGAAGTTAATGACTATTTAGAGTTCTCGGCACCATTAAAATTTAAACAAGTTTCGTTTTCTGAGCCAAAATATGCCCATTAATTTTAACAGTAAGTTTGTTTCTTTTAACTATGAGAGTCTTATAAAAGGTGTTGCCTTCTTCCACCAAATTATTTAAATCATTAAGCTATATTTATTTGTGTCAGAATAGAAGTCATTATGGGAATTTTAAATGTAAAAATATAACTATTATTTTTTGTATCAGTTATATCTATAATTTCACCACAAGGATAAGTTTTTGGAATGACAGCATGCAATGCAGTGTAGGAGTAAGGGAAAAAAAGCAAACATTGGATCAGATCCTTCAGGCACATTTAGGTGTGTCTCACACCCAACAAAGTGAATTGAGCACCTAAGTGCTTTTGAAGATCTGGTTCTTAACAGACTGCTCACCCTGATAAGTGAGATGAGGAAAGGAGTAGATGTGGAACTGCTTTTCTCTGCCTCAGTATTATATACTGAACTGAGGAAACCAAATCTTTAGTCTACTGTCATATATCAATGATGTGAGGGATGTCCAGATGCAGTTTATTCTTAACTATTTGTACATATGCCTTTTAGAGAAAAGCTAACAAGTTATTAGCTACACTAATTGTCTTGCAGTTGAATGAACACATCTTGAACAAGCCCCACAGAAAGGAAACTTGGAAAAAATTTAAATGAACCACAGCCATCTACTTGTCTAGAAGACTCTAGAACTTCAGCCTCAGACTTTAATGGTATTTGATCATTTGAAAAAATATCCTGATATCTACATTTATTTACACTTTTAAGGGTTTTCAAAGAAAAAATAAAGGTGACAGGTTGACTTTATATTTTGAATTTAATTTAAAAAAATGCTATGTATTGACAGAAATTCTGAGTATAACTTCTGTACTGTGATTTAGTCCATCTAATTTAGTCTCTATCGATTTGAAAGTCTTCACTTCAATCTTTATACATATTACACTAAATTAATTAAAATCAACTAAATATGTGTTTATTGAAAGGAAAATTCACATTTATAAGAAAAAGAGCAAATACTTTTCAAAACGAGTGAAAGATGGATCACTTAGTGGCTGCAGCAGCTACAATACTGCTTTCCCAAAAAGCTATGTTAGAAGCCTTCAACTGAAGTAATCAATGAAAGTAAAAGTCCTCAAACTTCTTGAGAAATAATAAATTTGATTCAGAGGAAAACCACAGGTCCAGTCAATATGAGGTAAACGGGTCCTCAAATTGGCAAGACATCCACACTTTTAGTTTAAAGTTTCTCGTGTAAGGGAAACATAAAGTAAATGCTGTCTTCTCCTAACTGATTCACACAGAGGAGTCCTGATAGAATAAAGAATGAACAGGAAAGGTCACTTTTTTCAGCCCTCTGAAACTGTAATTTGAATCCAATCTATCTCCCTGTTGTATAGCTAGAGTGTTATCAGTTATGAAATCACTTAATAAGAGTGCTTTATTCTTAATGACTGAGAGTTAAGCAAGGCTGCTAGAGTTTGCTTCAATACCTATATTGATTTAGAAGGATAATTGGAAGCCAATCTAGGATTATGTGAGAGAAATAAAAGTCTCTTGTGAAAAGAGGTCTTGCAGTTGAGACCATATAATACTGGTATGAGTTTCAATTTTTTGAATGTTCTCACTCCTGCAAATTAGACACATGTGATATAGAATTGATATATTTTGGAATGAAAGAGGCATTTTGGATAAAGGACAGTTATTCCTTGATGATGGTGAAGACAGGGAAAAGAGTATAAATTGTAAGTGCGATAACAAAATAAACAATAAACTACCAGAAATATCAAAACTGGTTTCAGCAATTTAGTATCTAGGAAATAAACAGGAGATACTTCCAATCTGCAGCAATATATGATATTTCACTGTTTGCTGTAAAAATATTTTATGCTTTTAATGTTCATATGGAAGGAAAATTTTATGTACTGAGGGAAGGAAGAGAGAAGGTGAAAGAGGCTTAAAGCCTACTGTAGTCGGTATTCAATATTCAAAAGCTTATACCTTGGTAAAGTTAAAACCAATTTTGTCTGAAAGCAAGGTACTTCTTTTAAATGAGAATTATTTCCATGCCAAATTCCATCTCAAAGCTCTCATCCATTTCAGCTCTAGGGCTGCTTAGAAAGAGGTTACAGGCTTCTTCCCTCTCCCTCCTGCTCGGTAATGGTAGCAACAGATTTTCTTCACTCTCCCTGCATTTAAATATTACAGACCTACTTTTGCTCAGACTTTCTAAACAGCTGAACATCCATGCAAAATAAACAAAAAAAATTTCTAAACTGAATGACTTTATGATTATCTACAGCTAACAACAAAAGCAGGAAACCTTGTATTCTCTTCCTATAAGAAGAGCAAATCATATCCCCAGATGTTCTCATCAGCACCTGAAAAAAAAGCCCTGTTTTTCTTTCAACTGCATTAATTGATTTAATTTTTTTTAAATGAAGCAAAGCATAAAAATAAATTATTTGAAAAAGAGTAAAGGAATCAGAAATGTATTGGGGGGGTGGCAGAGAGATTTAATTCTTACATCCATGAAGAAAAGAAATGATAAAGACATACATGTTAAAAAGCAAAATTTCCAGGCAAAATACTGCAGATGACCCATTTGCCTATATGAGATGTTGTTCCTACCTTATCTGCACCTAATGTTATGTTTATTATGCTTCCACAGACTTAACATATTCACACATCTTCTGTCATCTTTCTAACATCCACAGAAACTGATTCAATATGCAATCAATGGATCACAAATTTTAAAATTAGTTGTCTTTAAAACAATTTTAGTGTCACCCACTTTATTTAGAAAATAAAATATAAAAAACCTCACACCTTCCAACTATTTTCCTTTAGAACTTAAACATAAGCAAGCAAACCTGTTATTTCTTTAAACACAGAGGAAAACTTCATATTAAAATGTGCTTAAACACTTGAGTTTTGCAAGTTTTATAGCAAAGTATCTTATACTGCATATCTCATTTAAAGCATCTTTACTTCAAAGCAAAGGCTCCTTTTGAAATAATTGTTTCTTTTGAGTCTAAGTTATGATCACTAATATCAGTTACCAGATTCAAATTTAGTATCTAGTCGATGGTTTCTTAACTTAATTTTAATTGGGATAGTAACCACTTATCAAATACGAACTGATGAATCTAAAAAATGTTATGATATGTAGAGACCAGTCAAGTAATACTTTTCCAGTCTTAATGAACATTCCAAAGGCTCTGGGGAATGTTATTTACTGGTGGTGCCAGGTATTGACTGAAGACTTTTACAGTGTAGATGTTTTCCTATGCTAATTAATGCTATCTTAAGCTGAACAAGAGACCTGACCCATATTTTCCCTTCCCTTGTGTGTTGTTGGCTACTCTTCATTAGTGATGGAGACACTCTTAAGACACCAACTTAGACTTAGATAACTATTTGTTAGACAGGTAAAGTCAGATAAGGTGAATCTCACACACTGTGCCCATAACTCAGTTGGAATATTTGTTTAAACTAAATCTACAAAATGATCTCATTAATCATACTTTCTTATGAATTATTCATATAATGCTTCATGTGATCTAATTATTAAATATCTACATCTTTGTCTAAATCAAGCTAGGTGTAATTATACTTTACTGGATTACAGGCAATTAGTTTTATTATTACTGCAATCAACAGTACAAATGCAGAAAAAACAGTTTTTAGGTCTGCTATATTAACCACATTTAAAATGAGGGGAAAACTCTTAAAGGCTTGTTTTCAAATTATATCTCTACAAATTCATAATAAGTGATTAGAGGTCTGAATGCAATACTTATGTTTCAGAAAATTAGTTACAAGTAAAACTAAAAACTATCTATGACAGTAAACCTGTTATCAATCAAATAGAGGGTAGTAATTAGTTACCATGGAGATATAAATTGCTTAATCTCACATGCCAAATAGAAATATTTATTTTCAATTTTTTTTTATAGTTCTGTCTCAATTTCCCTACTTGCCTGCTATGTATTTGTATTTGTTTTGTGTGGCCAGGTTTTGGTAGCAGGGGAGCAGCAAGGGTGGCTTCTGTGAGAAGCTGCCAGAAGCTTCCTCCATGTCTGGCAGAGCCAATGCCAGCTGGCTCCAAGACAGACATGGTGCTGACCAAGGCTGGAGCAATTAGAAATGGTAACAACTCTGTGTTAATGTATTTAAGAGGGGGAAAAAAAGTTATTGTGCAAACATAATTGTTGCCAGAAAAGAGGGGAGTCAGAATATATGAGAGGAACAACTCTGCAGACACCAAGGTCAGTGGAGAAGCAGGGCAAGGAGGTGCTCCAGGTGCTGGAGCTGAGATTCCTCTGCAGGTGAAACCTATGATGAGGCAGCTGAGCCCCTGAAGCCCACGGACATCAACAGGGATGCAGAGACCCACCCGCATCCCATGGGGGAGACCCATGCCTGAGCAGGAGGATGCCTGAGAGGTGGCTGTGACCCTGTGAGGGCCTGTGCTGGAGCAGGGTCCTGGTCAGGACCTGCAGACCTCTGAAGAGTCCACGCTGGAGCAGGTTTCCTGGTAGGACTTGTGACCCTGTTGAGGACCCATGCTGGAGCAGCCTGTCTTTGAAGGACTGCGCTCCATGGAAGAATGACTCACGTTGCAGCAGTTTACGGAGGACTGTTGCTCGTGAGATGGACTCACACTGGAGAAGTTCATGGAGAACTGTCTCTAGCTGGAGGGATCCCACACTGGAGCAGGGGAAGGACCCCTCTCACTGAGCACTGGCAGAAACAATGAGTGATGAACTGACCATAACCCCCTGTCTTCCTGAGCTGCTGAGGGGGGAGTTAGAGCTGGGAAGGAGGGAGAGGTAGGGGGTAAGATGTGTCTAGGGCCTTATTTTACTTCTCATTTTCCTGCTCTGATTGTGTCACTGATAAATTCAATTAATATCTGTAATTCAAATCTGTTTTATCTGTGATGGTATCTGATGAGTGAACTCTCTGTGTCTTTATCCCAGCTTGTGAACTCTTACTTGTATCTTCTTTCCCTGTCCAGTTGCAGAGGGGAGTGAGAGAGAGGCTTTGGTGGGTACCTGGCATTTAGCCAGGGCCAACACACTACAGTATTGAAGACAAATGGGATAACTTTCTACCAGCACTGGGAGTGGGTTAGGCATGTCTAGGTCCCCAAGGACATGCTAAGGAGGCTTAGATGCTAGAATGAGATGTGCTAGTACAAGTCTGAAACCTTTTGACGGCCTTCCCTGCCTGCCACAGGCATTCAGTTGCCGGCTTACCATGGGCCCAAGGCTAAGATCTGACACATACAACTTTGCAACCTTGGCTCAGACAGCTGATAAAATTGAGGAGTTATAAGAAATAGGCACCAGAAAGCCTGCAGACAGGTTGAAAGGCTTAAAATTGGCAAGATTTCTGTCTAATGTTTGTATCCATTACATGTAGGAGGTGATTGACTTGCACCCTCTGTAATTTCACAGAGGTGAATTTGTGGGGGTGTTGATTTGTTGGAAGGTGGGAAGGCTTTGCAAAGGGATCTGGATAGGCTGAATAGATGGGCCAAGGCCAATGGCATGAGGTTCAGCAAGGCTATTGTTGGGTTGTACCCTTTGCAATGCTCCAGGCTGGGGAAGAGTTGCTGGAAAGCTGCTCAGTGGAAAAAGACCTGGGTGTGCAATTGGACAGTCGGCTGGACATGAGCTAGCATGTGCCCAAGTGGACAAGAAGGCCAATGGCATCCTGGCCTGTATCGAAAGTAGTGTGTCCAGCAGGACCAGGGTAGTGACTGTCCCCTTGTACTCAGCCCTGCCGAGGCCATACCTCAAATCCATTGTCCAGTTTTGGGCCCCTCACTACAGGAAAGACATTGAGGTGCTGGAGCATGCCCAGACAAGGACAAAGAAGCTGATGAAGGGTCTAGAGAGTAAGCCACCACCCCAGAAGTGTTCAAGAAACAACTGGACATGGCACTTAGTGCTATGGTTTTGTGGACATGGTGGTATTTGGTCAAAGATGAGACTCAATGATCTTGGAGATCTTTTCCAACCTTAATGATTCTATGATTCTATGAGAGAACCCGTGGAGATGCAATCATGAGTAGATCAGGATTCAAGAGGAAAAGCAAGAGCAGGAAAAGTTATACAATCTTTAAAAGGAAAAAACCAAAATATTTATTTTGGGTGCTGTTGAAGCAGATCACTAAGCACCCATGTCAATAGAGCTCTGCAGCACTGCTGAAAGGTAGAGTCCAGGACTCACAGTGGTTGAACCTTCTTCTTGGACTGATGCTGCTATACCAGCAAAAGTGTGTAAGGTGCCTTGTGCAGGTGGAGAATCTTGATGATGCTTTGCTTCATACCTTGTTGGAGCCCATATAACTTTCATGTCAGCCAGAGTTATACTGTGTGCTGTGTGTATTCTGCTAATAAACAGTCTTTGTGTATGGCCTTAACAACCAAGGATGGGAGGCAAAAATGATGAGCACTTTGACAGAGAAAATGAAGATAAAAATAAAACCTGAAAACTTGCAACCAAGGAATTGTGGTGGAAAGTGATATTACAGTACGTTTTAGTCAAGTTTGGAGGAAAGCGGAAGACAAGAAATTAAATATAAACTCTGTGGCTGCTAATGTCAAAATATGTTCAACTTAGAACTTCAGTAGATATCACAAAAATAAAGCCCAGTCCCCAATCCAACAACAATGAATACTAACAAAAAAGACAACATAAAATTTTTCTTCTTCAGGCTAAGGTGTGGAGTGTTACTATTTAATTTATTTATAGGCAATTAAAATATGACATTATGAAAAGAATGAAAAAAAGCATTGTTATAGAGGTCCAGACCTGTAAAACAGCAGTATCAAAACCCTGTTGGACTCAGGGTTGCACTGGGTTTACATAACAAAGTTTTGGTAGTGCAGCAATGGCTTCTGTGAAAGGAGACCAGAAACTATGGAGACGATTGAGAAGAGACCAGAAACATATGTGTCAGACAAAGCAAATTTCAGCTGTGTCCAAGGTGGACCAGACCCACTGGACCAAAGCTGAATGGTGCTGGTAGTCCTCCTGTGAAACATTATTCAAGAAAGGATAAATAGTGCTGAGTGGCAACTGGGAGAGAGGAGTGAGAAATACGTGAGGGAAACAGACTTGAAGAAAACCACATCAGGGAAGAAAGAGGGGAGAGGGTGGTCCAGATGCCCAAACAGAGATTGCTGTGCAGCCTGTGGAGAAGACCATGGTGATGAAGTTGTCCCCTTCTAACCCATGGAGAGTCCACATCAGAGTAGATTCACGCTGCAGCCCATGGAGAGCTGCACACTGAAGCAGTTGGATATACTCTGAAGGCAGCTGCCAAGAGAAGCCCTAAATCTATAATGACTGTCAGAAAGGATAATTTTATTTGCTTTGCAATAAGCAATAGCCAATAGACAGAGAAAATGAATAAAGAGGAATTTTTTAAAGCATACTGATTAAAGTAATTCATTGACATACTGACAAAAGACAAACCTGCAGATTGCTAACAGAACAGTAATCAAACACCTGAAGTATTTAAAGACAAGAAAGGGGCCAGGGGGTAGGGGAAGAAGAGAGAAAGAGAGTAGAGAAATATCTGGATTATTGTCTCTGGCTATAATCAAACAGAATATTTTTTAATTAAAAATCAGATTCAAATACTTGGGGTCTTTTTTTCCCTACCTTTAGAGCACAGGGGGAAAGGCATCAGAAAAAAAGAAAATTACCCAATTTTTTTAAAAATAAGTTATTCAACATGAGCAAGTCTTTTGGTGGAACGACTTTATTTTACTCTTTTTTACAATCATATCTAAATTGTTGCAGTAATCTTTTCCTTTGTTTGTTTATACCTCTACATCTACATGTAGATAAAATCACAGGGATCCAGTCCACTGTCTGGGCACTGCTAGAGAAGTTTTAGAAAAAAAGAGAGTAATAAACAAAACTAATTAAATGTAATTAAATTCATTCCTAATAAGAACCACTAATACTGGTGCACCTTCATGGTACCATGTATGCTGTGCTGAGTGAGGTTCTTTATCAGCAGTTTTCTGAAGTAATGCAATTAAGGATGTGGAGATAGTACTGAGATCACATAATCTCTTGAGATTTTCCTCGGTCCCTGAAGATTTTTTGGTGACCTAGAAGTATACCTGAGATTTCTACAAGAGTCTATAGAGAATTCAAACTTTCAAGTTCAGATTTCCAATTCTTCAGCATTTCTGGAGTGCTGAAGTACTTTAATTTCTTTTATTTCACCTGTTCCCCCATTTTTATGTACTTTTTTTTCCTTGAGGTGTATGGCTTTCATTTATTTAAAGGATTTGCAGAACTTTCTTGATAGACGAAGAGACAGATTTATGAGTGCTGACTAAATTATAGATAAAGTGAATACATTTTACAAATGTAAAATATTTCCTGATATCAGTTTAGAAATTACCTGCTGGTTACTTACACTTAGTTATAATAAAATCTCAAAGACTGCAATACACTGGCTAGAAGCGAGATAATTTCCATCACTTGAATGTAAAATATCCAGAACTACAAATATCCTTCTTTTAGGGGGAGATCTTAAAGGAAAAATAGTAATGTGAATTTGAAATACAATCCTACAGATAGAACAAAGTGCTTTCCGTAGAGCTTTCCAAAGTGCTTTTTTGTTCTGGAAACTTGTTTAATCCCAAGTTTTTATTTTGCCAGTATTCCATAACTACAATCTTGGGATAAAATAGGAACAGAAAAAATTGCTGGAAAAGGTATAGAGGTGAAACCAAACCAGCTAGAAAAATAGAAAAGTTTTATCCTTCCCTTTTTGATTCAGAAACTATATAAGAAAACTATTTCTTTAAATCCTTCAATATTTTATAAATATTTTTATGATATACACATTGAATTCCAAAGTAAAGAAATTTGACAAAGATTAAAAAGTGGTTTCTGTGTGGTTTTTTTAGAAGCATTTCATATGCATGTGGATAGAACAAAGCTTTTCCTGTTACCAAAATTCAATATTATACATAAAGAATTTTCTAGGTAAAAAACAGCAATAGAAATTAAGGGGCAAAATCCTGTTTATAAAGTTTCTATTTCCAACATTTGTCTTAGTACAAATTTGTGCAGTTTATAGACCTTTGATATAAAACAAATTGGAAAACTGAAACAGTAAAGCACAACTTGACATTTTTGAGTGCAAGTTAAGTGTGTGTGTATGTGTGTGTGCATATGGGTTTTGTAATAAATGAATGCCATGACCAACTTTTTAATCACTAATGTTCCTTCAAGGATTCAAGAAAGACAGGACTTCAAAGTATTGCCAGAGCATCATGAGATTTGTCTTCACAGGATTCCACCTGACTTCATAGCCTCTCATCTCTAGCTGACATTACAAACGACTCATTAATTTAGTGCCAGGAATTCATGCAGCATATGTAACAAAGGATGAAGCAGTATCTTTTCAGGTAATTTAAAAAAAAAAAAAAAAAAAAGTGCAATCTGAATCAATGTTAGAGGGAGGGCAATAGTTGAGTAGTTATGCTGTTGTCAATTATAACCAAAATTTGCATTTCAGAAACTAACATGAAAGGAAGTTTGCCCATGGCAGTTGTACTCTATTGTAATTTAATTTGTCTTCTCCCATACAAAAATCACTGCAATGCTATATGCAAGCAAAGTCTTTTTGCTCAGCTAACAATAGCTAGTCTGCTGTCCTTGGCACTGAATTTTAGTTCAGACAGAGCACTGCTCACAAATGCTGAAGAACAAAGGTGAAGGTTATTATTTCAGGGTGACGGAGCAAGTAAATAGTGGTGGAAGATCTGCAATCTACTGTTGTATAACATATACTGTTCCCCCAGGTCACATGATACATACTGTTACTGTCTCTTAAAAATATTACTTCTGTTCTGCTTAATTCATTGCAGGATTATTACTTTTTCCAGAAGCCACAGAAGCTGTGAGTTTGCCACCATATTTAGATGCTTGGGCCTTGCCATTTACACCTTTGGAATTTGAGGATATACAATTAATTAGAATGTCGGTTTCAGGACTCAGAATTTGTCCTATGAAGTAGCATCTTAATTCCTTCAAGATTCTAGTGATGCATGTCTTAGATTTTAGGCATTTCTTATGCCAGTGTGGGCTTCCCACGGGATCCCAGCCTCCTCTGGTCACCCACCAGCTCCAGCACTGGTCCTACACAGGTTGCAGCAGCTCTCTCCTCCACTGTGGACCTCCACGGGCTGCAAGTGCACAGCTGCCTCACCATGGGCTGTCTGCACCATCGGTTGCAGAGGAATCTCTGCTCAGGTGCCAGGAGCACCTTGTTCCCCTCCTTCTTTGCTGGGCTTGGTGTAGGCTGGGATGTTTCTCTCACATAATATCACTCCTCTCTCCCAGTCTCTGTTGTGCAGCAGTTTTACTGCCTTCTTAAATACATTATCCCAGCGGTGCTCCCATCATCGCTGATGGGCTTGGCCTTGGCCTTGGCCAATAGAAGGTACAGCTTGGACCCAGATGGGGTTGGCCCTGTCAGACATGGGGCAAGCTTCTCACAGAAGCCAACCCCTGAAGCTCCTCTACAACCAAAACCTTGTCACTCAAATCCAATACCACTAAATGAGTGTCAAACATAATTTGCTGTAGTTTTCAAAATTCAAATGTTTTTAGAGGATTGTTTACATAGAGTATTTGTCATATGGCCATGAGAATCTCAGAGGTAGGATATGTTAGGAAAGCTTGCATCTCCATGTGGAAGTCAGAGTAAATGTCTACAATATGCTTAAGAAAACAGGACATTGGGATATTTATATTCTCTGGTACATTACAGACAGTTTCAAATAGCATTTGTCAAAGAAAATGTATTCAAGAACAGTGGAAAAAAAAAGTCTGTGTCTTAGCCTCGACATTCACACTTAAGTATAGTCTTTTTCTTCTGAGATTCTAATTCACTATGCAAACTGATAAATTAAAGAGAGAAAACCTAATAAAAACCATCAATAAATATGGTCAATAGAACCGATCAAGAATAATTTCTGGTTTTAAGGATATGCTTCATTTTAGAAAAATACCTGAACATCATGAAAGACTGTATTTAATTCCAAGATTTAGAAAGCTGATCTCTCCAAAATATTTCAGTGTTTCATCATTAAGTCATAACTAATTTTAATCCCAAGGAAGGAATTTTTCCTCAGTGCACTTTGCTGGAAATGTGATCGAATTAATAGGATGGAAGAAGGAGGTAATCTGTAGCTGAAAAAATATTATAACACAATTGAAGTACATCACTCAGGACCTTAGAATGTAATCTTTTATAAATCTTGGGAATAAATATATTTTATACAGTTGCTAATTTGTGTTTATAAAACATGTTCACGCCAAAAGTAGAAAAAAACTATTGTAACTGAAGGATATTCATTGTTGCTCATTTTGCCAAGTTGTATGTATGTAGCAATTAAGGTTTTGTTCACCTGTTTTCTGGCTTGTTATGTTTTCTGCTATATGATTACAAGCTGTTAAATCCAGCAGAGTTTCTTGAGCATACAGAAGAAAGTGTTCAAAAGCTTGAAGCAATCTCTTTTAGCAAAATAATGTGAAAATACAATAAGCAGTGTAATTCTCAGTAAATTTCACATTGTCCTTTTTGTGACGAAGCAGCAGATACATAAACAAACAAGAGAGAGGAGGGAAAGGAACTGTAGGTTACAAAGGGAAAGAATAAAGAAGATGAGTTCTCCAGGCAAGAAACTTCAACAAAGAAACTTACGTAAAAGTGGTTTGGGGAAGGTTGACAGTGGAAGAGGACAAAGAGCAATTCTACAGGGAATTCACTTTTATAGGCTATTTGATAAATTAATTTGTGTTATCTGTTTAAATAGAAGTTTATGCTACTCATTAGAACCAAAAAAATGAAGAAATCAGACCTTTGACAAATAATGGTGATGCCAAGCAGTAGTACAAGAGGCAGTGGGCAGAAACTGACGCACAGAAAGTTTCACTTGAACATGAAGAGCAACTTCCTTACTGTGGGTGTGACCATGCACTGGAACAGGTTGCCTAGAGGGGTTGTGGAGATATTGAAGAACAATCTGGACACTATCCTGCTGAACCAGATGTCTCCACCAGTGGCCCCTTTCAACCTTACACATTCTATGATTCTGTCATTTAGGTCCTACTCTCAATATGTAAAGTGACCAGTCTAGCTAAGCTTGCTGAAACATCACACAGTTCAGTTATATATGTAAAATTTTATGATGTGAAATTTTTTCTTGGTACATTATGTTCCTGCCATTCCCATACTCTGCTGCTCCCTAGAGCATTTCTTGTGTGTATTCATTTGCCGTTCACACTCCATGACACAAAAAATTGCTGGGATACTGGTATCAATTTGCAAGAAGGGGAAAAAAATATCCAGTAGGATTTTGACAAAGTGACTTTTAGTGAGCCTGGACTTTACTTACAAGAAAATGGGTTATAGCAATAAATGATGCATTTTGTAAAAAAATCTGAAAATATTTTAATATAAATATTTCTATTGTTGCTTATCTTTTTGTTGTGTTTCATTTTGTGATGGCAAAGGGTATATTATAGCTGTTCTGTATCAAAGAAAAAGCTTATTTTTCTCAGATGTTCAACAAGATTTTTCTTCAAGTTTGAACTGTTAGATGGAGAAAACATTCTCCATTTTTAGAAGCAAGAAAAGATAAGAATTATCTGTTTATCAGATATGGATCTGGCCTATATGTCTTATAGCACTACTGAGAATACTGCATGCATTAATCTTTAGGGATTGTGCAGCTCTGATAACATGGAATGCTCTAGCATAGGCCAAACACTAACTAATAATCATCTTAATTAAGTTTTAAAATACCTTATAATAATATTTTAAAATTTTTATACGAAGTCAGTCAAATGGAAGTAGGAACTCAACAGATGTATCTTTCTATAACTTCTGTCAGGCAAAACAATTCATCTTTAGTCAATGATTAGTTCCTCCCTTAGAAAGAACCTAACTCTCAGGTAAGTAACATGTATATTCAAAAACGAAAGACAAATTTGTGTATTCTTTGACCATATTAATATTGCTCCTCCCTCGAGACATAAGCCCACTGAACAAACCTCACCCAGTGCAAATTGAACTAGACTCTATATTCCCCCTTGCAAATTGTGCAAAAGCTAATCTGCTACTGAGTTCTATATCTGTAAATATGCATCATTATAATTTAACTTTAAATATGCAACTATTAAAAGGATCCTGATATTATTAATAATAACCCATAAATCTTTAATACAAACATCTTTCAAAAATAAAAATAAGAAAAAGTCAGTCTGGAAATGGAAATGGATTTCCAGTCCTAATGCAATTATTTATACTAGATTCTGTAAAAACTTTGGCAAATACCTTTAGAAATGACAATGCTTTTCACTTTATCCCATGTTCTTTGTTATGTCCATCCTTGGTAGTAAATACTCTTTAATAAATGTTATAAAATAAATCCTATTAAGTAGAACATAGAATGATAACACTTCTAATGTATCATACATAAATTAGTTATAATTACTACTTGAAAAATATACTTTACATGATCTATATACCCTTTAGCATTGGAAAAAACCATAAAGACAATATTTTTAATGCACATTTTGCTCTTGCTTAAAAGTGTTCTCATGATAATTGCAAATTATAACAAAGTAGTTTACTTAGAGTATGTTTTCCAAACTATCTTCCTAGAATTATCTTCTTTTAAGCTGGGGTCTGAAGAACACATACACTGTGAAATTTTGTGACATAAAACCAATGATCAGATCCTTAAATATAGACATAGTAAATATCAGATTCCTGACTATAACAAGTGAGCAGTAACAGCAACAACAAAGGTCCTCAGGGTTTTGTGACCAGGGTGCTCTCAGACTGAAGAGACTTAAAATAACATCTTTCACTTTCCAAGGGAGGTTTTTATCCCAAACCTATGAGCTATTTCTGGAGGAAGACAGAACAAGTCGATCTATTTCTGCAAAAAGAACTACTGTAGGCAAAAAGTATAAATTTTTCGGTAAAGGGAAAGCACATAGAAAGAATTTTAAGACCTGATAGGTTAATTGAGACATGGAGAAACCAGTTTGCTGAAATGTGTCTCTATTTCATTCACATAGAAGACCCAAATAGCAGTAATGATGGCCTTCAAATTCTGGGAACAAAAAGTTGTGCCATACAATGAAATTTAAACTAAAGAGCATTAAAATACTTTACAGAAGTAGAATCAACCACAAGTTCTAGTTTATGAGCTTAGAAGTACAGAGAACAAAACTCTAGGGGATTTGGGAATTCAAAAATTTCAAAATTAATTGAATATAATCTATTTTAGTTCGAATTTTTGGGATACATTGACACTGTCTAAACATATTCTCTTTTTTTTTTTTTTTTCCCTGAACATTGGGAATGGAATAAAGATGATGAGACTATTAGTTTTCAATTATATTTACAGCATACCCAGACATGATGAATATAAAATATTCTGAACATGAAAAAAGTACTTTGTCTCCAGCAGAAAAAGTGACTTTAAGGGGTACAGCAGCCTTCATAGCTCCAAGTATGTCAAGTGAATATTTCCAAAGTCAACAAGGTAAATACAAGGCAAGTCCTGATAATACAGTAGGCCAGGTTTAGAGGTTAAGTACTCCATAGATCTTCAAGATTAACAACACTCAGTGGTTAAAAAATCTATCCAAGCTGAAGCTTTCACTAAAATTACTTCCTTTTACACCTGCTTCCACTTCAAACTTCATTTAGTCAAGGCAGCCTCTACCGTTCCCCTCAAGTGCTCATCCTATTTCTGAGAATAGCTTTCAATACGAGGGAGAATGTTGAGAAATGTTTGACTACAGGGATTCTCTACAGAAGGTTGAGTCTTCCAAAATCTAAGAATTTCTTATGGTTTAACCCCAGCTGGCAAGTAAGTACCACACAGATACTCACTTACTCCACTCCACACCCCAAAGGAATTGGGAGGAGAATAAAAGAAACCCAATTAATAGCCTTGGGTTGAGATAAAAGCTTAATTTTAATTAAGGGAAAAGTAAGAAAAATAGCAATCAATCGTAAAGGTCTTTGTAAAGGAATTTTTTTCCTTCCTTTCTGCATGTCAGAATTCTGGCCATACTGGTAAAATAAAAATTATGAGTGTATATATATAATACATATATGGCAATATAAATAAAAATAAATATATATAAAAATATACATATATATGTGCATATATATAGGGGTGTGTGTATATATATATATGCACGTATACCTATATATTTATGAAATTCTGTCAGGTATCAAAAGAAAATATAAACTGTATTATAGACTGTTGTTAGTTGCAATATATTATTAGTAGCATGTAATTTCCGCTGCACATTTTATGAACCAGATCTCATTTTCACCTTTGGATAAAGACATTATCAGAAATGATTGCAGTATCTAATATGTGTGCTCTAGAAATTTCATCCACTAGCCTCTAAAGACCCTGCAGAACAAGGTAGATCATATTATGCGGTTTTATGGGTGTAGCATAATATAGAGGAAGATAGTTTGCTTTCTCAACTCCAGCAACACACTTTTCCCAACTGATCTCAGCCTAATGCATTGATAGGAATACTAGAAATTCCGATAGTGACTTAAAATAACTTACTGAATATTTTTCCATAACAATTTAAAGTTAGGATAGAAAAAAGAGATTAAAATCCCTTTCCATATTATTATCTAAACCCCCTGATTTTTTCTAACTTATCATGGTGTAATTTTCCATTTTTTCATTAATTTCAACTATATATTTTAAATACGTATATTCCTATAAGAATTTAAACTTCATTGTTCATTTTCCTAAACCAGAGTTATTCAGTCACATTTGTCTTACATATCCTTCCCAAATAAAATGTGTTGACTTCTCAGCAATTTTAAACCAAAGGGTTGTTCACTTTGATGATTATAATTCATCACTGAAGTATTTTAGATATTTTCAATGAAGTGGTATTTATCTTATGACTCTCCCTTTAAACAAAAATTTTTAAATTGCATGTGATTAATAGAGATTGCCATTGTTACCAATATTACATCATAGAATAATAATTGGGATAGATTTTGTGCTTTCTTAAACATATAATGCCTGTCCTTCTTTCCTGTGATGAAATTTGACCAAGGAGATTATATGCTGCAGTATCATATCAACAGTAGAGAGAAAATCTCCCTGGATATGACCCCAAAAGCAAAAACCCACCTGTGGTTTTATACATAAATTCTTTTCATACAGGAAAAACATGTACACAAACAAGCAAAATTCAGAATTTCATTTCCCCATGTAAATTTAATTTTTAATTGTTTGCTTGTGAAATGCTTTATGCTGAACGAGTCTAAGTTCTTTTGGAAAGGTGTATGGTACTTTGTGTTTTGTAAGGCAAAATTCCAAATTATTCGTATAAAGATCTTTTTTCCTTTTCTTTACTCTGAATTTTGGTCTTAAATAGTTGAAATAATAATAAATAATAATAATAAATTGTGTTAAATAATTTTTAAAATAAAATTTAAAAGTTTTTCTTGTGCTTTAAGTTTGTTAGCTTTTCTTTTTCTCTGAGCTGAAGAGTCATTGAAGAGTCTGCTCCACGACATTGTCAAAATTTGAACTCTCAGCCTCCAAGAAGCTATCTCTTGGTCTATATCCCAAATACACAGAGAAAATTATTTAAAAAGACAACATGCCCATACATTTGGATACTATTGTCCCTCTTAGGACATGGTCTGTCATTACCCTGCAGAAGAAAATAATTACTCGACTCCTCCATTTTAAATGCCACTTGGGTTTCTGGTGAAAGCTCTACAGCTGGAATACCTGTTCTGTTCTTTCATCACTCTTTATAGCTCCTGGTATTTCAGGGTGGTGCAGGGTGTGTCTACTGCACATGCTTTAGCAGCAATATAAGCCTGTGTTTAGACTGTTTGCATTGTCATCCTGCCAAAATTTCCCCAAAGAGAAAAAGTCAACTTTGCAAAACAGTGACAGTTTGTACCACGGGGGAAAAAGGGAATGGAATTCTGTAGGCCAGTTAATTTAACCATTTTGCAATACCATTCCCTCAGCTGAATCTCAAAGATTGATACAAGCAATACTACTGTGCAGTTCCTTGTAAATACAGAAAAGTATTTCAACTGGGAAGGATCAGGAAACCACACTGTAAGGATTTCAACATATTCGGACCAGGACATTCAAAACAACTTTTCTAAATTCTTTTGCCATTATTTGTGTGTTATAAAAACATGGCTTCATTTGATTTAGAATGGTTATAGACTTAGGTCTATTATCTCATTGATACATGTCCTTAAGGACTTGCAATTTCAAAGATCTTTCAGGTCACCTTATAGAAAATAAAAACAGAAAGTAAGTGTTACATTTTAAACTGTGTCACTGAATTGCATAAGATACAGATGACTGCATGTTTGAAAAGTGAACTAACAGTCTTATTGCCTGGACAGTTCCAATGATTAAAGAAAATACCAATTTTTTATACAGTATGCCAGCTGCAGATTACAGAAGTAATACTTTCATGCTGAACTGCAGTTATTAATCTTCCAGAGACAGCAATTTGAATATGAACAAACTGGAAATGTTTGGTCAGTTGTTGAACTTGGTGCACCAGTTTACTGCCAAATTTTAGACAAACATGCTGTAAATTAATAGGAGCTTAAGATGAAAGAATACAGAGTTAAGAGCATGGAAAACTGAAATTTCAGATATCCGTCTCTGCATTGCTAGTACTGGGATGTGGAAATGTTTATAAGAGGCAGGTCAAGTGTTCAAAATCTAGCTCTGGAATTGTGATTCTATCTTAGACTAGCTTAAGCAAAAAAAAATCAGAGTTATGATTTTAAGGCATTATTCTTTATCTAGGAAAACTTACAGTCACAGAGAGAAGCCTCATGACTGAAGGTCAAAAAGGGCAAATATTGCAGAGGAACACATGAGTAGAAATAAAGCAGTAAAAGCACACCAGATTGGAAAGAAGGTTAAATTTCATCTTTCTCCCCAGACGAATGACTTTCTTTGACTGATAAAAGTCACAAGAGTGACAATTTTTCTACTATTAATGCATTTTGCCAAAGAGTGTAGAAAAATACATAGCAGATAAGATATCTGGTTTTGGGAACTTTCCTGTACACTTTCCACCAGGTTAAGGCCTGTTCTGTTTTACTTTTTTTCTACTGAGTGTTTTAGAAAAGAAAACAAAAAAAGAAATACTTTGGTCAAGAATTATGCACACATGAAATAAAACAGAAATAGAAAGTAATTAAGTTAGGAGTGAGAAAATTTTTGTACAGTTTCATAGATAACATATGTATCTATAATGAAATTGATAAGTCAAATGCTGTGGATCACTGTGAGGTTCATCTCTTCTAAACAGCTTTTAAAATACTTCTTTAGAATTCAAATCTAATCCAAATCTTTTTCTGGCAACCACACAGTTTGTGAACCATGACCTACAATAACTGTTCTGGAAGCTGTGCCAATACTTTCCATTTGCAGAATCTCGGATATATCAGGAAAAGAAAGAGCTGCTTGTTTATCTGACAGGTTTTTCCAGGTGACACAGTTCAATCTGAAAGAATAGGTTTTAAAAATGAATAATCAAAAAAAAGAAAAAAGAATTGGCAGAATTGAAAAACAAGACTATAAAGACTGCATGGAGGTAAAAGCCCAGAACATGCATGAATTTACCTGTCATATGAAATGATATTTTCTGTGATGCTGTGCAAGATATACTGTAGATATATAGTTGTAAGCACCTAATTAAAAATTGACTTAAAGGAAAGCCATAATTAAATTAATTTTTCATGGAGCTGCATTTAAGTTATTTGATCCTGTATAAGAAAGAGAGGTTATTCCTCTATTTATTCAGCTTTTTTCTTTAAGCAAGTAATTACTTTAACTCATCTATTTTAATAGTAAATTAATTGTGATATAAATACAAGACCTTGCTGAGCAGTGCTGCTTGTACTCTAGCATGGGTTAGACTAATGTAAATTAAAGCCACTTCTATTAATTAAGGAGGCATAATTTAAAAATTGCAGGAGGCTGTCCATGATAGATGGATAGAAATTAAGAGTATTAACTTGTAAAAAATATTTCCAAGATCTTTGACATCTTGAAAGTCTTTCTTCATAGTGTAGTTTTATGTACACAATCATAATTCATGTTGCATAGCATTTCCTTACAGGATCTTTAATTTCAACACATATTCTTATAAAACTCCACAACAGAGCACAGCAACAAAACAAAAAACTGTGTGGAGATTCTATTAGAAAGGCAAATTCAGTCTTTATTTTCCTATTCTCACTCAGCAATTCACAACAGACACAGGTATAAAGGCAGTATTAAATAGGTACATTCTCTGATTGTAATAAAGAACCTGTGTTTCAGCACATGACATCTGCGGCAGAATTTGCCATATCAGCATCTCATGCAAAAATAAAAATGGATTTTTCCCCAGTTATATTGATTATATTATTGTGATTGATTTATTATTCACTTATGGGAGGGTATAGCATCATGATTTTTGGTCTTGCCTGAAAAGAATAGCTTCAGACAGCTCACTTTCCAGAGAATTCTTCATTTTCAATTGGTGTGATATTGCACAGCCTATATTATTTGTCCTTAAGAAAGCTAGCATGAAGATCTATTTTCCATCATTTTTTTAAATTGACCACAGGCCATAGCTATGCTCATCATCAGTGCATTTCACGTTCACATCCCACAGGAGCTTCCTTCTCAAATGCACCAAGCCATTTATCTTCATTCTGTGGTTGAAATCTAATGTGGATCTCCTGTCTCTGTTCTTTAACGCAGCTTGACCAGGCTGGCTGTGACATAACTAGTACATCAAATCAGGAAGATTTGAAATTTTATTAAAATATGTCTATATTGCATTTAAAATATGCAAAAAGAAGGGGAAAAGTGAGGGAAAGTGGGGAAAAAGAGAAAGAGAGAAAAGGGGTTTTTTTTTAATGATTTATGGTGGGGTTTTAATATTTTGAAAATGAACATTACTATTTTCCAACTCTCAGATTGATCTTATTGTTTCAGCTGTTCAATTTTCTGTGATGCTTAAACTTGTTTAAGTCTGAAAGCAAAACTTTATGATTTTGCAAAGTTCTCATGTTCGCTTTGTCATTATCCCACTTATACAAATCCTCTATAGCACATTTGATTTCAGTTAAGGTTAGCACAATTGTACTTCTGTTACTGCCCACAGAATTTGTGTTTTCATATTTCTTTTCAATTTCTTCCTACTGTTTCCACTTATTTCAAAGAATTAGTGTATTTTTCCTGTCATACAGGTAATTTGCACATTTGAATAAGGAAAATGGAAGAGGATGTTTTTCTCTAATTTCTTTCAGCTATTTTATTAGCTGTATGTTACACTTGAAATATTTTCCTATCATATTACAGAAAATATTACTTGCTGTTTTTTCTTTATATTTCTTAGAAGAGAAACCAGCTTATTACTCCTGTTCTGCTGTCTCACATCTGTATTAAGCTAACTTTTCTGAATACAATCACACAACAGGATAGTGATGTCCCACTGTGGGCCTAGGCCTAGTTTACACTCCAGCTGTACAACATCATATCAAATTTCTTGACTGATCAAAACCCCACCAGATATTTCAAAATATTATCACACAGACATTTCTGTCCCATCAGAAATGGCATGGTGTAAATACCAAAAATACTTTTTTTTCATTATGTGGTAGAAGAGCTTCCACAGATTCAAACTCTTTCATCCTTACTTATACTGTGCATTTTAAGACCTGAGTACATTCCATGCCATTCTGCAAACACTCGTTACTGTTTCTTTTGACTTACCAAAATATGGGTATGGATCTAATATCGATACCCAAATGAAATAGACAAAGACTCTCTAACAGTTTAGAGTTAGAAAGTCTATTCCAGTGCTGGGCAGCTGCACGGGATAATTCCCTGATACGCAGTGCAAAGGTAGAAGTTGATACAGAGTCTATTTATCTACAAAAGTTATAAATATCCAAAACACAAATGCATATTTATAACATTAACACCGCCCATTCTCCGCTTTGTATGGAAATTAGCTTAAATGTCATTAAGCATATGTGGCATGCTCCCTAAATTGGGTCAGTGGTCACAAAGATGAAGTAAAAGTAGCCTTCCTCGATTTGACCTTTCTGCCTTCCAGAGTTTTGACAATACAAATTACTTTTGGTGACCTTCCAGATCCTCCTTGCGTGACTTTGAATAGGTTCTTAGATGGGGAGGAAACTGATAATTGTTTACATTCCCTAGATCTACTTATCAATGTTTCTGTTTCTCATTCTAAGCGTAGCTAAACAAACATAAAAGTGACAGGTAATCAGTTATTTAGTAATTAGTTACTTGCATCTTGAAAACTCATTTCAGGTCCAGCTCTTCTTAACTAACTATTAACTTCTAATTAATTCTAGCCGGGCCTAAACTCACTTCTATTTAAACTAAATTCAGCGCAGCTAACCTTCTAACTAAATCTTAATGTTTCTTTTAAAATCTATGTTTCACTTTAAGTCTAAAATTTAATACACTGGACTACCTTTATTTTTCAATTTCATTTTTTCTGATTTAATGATCACTAAGCCCACTACAGTGCTTAAAACAGCTATGGTATTTTGGCAGACATATTTATTCAAAATAGCCATATTCTCCCAAGCTTTAAGAACATAGTAAATTACGTACAACAGAAGGGTATTTATATAAAAATAAATGAAACATTTAACAAAAAAACTCACAACAAAACCAATTTTTATAAAGTGTCAAACCCATGCACAAGGGGAAGAGATAAGATCAAGATCTGTAAAAGGTAGGAAAAGCAAAGTTTTTCATCTACACATCGAAAATTATTTATTCATAAAAATTATTTCAATGAGGAAGTAGTCTACATCCTCCTCTTATTACAAAAGTGTTGTTTCACCCCAAGCCCCACGCTGCTGCTCATTCACTCTGGTAACAGTAGGATTGGTAAGAGCATTGGAAAGGTAAAAGCTGGAAAACTCGGGAATTGAGGTAAAGACATGATAGAAAATGCAAAGGCCACATGCACAAGCAAAGGAAAACAAGGAATTAATTCACTGCTTCCATTGGCAGGCAGGTGTTCAGCCATCTCCAGGAGAACAAGGCCTCATAACATGTAATGGTTCTTTGGGAATACAAACACCATCATTCCAAACATCCCTCACTTCCTCCTTCTTCTCCCCACTTTATACACTGAGCATGATGCCATATGGTCTGGGATATCCCTTTGGTCAGTTGGGGTCACCTGTCCTGGCTGTGTGTCCTCTCAACCTCCCACGCACTCACAACTTCCTCGCAAGTGTGGCATTACAAAAAGCAGAAAAGACCTTGGCTCTGTGTAAGACTTGCTCAGCAATAACAAAAATATCTTTATATTATCAATCCTGTGTTCCGTACAAATCCAAAACATAGCCCCTTACCAGACACTGTAAAGAAAATTAACCCTATTGAAGCCAAAAAACACCACATGGAGCTAATGAAAGCATTTTCATTCTGTAGCTCAATTATGCACACATTATAGTTATTTTTCCTTCCTAATTATCTCTTTGGAGCTGTGTGTCATAAATCTTATCTGATATGGTATATTTTACAAAATATAGCTACTTATTGTCTTCACAGGCAAATTAAGTTAAAAAGTTTGCCTGTAATTAATAAAAATAAATAAGGAATGAAGAAAAACAGAATTATGAAACTTAGCTAAATATTGCTTTCAACTCTCTGCCATAATCAGAAATATTTAAACAGAAAACAGAACTCTTTAAACAATTATTGTTATAAACTACTCTTTAATTCCAGCAAATGTAAGCCAATAAAGAAATGTTCTGAAGACAGTATTGGATAAAATGATGAATCTGTTTTCTCTCTGCAATGGTTGTCTAACCATTGAATGTAAATAGAAATCAAGGATTACTCCATGTGAGCTACTTTGAGAGCAGCGCTTGAGCATCCAATTTTCTCTTTGAATGCTGTCAGAACTTCCCAAAATCATACCAGGTACTAGACTCACAGAATATAATGTTGTCTCTTTCATATTAAAAAAAATATGCAAATATCAGGATTGAGTCCTTAATCCTGCAACATTCTGACAAGTTTAGGGGAAATTCTCTCTGCTTGAAGGTATTTAGTAAGTCATAGAATGACACAGTACCTTTCTTCTGACTATAATAATGGTTTCAAATATTATTTTTATTTTCCTAAAATTGAGCAGGGACTAATCTAGTCTCATCCATTGTTTCAGTCTACTCTGTAAAGTTAGATAGTATGAAAATATTCTCTCCTGGAAATAATGTCTAGCAAGCTATCCCTATTTGTGACAATCACTGCTGTAAAACAAAACAGAGAATTTGTTTTCAAGTCTACTTAGAAACAAGCGATATATGTAGATATATAAATATTTTAAATCAATTAAATAATTCTCATTTTAATTGCACATTTTTATTCTTGGAATGTAGGTAGATTTTTAATCTAATCCATCTAGATTGATTATATATTTCTTTCATATAGATGCATAAATATATTTGTTATACTATGTTATTTTAAGCAGTCTCTCTGAAATAAATATTTAATTTTTACAAGACCACCAAACAAAATACTTTAGATTTTTCATATTTAGATGTAATCTAATCTTTTAGAAAGATACCTATAGGTTATATGTGAAAATTGTATCTGTTCCAAACCCAGTGAACAGATTTTAAAAATTATCCATTCTTTCCAATGTTTCTCAGAAAAATAGCAACAATTTATAAACATGAACTTTACAATTTTACAGGCTTTTTGAAAGAAAAATAGCTTAATCACTTAAATGTGAGACTGGATGAAATTCAACTGCATTAATTTTCTTTCTTAGTAAAATGCACAAAGATTTTCAAAATTATGAGGTAATATTAAAAACCTTCAAAGATTAAATTCAGGAATGCAGTTTGCCAGTCCATGCAACACAGTAACTATGTGTGATGTTGTGATAATAAATCTAATAATATGATAACATGGTTCTTCTAATTGTTGTCAGTAATAATTAATAAATATCAAAAATATCATAAACAATTCTCTTTGTAATTCTGTTGACAAGCAGCTGAAAAATAAGAAATTTTCTTAAGCTGAAAAATCACCTATGCTTTAGACTGATACAGGATATTATCCTTAACCTAATATCCCAAATGATGGCATAAAAATGCTACTTTTCATATGAGTTAAAGTCTGAGTATACATGTGAGAGAAGCCTAAGCATTTAAGAGACATGCATTAAATAAAGATTACAAAGACAGAGGTGTCTAAATGCGGCTTATAAATGTGGCATACAAGTATTCCACTCATGCATAAGAGTAAGCACAGCAAAATACCAGACCGTCCCTTTTTGATTGCATGGGGTTTTTGGGGGGGTTTTTTGGGTTTTTTAAAATAATTTCAGGAATTCTGGTGTAACATATCATGATAGATTATCTGAACAAGTTAAAAGGGTGTGGTAAATACTAACGAAAATTTAACCCCAAACAAATTCTATTATATGTAAGATATAGGAATTATATGTAGCTTAGCACTTTGCAAATAATGTGTCCATAATTCTCACCCTTACTCCTCCTCAGTACTTTACTGAAAAATGCAGGTCTCCAGTTTCATATAATATCTCAGTTTAATGGACTGAGCACTGCAAGCACTCCCCTTGGAAAATGTAAGTATAATTGCTTGTTATTGTAATGTTTATGAGTTGATAATTCATCAGGCACTGAATGAGTTGATAGATGCTCTGCACAATATTTTTGGTTTTCTATGCACTAATTAGGAGTAAGAAATCCTCCCCTAAAATAGGGCTTTCAAAAGGCTTGAAAGCAGTAATTTTTAGAAGTAACATACAATCTATTTACTTGACAGACCTGAATGGCTGTTTTACCAGTGTTTTTTCATGATTTAGCAGTGATATCTACACTATGATTCAGCTGTAAGAATTTAACCATTCTTTGTAAATATTTCAGTCATATAGCAATATGTTATTTCTAGAATGTTCCATTAAGTTGATTGTCTTCTGACAGTAGCAATCAGTAATACTCAGCATTCTCTTTCAGATTAATAAATGCCTGTGGTTCTCTTGGTATTATAAAGGGCCATTTAAGCCCTACTTTTATGTGTTTCTAAACAGATTTTGGACTAATCATTTTCAATTCAATCACTGATGCTTCACACTAATAATATAAAACATTAAGAAAATCAGTCACTGTGCTTCTAGTTTAGGTGATATTGTATCCTGATACAGGTGATTTTTGTTGTTCTAAAACAATCCACAAAAGTAAAATGCATTTTGGTCTGCCATTAAACTTTGTTATTTTATGACTATTAGAGACCAGATTTCTGATATGTGACCATAAACTTTACACCACCTGATTTTTTCAAAACCATTTTACTGCCCTTGATAAAGTCTTATGAAGACTGAGAAACAGTTTTCTGCATGTACATTCTAATTTTGGAAAAAATACCTTCAAAAATATCTGATGAGTTTTGGATTAGATCCTTTACTCTACATATGCAAATAATAGTTATGATACTTTTTTTAAAAAGTTGCATATTTGACAAGTTAGATACATGACAATGTTGAAAAATACTTCCTCTTTTGTTTCTACAATGAGAATGGGTGTGTAATGATACATTTTAGGTGTTAGTGTTAATTCTCTGAGACTTCCATAGTTCAAAAACTATGCTAACAAGAAACAACATGAGATATTTCAATGATTCAATCATTCATTCAGAAAATTACCCAAAATTCTGACAGGGAACCTGTATTTTATGAAACTCTATTACTTAGAGCTTTTTCCTTTCCATTCTACATGACCTGACAACGGGTGTAAGGATACCATAGGAAAATACTTGCTTTATTTTAGTCTTGTAAAATACCAGGCTAATTAGTCATTGGAAAAAAAGTCCGACCTGCAACCATGGCACTATTAGCACCATGCTCTCATCCACTGAGCTAGTCTCAATTGTTAATACCTTACCTTAAAAAATACAACCAACAGCAGGCAGTGCTGGCTTCTGGTAACAGGGGCATTGATGTCCCCAGGTACAGCAAGTGATGATCCAGGGCCTGGGGCCAGCCAGGGGCAAGAGGAGATGGGACTGGAGACCAAGACCAACTTTCCTGAAATATTGCTGGGGGAAGGGATGTGTGCTTGGACTGAAATGGAGTCCTGGGCCATGAGTGGAGGTGGGGAGAAGCTCTGGGTGGGCTGGACAGGGACAGTAAGGTCCAGCTGTGCCCTGGACTGTTTTGGGTTATTTTGTACCTACAAGAGCATTAGCCATTTAACAAGAATAAATTAAATACATCATTTATGACCTTGTCTGTGTTGTCAAGTGGATTAAGTTATTGATGAATGTATTTGAGAAGAGTCTTGAAAAAAACATTATTTTTCTGTATGTTACTAGAAAGACATATATGATAATAAAGAAAAAACATACTAAAATTCAGTATTTCAAGATGTGCATGAATTAGAGTTGCATAGAAATACCACTTGTGCTGCTGCTTATGCTACCATGTGTTTAGAATACTAAATCTTAATTAGATGTATAAATAAAATATTTTAACTAATATAACTAAAATAATTTAGTTATGAATAATAGAAAACAATAGAAAAATAATAGAAAAAAATTGGAAAATTTTCAAAGCTCTATGTTTACTGCTAATTTTAGGGAATCTGTACAGACACTGTTTATGGATGATAGCAGATACATGTACTTACATTTCTTTCTTTTTCTCAGTGAAAAAGAAGCAAATTTTAAAAACCTAGGGAAATGTCCTTGCTTTCCAATAGAACAGACAGAGTATTTTCAGGACAGAGCAAATGATGTACCAAGTTCTTTTGTCCTCCTACAGCTCAATACATCTATGACTGAGAAACACCCCGAAACTTTGAGGATCAGGTTACCTTTGTCACATCTACACTTTCCAGAAAATCTGCACTTTTCCAGGTACTCTATGGAGACAGGCAAAACCAAAGCTTAACATACATATCCAGCACAATCCATAAACTGCTTTCTACAGTTTATAGAAGAAAATTTGAAGGAAAGGTATATTAGGAAAAATTATATTATTTATCTTTTATTCACAATTCTCCTTTAAGCAACCTCTGAAGGAAACTATTTCATAAAATGAGGCAGAATGGAGAAGTGCAGCTCATCTTTTTCTGTCAAATGCAAAACATAAAATTAAGTAATCTTGATTTTAATTTCCATAAGATATAAAAATGAATGTACTGGGTTAGACAGAATATTAATCCAGGCCAACAATATCATTCCAACAACATTGTCCAATATTTAAGGACTAAGAAAGAATATTGGGAGGAGGAAAGCAAAAACAATTTTTTTTTTTTTTAATGAGGATATTAACAAGTTCACAACAAGGTCCTGCTCTGGAACCTCTTGAGCCAACAATATTTGTATTGATATTTCCATGCAATGTCCCTGGCTGGATTGATATTCTATATTGTGTAATTAGCAGGTTTGTCAACGTGAAGAATATGGATTCCAGAATTCTTTAATGACTTCATCATGCTACTCACAGTCTAACTCTGTGTTGTGTGGAGGGCTTCCTCTTTTGAATCTTCAGCTTGCCAATGTTTTTGAAGAATTCTGCATTTGAGGAGAAAGTGATCAATTCTAAGTGCTCAGTTTCTTAATCATATACATGGTCTTATACTTACCATATCTTCTCTCACTTTGAATGCTGGAAAATGCTTTTAATTTAGCTATTCCCTTACAGTGGCTCTACCTTTAACTGTTTTAGCTCTTCCTCTCTGTACCTGACCCAGATGTGTTATATACATTGTGACTAACATATTCAAATGGAGGGCACATAATATAGATTCTAAATCTTGTTTCAATATTTCTGATAGTTTCTTAACAGGTTTTGTCATTCATTTCTTTCCTGCAGCTCTTTTTTTGAACATTATATGACAAGTTGGTGTATTTTCACAAAATGCTCCTTGATAACTTCAGGCTATCATTCATGAATAATAATTGTCTGGTTAAAAACATTATCAGATGCATAAAAATAAAAATATTATATCTTCTGTATGTTATTTTTACCTTGTTGTTGTGCTTAATTTCATCAACATTTCATTTCTGAGCTCTTCCACACTGCTAGGACTCTTCACTCCTTCTTACTCTACTTGGGTCCGTACTTCCATTCATAACATTTTCACCAAACTCTGTCCATAGAAAAAATTATGAATATCCATTTAAAAGTACTTTCATAGATTAAAAAACCCTATATATTTTCTGCATGACAGTCTTTCTCCGAGTAGGACTTTTGCAGGTGAAAACTGAGAATTAAGTAGAGCACAAAATTTCAGATTAAGAGAATGTTCCTTGGCTGAGCTTATTCTGTGAATCTAATCCATAACACTGTTTTTTGGAGTTTAAAATCAGATTTAAGCATTTGGGTGAATTTTGTTAAAAATTTCATTTTCTTAATGGCACCTTTATTTTTTTTTTCTTACTTGAAACCTTTAAATAGGGTTTTAGTTCAATGCATTTTTCTTGTATTTTGTGAAAAAAAGTTTTTACTCACTGTGGAGGGAAGTGGGAATAAGACACTAGAATAATCTAGTATACTTAGGTTACCTAAGAACCTGAAGGGTTAAAATTCTTCATTAGTGTTTCAAGCTCAGGATACACTTCTGTTGAAGCAAGCCACTGTATCTGGGAGAGGACCAGTGCTGCATCTCCCTGAGTGTCCTCCACAGATCCAAAGACCTCTGGAGTCCCTATCCGCGGTTGGCGACCCTCAGGGGGGGCTGTAGAGCCACCTCACAAACACCCACAGTCCCAGGAGCAATGACAGGCCCAAACACAAGCAGCTAGGTCCATGCGTGTACACTGAAGTTGAAGAGACAAAGAGGGGTCTCTTGTATGGGCTCTGAACAGTTTATTCCACCAGAGAGTCCAGGGACTAAAGACCTCAACAAAGCAGGGTCCAGGGTTTTTATAGGGGTTTTATATCTAGTTTGGGCAAAGGGGAGGGGAGAATACAAATGGACCAACCAGAGACAAGCTGAGAGGAAGCAGGGAGCGGGGGGACCAATGGGGTATCGAACACCAGAGAACTTTCTAGAAGCTGTACATATTCAACAGGGTGATACCTATTCAAAGAGTCATACATTGAATGGGGTGGGGAAATGATAAACCAATCATAACTAACACAAGGGTCTATGGGTGCTCACCCTAACCACCAGGGGAGGTATCAGACCTCGGAGCCAACCCACCATGACTTTAATGCTGCAGTTCAGCCCTGGGGTTCTCCAACAACTCGGGCAGCAGCAGCAACCACCGCAGCATTTTGTCACTCATTTTTCATTTGAAGTAGAATACTCCAGTATGGGTCTTTGCACTGAGATATTAATGATACAAGTGCCAGTTCTACCTTGCCTTGCAAGCTGCCTACTTGCACATGCTTGCAAGTGCAGACATAGTTAATTCTTACGGGAAATCCATCCCTTACTTACACAGACTAGATTATGAAGGCAAATGAACCTTACAAAGAAAAATTCTGATTATAATCACTGAACAACATTCAAAACAATCTTTACATAGAACAAAACTCTGGGAACATATCCCCTTTTCCCTCTTCCTTCAGAAAATATATAGCCAAGTGGGAGGATGCACTCTCCAGAAAGGTAACCTGTGTGCCCGCAGAGTTGTACAACAAGCTTATCTTTTCAGGGGCATCTCTGGTAAATGTATTCCAACATTGTTGATGAGTACAAACTGTATGAATTAATATTAAAATATGAATTACTGCTGCACTGAATATGAATCAGCATATTTACTGAATTTGCTAAAGAAGATTTGCTTGGATGAAGGTGTCTGATGAATTGAAAATGAAGCTTCTTCATTATAGCCCAGTGCAACTGGCTTATGCACCCCTGCAGAAATTCAGTTTGTATTTCCCTATGACATTGCAGAATGAGAAAAAAACTCTTTTCCAAACTGTCATTTTATTAAAAGAATTATGCTTGAGACTCTCTAAGAAAAATATAATAACAATCTGCACTTTCTGTTCTCTGAAGTATTCATGAGTCTTTGTCAAGGGAGCTAGCTTTCTCATTCACATGCTGTTGCAGCTTGTTTTCTGTTTATTTGTAGTGTCTTGAGCATCACCTGGGAAATCAAGGTCCATGTCAGATGTGTTGAAGCCCTGACGATAAAAGCTGATGATTGGATGTGACTGAGCTTGAACACAGTCAAAGGCTGTCTCAAGATAAACATCTAATGCTAAAAGACTTGGAAGATGAAACTGGTGATGTCCTTACTCTAATTTTGGGAAAGATAAAGCAGAGAATACATTGCAAGAAAAAATTAATCTCTCAAAATCTCTATTACAGGGATGCAGAAGTACCACAAGAGATATGTACGTTCTCAGGAAGATGTGCATTAATATTCATTGCAAAATCTTACACATGTCGAAAGATGTCACACCTTGGATAATAAAAGAATAATTATTAAACACTTTTAGCAAAAGTAATTGATCTGACCAGGGAAAAAAATAGAGAGAAAAGAATAAAAAGACTTTCAAATATAAATTTAATCTGATTCCTTTTTTAAGAAAAGAAAGTGACAGATAAATGTTTACCTTTTTTTGGCCTTGCATCAAAGAAACAAGTAGAAGTTTCAATACTAGAAATCATTTGAATGATGTCAAAAACTTGTAAAAACTCATCAGGGATATAGCTAGAGCTTTGCAGTTTAATCGCCTGAGATCTTATCAGTTACCACCACTGACAGCTCAAAATTGTGTTTGTATCTTGCTGATTTTGACAAAGTCCATGTTAATCAAGCTGGAGAGTTTGTCCCAGTGTGAGTGATTGTCCTTGCAAGTTACAAAGAGCTGTGTCAATGACCTTCTCATACACCTCCAGCACCTGACCCTATTATAGACGGTTTCATTGAATGTTTTTTGCTGGTAATTACTTGCTTTCAAAACTCAGATATTTTTAAATGTTATCTGACTTCCAGAACTATAGTACAAAACTATAGCACTATAGTACAAAAATCAAACACTTGTTTTTGTTGTTGTTGTGCTATTGGATTTTCTTTAATAGTGATCAAATATGTTAATATTTTCTGTAATTACCAATTGAAATTTAGGTAGTCTAAGTTTCTCCTTTTGTGACAGAAATATACTTTCTGGCTTACTGTTTTCTTCATATTCACTTTTAATATATTGTTATGAATGAATGATGAGGGGTTTAGATAAGTCCCTGCCTATTGCCCAGGCCTCCAGCAGCAGGCAGTTGCTTTCTTGAGGTGGCCAGCACCCCAAAACCCACTCTCATTCGCAAGTTCTTTAATAATGGCTGATTTAGTCTATTATAGAATGAATTATTTATTTAATGAACACAAAACTAACAGACATAAGACTTAAACTACTACTACACAGGAATAAGGACCAAAAGAGACAACTAGTATTATACACAGGGTTAAAGGTACCATTAGTTTTACAGCTAGTGAAGAAATAATATAACCTAGGATCCAATGTTTCTTACCATCCAATTCCTGATGGAGCACACATTGAAATCCTTTCCCTCAATTCTCAGGAAAGTAACCATGGAATTTGCATCCAAACTCCAGAAAGAAGTCTCACATGCTTTCAGGGCATGTGGGTAGAAGGCTTCTGCCTCTGTGATAATTGTGTGGACTTTTATAGAAATAGGAACCGTGTCTTTTGGTCAAAAATATTTATTTTTCTTTTATCTCTTCCTACATTTGCTTTCCAGACTAAGATGTTGATTCTTGGCTGGTGGCCTGAGCCCCTTTGGCTCCAGAGATGACCCCATGCTGGGCCTGTGACCCACCTGGGCTATCTCTTGCATGTGCACCAACCATCTGTGGTAGAGAGGAGGTAGACATGTACTGCCACATATATGATGAAAAGATATAAAGTAGAAAAAGTTCAGGTAACATAAAGTCCTGTGGTAAAAAGAAGGGAAAATTGCTGTGAGTTTGTTGTAATAAATACCAGATAGCCTTTTTTTCTGTGTGTGCATTTTTAATTAAAAGCCATAATTTTAGTTTATTATGTTCCTGAAATCAAATTTCCTCAATAGAAAAGATAAAGAAACCAACTCACTTCATCAAGACTGAGTGAAAAAGAAACCTATTTGAAAATGAAAAGTTTAGCCTAAGAGTCTGACTTGAAAAGAGTAGGATTCTTTACTGAACTGCTGACTTATTTTCAAGAATGAAATTGTCCTTTCTGCTTAGAAAATATTCCATTCTGTTAGGAAATTATTATGGCCTGAGGCTAAGCAGTTCCTGAGTATTTGGAAAATGCATTATTAGATTAGCAAGGTAAATATGACCTATTCTTTGTTTACTTATTTTTATCCAAAAAACTATGTTGCACCTTCACTTCATTAGAGACAACTAGCAGTAATATTTCAAAAACATTATGTAAAGGCAATAAGACTATAAACTATATTATTCTCTACTTAGGATGATGATCTTAACATGGTGAGTTTTATTTCCAATTTGTTTGCGTGTCTCAAGTTTTCCCTCTGCTACCCAGTCCTGACACACTAAACAATTTACAATTAGAATAGTTAATACAGTGCAGTACTTTGTTAAATATCTAGAATTTTTTACTTCTTGAGGAAAATCCCCCATAGAGGATTCCTTTTTTTATGTGTTTATCTTTTCATTCACTGATTTTTGCTGATATAGACAACATTATTCGACTGACCAGAAAGTGAACATGTTCTGAAGCATGTGGTGCCACAATCATTGTTCATATTTCAAAAGCCTTCACATAGATGCATGTTGATTCTTCTCATGAATCACTTCATCTAAATGCTTTCCTAATGCTGTCTTTCTCAACTTAAATAACTCTAGTCTTCCACATGGAATTTCTACTGAGCCAAGCTTAACACTGTAGAAGAGGTTTGAGGGTTTTAGCATACAAAAGTCTCACAGGATGACATTGTAGTATTTCCATGGGCTTAGAAATTGGTGTAAAATAGATTTTTGAGATGACTGCCTAAACTCATGGAGATAAATGATAACTAAAGTTATGAAGAAGTTTCAGGAAATGTTAGAATTTAGTTTACACTCCTGAAGCTCTCTGAAATTTTAGATTAATTAGTAATTTTTTTGAGCAATTAAATAGGAATGTATTTAACTGAATTTTATTCACACTAAGAACATTTTGAAAAGAAGCTGAGTTCTGGCAGAAAATCAAATTTTGAAGGTAGGAAGACATTTCAGTATCACATTCTCATATCTATAACCACATCTGAAAAAACAGCACCATTTAGGATAAAAATTTTGTTGTATAATGACCGCCACCGTTTTAGTTCCAAATATAATTATTCATTAACATTTAATCATATAAGCCTTCATACACTCTGAAATATGATAAAAGAAGATGAGTAACCCTTTAACATGACCTTGAGTTGATAAAACCTCTGTCTCTGTGATAAAGGGAAGTTTGCATTTATAGCGTGGCTGCACTTTCAGTTGTCAGTAAAATATTTTTATGAAAATTCAAATGAAAAAAATGCAACATTATGAAGACTTGCCTAATATTTCATTTATAGTAGGTAGAAGATGCATAGCTGGAGCAGTTTTAGATGTAAGTCATATATCATCCACATAAAAGCGCTGTTGGCTAGTCATGTAACTATCAACATAAGAGGACATATCCAAGGTGAATTGGAAAATCTCTCTAGTCATACCAGTTTATACCATCTACACTGTAGATGCTTCTTTCAGGAGCTGACAGGCCTAGTGATGAGTTTGGCATTTAAGTATATTCATTAATTCATTTTTCAAGGTATTCAAGGGCATGAAATTGAGCTAGTAAAATGCAAATCCTATGAAGTTCCTAATATGAAAGTATGTATTATCTTTGCTGAAAATTTTAATATTTATTTTAGGGAGGAGAAAGGGAAAGAAAATCACTTTCTTTTTTTAAATATCAGGATTCACTCAGTGAAGTTTGGCATCACTTCTCATTACAACCTTACTAATATCTTAAGTGGAATCCAAAGTTATTTATCACTGATTCTGATGATAGACAAGCTTACAAAAAACTATAATATGTCCTTGTATCTCTGCAGTACAATACATACCTTGAAGAAAAATAAAAGCTATTAAGTCACCCTCTGAATTACTTAGGAAATAATTCTATTGATTGTTCATACAGTGAATGTGTAACTAAAAGGCATGTGGCTTCAATAACAAGGGACTATATTTCTTCTCTGTTGGTAGAGCCATCTTTTCACCAGAAAAAAAAAAGGTATTCTGAAATATCTCTGTTTGAGGGTTGCAAAAGAAGGAGCGTTGCTACTTTATTGTGTGGCTTTAATTTTCACTTAAGAGTCTACAGTGGGAAGTAAATAGCAGTCTCCCACGCTGCCATTTTCAGTATCTTAAGTCCCAGAAGGGAATTTCTTTCCTAAACAGAGAAAAGGAGCCAACTGGGTTTGCACTATCTAGCCATCAATTCCCAGTGGAAACCAGGGAATGAGAAAGGAAGTATATCTTCCTTTTGCATGAATAGTATGGGGGAAAAATAGAAAAATGTTTAATGAGAGTTGAAACTCTGATCTTGTTCATTTCACTGCATCTTCAAGCACTCAGTATAATGAACTAGACTATTCCTTTTGAAGAGGTATAAATGTGTTTTTCAGGATTGGAAAACAAGTAAATTCAGGATATTAGGTGGTCCATAAGTTTATCTGACACCTTCTTTAGAAAATGCCTCAAGAGATTACTTTCTGTAATGTCATGGTGTATCCCCAGCTGGCAACTAAGTGGTGTCCAGCTGCCCGCTCCCGCCCCCATCTCCCATTGTTCGCTCAAGCTCAAAGCTTAATCTTTGAATTGAGTACCTATTAATATTGAACATCTCAACCAAGGTATCTAAAAGTCAAATTGAATGTCTACAAACACATGCAAGTACAGGGTTAGTTATTTATTTATGTTTTTTGTGACTGAAATAGATGGATCTTCCTTTATCAGGAATACTGAGAAGCATTTTACTTCACAGGAATTCTAATTGTGTCTTTCAGCACAAAAAAAAAGGCAGCAGAACTGGATTTAGAAGCTGGAAATCTAAAGGCTACCCAACGGAGAACTATTTTTAATTTACAGAAATCCTTGGACCCAGTTAGCTTAAAAATAAACACCTGCAAGAAGCTCACTGAATTTACTAGGAAAGTAACTAAATAGAATCCCTTCATCCGAGCATAATGAGCTCCATATCAAGTTACCCTAGTTTTATATGACAGTGTAATATATTAATTGCTTCAGTGTTTATTTATCCTTGTAGGACACAGGGAAGAAAAAAATTTCCTTACCATGCAGTTTCAGATTTACCAGGAAAATACCTCTTCCTAAAATGAACATATCAAATGAATGATTTGGTTATTTAAAATAAAAAAAAAAATCTTGGAAGACTTTCAGTTTTGTATTATCCCTATGGAATTTTCCTACCCATGAAGTATTTGGGTATACAATTCTAAAACTCCATCACAAATCTATGCAAAAAAGCTATTGCATGCTATAGAATGCCATAAACATTTTGTGCTTTGTAAACAGCTCTATTCTTTATCTGTGAAAACACTTACTTTAATTTCTTATACATTTATTATATCTGTTTCATTTCAAAAGATACTAATTTGCATGTATGCAGAAAAATAATTGAAATTTCAGAAACTGGTCAATAAAAACTGTTTTATAAAAAAAAAACAAGAACAAAAAAAACCCCCTGAAAATATTTTCTTTAAATGCAAGTGGGTTTTGTGTAAATTCAAAGGTAAAAATTGCTATAAGAAATACATAGTCCTAGTAAAACTTGTCAAACCTAAAATAGGGACCAGAAAAATTATAAAGCATACAGGAGGTAAAAAACACAGTTTAGTATCATTTAATGGGTGGCTCAGATCAGCACTTTTAATCTTTTATTTTTTTGTCACTGAATCCTTTCTTAGGGATTGCTGTAATCAGACAAAAGGCACAAGCACACCTGCATCCCAAATAAAAAGTATAGTGAAAATATAAAATATCCTGAGTTTGAAAGGACCATAAGAATCATCAAAGTCCAACTCGGGGCCCTGCACAAGATGACCCCGGTGACGGAGATCCTTATTAAGGAAGACTAAAACTGATGTCAATTTTTTTACCTTTACAGCAAACAAATCTGACCATGTCCAAGAAATAGATATCCCATTCATATTTTGTTATTTTATTCTGAGTTTCAGAATGTGACTGAAAGTAGTATTTACTATTGCCTACTTAAATTTTTATTTAAATAAAAAATGCTGATTTCCTCTGAGGCCTTTATATTTTACAATGCTAATATAGACAACAGTGAAAAATTTCAGTTTAACATTTTATTCTGCCAAACTTCATTATATATGCTTCAAATTAACTGATCTATTTTTCCTGAAAACAAATGGAAAAAAGGTACTAAAAAATTCTATTTCAACATTTTCAGAAGATGGTAGTCCATTTCTAAAAAGCATTTAATTTTAGATATTTCTAGTTTAACTTAAACGTAAGAATTTGAGGGGTGGGGAGGGTTATTTATTGAAGTATAAAATCTTTTTTGTGTACAATCATGGTGTACAAAAGTCTTCTTCAAGTGTTTCCATAATCCCTGCAATATTGCAATGAAAATTTGGATTCTGTGAAACAAAGAGAAATTACCATTATTATTTTTTAAGTGAAGAACTGGTGCATAGAGTGATTTCAGCCAAGTACTTCCATTAATTCCAGGTGTCCTGAATGATACCACTAGTAGCTAATTTCCCACATGATTTAAGAGTGTATATTCCAGCAAAACTTTCTTTATCAGGGCGTCCAATTTTTCTAGTAATCAGAGTTCTGAGCTTCAACACAGGCACCCAAAAAATTAGAAAAATGCCATTAACGACTGTGTGTAAAAAGTCTGGGTTTTAGTCAATTAAAAGTTTTTATCCAATTAAAATGGGAATTGTCTATCATCTAGTAAGAATTTCATACCAGATGCAAAGGTATTATCTAATAGTCCAAACTAGACTTCAACTGTCTTCATAAAGATATTTTTTTCCCCTTCCTAATAATCCCACTCCTACAAATATATAGATGGTCCAACTCCTTTGGTGGCTGCCACTCCACTGCTGAACACAGCACTGAAATATTTGATTATAATTATTTCAATATTTCTGAAGCATCAGACCCCTGTAATTAACAAAACCTCCTGGCTCTTCAGACTTTTAACTGAGAAGTTCTGTATAGACCCTGATGTTTATCTTTTATTCTTTTTCATGAACACTTGAATTCCCTTTATTGCTGTAGCTATATTAATCCCTTCTACAATTACAGAACTTGAAAAACATTTAAAAATTAATCAGCTGAGTTTTCATCTATCTAAAAGTAAATTGAAAAAGTGTGGGACTTTAGGTATGTTCACCGGTAATCCTGATAATATGTTTAAGGAGTGAAATTATGAAAAGAAGCAGACAGTAGTCTTTCTCAGACTTCAAAATCCAAGCCTGGGCTGAGTCTATGAGCTGATCTGGTCAAAGTTGAGCCCCTGTTTGGCCTGTGAAGATGGGGAAGACTTTCCTCTTAAAGTGCAATGTTACTTCTCACTGACTCTTAAATTCCGTCTCTAACTGAAGGAGAATATTCTGCCAAGAACAGAAATGTGTTGTCTTATTAGCAGAACCTAAATGTGTGGGACAAAATAAGTTGGGTGAATGTGACATAAAATCATCCACTTCTACTTAACATTTATGAGTAAAATAAAATATATCCCTTGCCGTTGGATAACGCCCCTTAGCAGAGGGAGTTAAATTTAAATCTTCAAAAGATTTCAATAAATGATGGCTCTCTTGAATGGAGTATTTCCACTTAGCTGAAAGAGGAAATCGTCTTTAAAACTGTCAGGTTTTAACAGGGTTAAAAACAGAAGAGCTAAATGGTATATGACATGTCACCATGACAAAAACAATTTTCTCAAAAGCAGTTATAAAGAATGAAATCTGCTGTTAAATTGCATAAAGTTGTCATGCACTATCACTTTAAAACACAGCTTGCATCTGAATTTGACATTAGGATGACATTGAAATTTATAGGCCAAAAAGGAACAGCTGTATCCATTAAAGCAAACAGGTACAGCCAAATTCTTTATATTGCAACTAAGAGGCAAAACACCCACTGGTGCTGTATATAGTGTCTGTTTCTTTGAAGCTAATAAAGTGCAAAACTTTCCCTGTTGCTCTATAAACCCTCACTGAGGCATTTGACAGTCATAAGAATTAGTGGCTGGATTTAAGGAACATGAAGCAATACTGAGAGAAAAATTCTGCCAAGTACTAAAGGAGTTCAAAAATAGCTTGATATGACTAATTATGCATAACTGAGTTTTGCTATGATTGCTATCTACTAAGTACTTGTTACAATATACGTGGCTGTGCTATACTGGGTCTTTTCACAAGCCCTTGGTATACACAACCTCAAATTGATTAATAGTTTCAATATTTTCCAGGAGAATGATTGCAAAGTAGAAGTTATTCAGGTCTTCATTGATCTCTGAGATCTAGTCCTATCAGCCATATGCAAGACCTAAACTAAATAACTTTTAACGCAAGACCTAAATTAAATCTCAAGTCCTATGTCATCCCTTAAAAACATGTGGCCCAGTCCTGGGTTCTGCTGAAGATAGCAGAAGTGCAAGTTCTGCTGACAGCTGAAGGTGTACACAACTCAGTGGAGGCCCTGAGGTCAGTGTGCCTTACTTGAGCAAAGAGCAAAGGCATTGACATTGACAGACTTAGCAAGAAACAGTCTTTTCTATAATAAAATTGAAATTTGGCAGTGTCAAGATGGGGATTTAAAGCTGATCCTCTTTTTGAATTGGCAGTCTTCTACTGAGTCCAGGTGACCAATTTGGAAAGTTTGAAATTACAAGTATCTTTCTATAAAAGACACAGTTACTAAGCAAATCACAGTGCGGGTAAGCTGTAATTCATTTCCTTCTCTGCTCTTTAGCTAAAAAACCCCTTTCTATTCTAAAAAGTTCATATTAAAACTATCTAATAAAGTTTTATTACTACATATATTAATATGTATTCTTTTGCTATTTCATATATGTATGTGTATAAATAGTGTATAACTTGCATATATTAAATTTTTGTTACTCAAAGCTTTTTTGCCAAAATAGCCCTGAATACTAATGTTTTCCAGAATTGGTGGGTTTCCTCTAGAGAACTGTTGTTTCCATCTACATAGCAAAGAATTGAGTCACATAGCTAATATCCCTGTATGTACAGAGAAGCAGTAACCTGTGCTTGCGCAATTATAATGAAGTCTGATGGTTTTAATTGGGCCTATCAATTTGCATAAAAATTTACCTAGCTTTCCTGTGGCCTTTTTCCCAGTTTGATCTATTCTCGTACCTTAATTTTCAAGAGCATTTCTCCTTGCTTAAAATTCACATCTGACAACACCAATAAGCACTTTGAGCCACTCTTTTAATTCCTTTCATTTATCTTCAATAAACTGCAGGTAGACACAGACACACACACAAAAGGATGCTTCAAATACAGCCATCTCAGCTCCACAAATGAAATTTCTAAATAAGGGTTCCAGTCACCTAAACTGAATCTGGATAATTGAGGACACCATTCAGTCTCTTAGTAATAATCTTCTGCTTAGCTGAATAATTTTTTGTGACTCCAGGATTATAGAAAGTTGCAAAAGCCAAAATAACATGTGCAACCAACCCAGAGAGCCTAAGTGTTCATCCTAATGTACCCCATAACTCAATAATTACAGTTCAGGGATGAGCACAATAAACAGAAGCTTCCTAAATCTTAAACTACCAACTCATCAAAGCCCAGCTGTCCTTGAAGCAATGGAGTTTTACAAGGTTCATAAATTCACAAACACTTGGGAAACATTTATGTTTTTTGATTTTGCCCCTTTAAAAAAGAGTAGTGAGATCAAAAATCTCTTCAACTCTTAATTAAGTAATCTGACCCTGCAAGGCTTCCTCACTGTCCAGACTTCTTGTATGAATCAATTTTCTCTTCTAACAGCTCTTTAACTGGTTCTGTGCAATGTTCGTAGTGTTGACTGGAGCACTGCTAAAAGAAATGGAAAAAGGCTGAAGTCCTAATTAACACATTTGCAGGAAGGATTAACTACTCAGCTTTGATGTTTCTTAGACAGAGAAAAATTAAAACAAAACCAAAAACAAACAAATAAACAAAAACCCCAAAACCAAACGAACCAAAAACAAAACCCCAAACAAAAAACCCCATGAACCAAAACCAAACAACACAGATGCTTTCATCCCTAGGGTAGCATAGTAGGAAGTTTTATTCATATCCAGCTGCTGCTACCACTCTCCTGCACCATCCTTTTGATACAGATGGATTCTCTCTCACCAGAAAAAGAGTAGGACATGCCACACAACCCACTGAGTCTTCTACTGCTCTGATCTACTTTTCTTTTTTGGATAAGCTTTTGCAGTTAATCCTAAAACAAAATCCAAAAATAAAGGTTTCTTGAAATACAGTCCTGTGTGGCTTTGAAATACAAAAAGGGTCTCAGTTCTTCCATGTTAGAAAATGCTTTTCTCCTTGTCTCTTTTTCAAAAAAGTCTTCCACTTGTTTTCAAGCCGGCTCCTCTCCTATGAGGTACCAACAATGATGGGTTTGGTTTATTGTCTGGTCCCAGTCAGGGTGACCCAGGAAAGGCATTGATAGTGACTCCAGGCAGCTTGCAAACACAAACCTGCAATCTGCAGCCCTTGCCCCTCCAACAGCCCTCCTACTTGCTTACCTCCTTTTCTCTGTCCTATTGTCCTTCCAGATAAACATCCAGTGTTTGTGGTTTTTTTTATCTGCAAGGATGCACTACTGGCTCATATTCAGCTTGGTGTGCAGCAGGACTGCCAGGCCCTCTTCTGCAAAGCTGTTTTACAGCTAGTAAGACCCCAGCATGGATAGGCACACAGAGTTATTCCTTCTTAGCTGCAGGACTTAGTACATTCCTCTTGATGAACTTTCTGAGATGCCTCCTTGCCCATTTCTCCAAGCTGGAAAGGTGCCTCCAGATGATGGTATAACCCATTTTCATACCACTATGTAGGCAGTCTCAGCCTTGTACAATGTTAGTGATATAGTTGCCTAGGCACTGCCTCCCTTACAAGATCATACTCAGCAAAGATTCCCCTGGGCTCCTCTCCATTTGTATATGGGCTCTGGCTGTTTCTCATAACTTGCCTCTGGACCTGCGAGATCCAGCCTTCCCTGATGGTGCTACCTGCAACATTCATCACTTTGTTACTCAGGTGTTATTCAGCATAAATATGATCAGTATTTTTTCTGTTCTCAGCTGTCTTTTTCAACGTGTTCTTCAGTTGTCTAAACTTCATTCCAAAGCCCAGTCAACAGAGTAGTTGCTTGCAGTTCTAACATTATACGTCTTTGAAAATGCATGCAACACCCATTTTCAAATCCCATCATTTATGTTCTGTAGTTCCAGATAACGTTATACAGTATTTTAAGCTTTTATATATTTAATCATCTGATTGTGACAGAAGAAAAACTGGTTCTGATTTCAATACTGAAGATTTCCATAACATTACATGGTTTTAAAAAAAAAAAAAAAAGAAAGAAATTATAAGAGTGCAGAGGACATTCTGTTCTGTTCTGTTCTGTTCAAAGCTATCTCATAGAATACCAAATGAAGTGTACTCAAATGATCAATAAAATATGCAAATTATTGTGATGGAGTATGTTGTTTTTACTTTAACACAGTATCATTTATTTTCTAAACACAATCTTGTTATTGATTAGATGTGGAATTTATTCTACTCTTTTAAATTTAAATTATGTCAGAAAAAAACCAGTGACTTATAGGAAAACATGTTGGATTTAATCTTAAGACATTTGTCCCTTCTGGAAGCAACCCACTACTAGCAGTATACAGAGAATGATTTGAATGCCAATTACATACCATTTCCTGCAAAATAATATGCTGAAGGCAAATCAACATTTAGATCACATTATCTGCAATGTAAGTGAGAGAGAAAAAATATAGTCAAGTATGGTTAGCAATGTATTAAGTTTTCAAGATTTTTTCATTTTTTATTAATTAATTTATTTATACCACTGAGTCAGGAAACTCTGCTTCAAAGGGACAAACTGTCGGATATAAAAATCTGTTTAAAATGAATGATTTTGCATCCACAGTGATTTTAACTTCATTATATATTACACAGATGGACCGAATGCATATTTAGTCACTATCGACATCTCTAAAATATCCAAGAAAATCAGCTACATGACACTTTTTTCTATTTTGATACCTTTTAACAGCTTGTTAACTTTCTCTGTGGAGGCACAAGTCTGTTGCCCTTCTCTGGACACACTCCAGCACCTCAATATCTTCCTTGTAGAGAGTGGTCCAGAATTGAACACAGCACTCAAGGTGATGCCTTAGGTTTTAACTTTCTTATTTTTCAAATCCTGTACTGCCTAGTATGTAACTCTGAAGTTTCTTGTAGCCTGTTAGTTTCTGCTCTCTCATGCTAGGTAGACATAACAAAGCCTCTCCAGGCTTTGTCTTCAAGGACACCTAGACTGTCCTAGGCCCAAAAAGTATAAACCAAAAGCCTTTGAGAAGGGGGCAAGCTGAGGGGAATTACATAATTAAACTGAAGCTTTAATTGGAGAATTAACCCTGATATGTAAATAAACTAAACCTATAAAAGTGTGAAGAACTCGGGACCTGTCATCCATCTTGGGGTCCATCTTGGCAATAGCCTGTGGCTCCCCAGGGGGTACCTTTGAAGGCCTTTCAAATAAATACCTACCTTTATTCCCTTACTCCTGTCTAGTCTCTGTTTTAGGTGGCCTCTCAAGGCATCAAAGGTATGGCCTTGACAGTGCTAAGGACAAGGGGGAAATCACTACCCTGGTCCTGCTGGCCACACTATTTCTGATACAAGCCAGGAGGCCATTGGCTTTCTTGACCACCTGGGCTTATGCTGGATCCTGTTCAGCCAGCTGCCGACAAGCACTGCAGAGCCTTTTCCTCCGAGTGGCTTTCCAGACACTCTGCTCCCAGCCTGTAGTGCTTCATGGGTTGTTGTGCCCCAAGTGCAGGACCTGGCTCTGCACCTTGTTGAACATCTGCAATTGGCTTCAGCCCACTGATCCAGACTGTCCAGATCCCTTTGCAGAACCTTCCTTCCCTCCTGCAGATAAATACTCTTATCCTGTAAGAGACTGGAGAAAATGGTTACTGGCTCAAAACAAGGGAAATATGTGGGGGGGAAGAGGAGACACACACATGCACACATGCACACATGTACACACACACACATCTGCTGTTCTGAGCCAGTAATAATTTTCTCCAGTCACTCACTTGCTGTTGGTGGCAACTTACTGAGGGGGCACTCGATCCCCTCATCCAGATCATTCATAAAGATATTAAACAGGACTGAACTCAATACTGAGCCCTGGAGGACAACACTCATGACTGGCTGCCAGCTGGATGAAACTCCCTTCAGCACCACTCTCTGGGTCCAGTCATCCAGACATTTTTTACCCAAAGAGTGCACCATCCAAGCCATGAGCAGCCAGTTTCTCCATGAGAGTGCTGTAGAGACAGTGTCAAATGCTTTACTGAAGTCCAGATACACAACATGCACAGATTTTCCCTCCATCCACTGAGGGTGCCATCTTGTCATAGAAGAATATCAGGTTCATAAATAGTGTCTATGAATTTGACGTGATAGTATTCAATGGCCTTTTTGGATTTTATACATATTTTTTTTCTTTCACTTTACTCCTTTGTTGATTTTGCATTCCTAAAATGCACATACCAGTTCCATATCATTCTTCTCACTTGCCAGATGCATCAGTTGAATGGAAATTTATACAGGAGTTGCAGTTTACCATTATATTCACTGCTGACCATTTCTTCTGTGTGGTGGTGTAACATACTTTCACTGTCTGCGTGTCCACTTCTGTGACAACCTTTCAAGCTGTTAGGAAGCAAATGATAATCTGTGTGTGAATTTCTGATGACATGCAGCTGATAATTAATTCTCTTTGGTTTTCTTTTTTCCCACCTGACCTTAGTGTGGGATATTCACTCAAATATTTAATGTTGCAAAGACTGTGGCAACACCCTATTATATTTTCCTCTGAATACCTCAACCCAACCCTCTTTTTCTCAGTTATTGGCAGCAGTCTGACAAGTCTTAAGGAAAAATGAATGGGTGTCCATAATATTGTGAATTTGTCACCAGGACTTATTGTACTTTTAGCAATCTGGTAACAAAAAACTTGCTTAACATATGTGAATCAGCCATTTTTATCATATACAATAAAACAGGTCTTTCCTGCTGGGCTTTAGTGGTAAGAAGACTACTACAAACTAGGACCTCATTGTTTGATACCTCATTAATCCAAACTTATGTAATTCCCCCAGAGATAGGGATAATGGAATTATTGAAGCCACTGATTGCAGTAACTGTTGAGATGCTAATCTTTCAACCTGAAGGAAGAAAAAAAAAATTTTTTTGATGCCACAATAATTCTTACTAAAGCCTGAATATCTCTTTTAATATCACCAGCACTAAAAGAGAAATTTTTGAAATGAGAAGATATCACCATCTGCTGTTAATGTCTAAAGAATGCTGCCAAGTTATAGAAACTTAAGACCCCTTCTTTATTTGGCTTCATCAGCTGTCAGAAGGAAAAAACTAAATTGCCCATAGCAGACTGAAACATTAATTGGTTTTCTCTGGGTGGAGGCAGCAAGAGGCAAATTACTTAATTAAAAACTGTGCAAACAACTAACATTTAAATCTTGACAAAAATTGTTTGTTTCTATTTATGTCTTGTTTAGTTTGGGGGGGTTTCTTGTTTGGTTGGTTGGTTTTTCATTTGGGTTTTTTTATTGTTTTCATTGAAATCCTTTCAGTAGAATACACGTTTTTGGCCCAGTAAGACATTGCACACTGTTTTCTTGCCTGGAAGGTCTGGACTTCTGCTACTGTAATAGAAAGACAGGAAGAAAACTCAGATACACTACATGTCCTATGGGAAAAACTGAGAAAGTACCTGTTTTCAGAAGCTTAGTCATGGCTAAAATAATTTAACTGACATACATTTAGGTGAGACATCAAAGTAATTAGGGTGATTTACTCAATAATGGGTTCACAGTTAACTACTTTAAACAAAATTTTAGCCATGAGTTTTTCAGGGAATAGCACAATTATGCTACTGCTCCAAATTCATATCAACAAACTCCTCAAACTCAGAAATAAAAATAATTAAGAAAAGGAGAGACATTTTTTGATACATAACTTTTCCTTTTTGTAATATAAATTAGGTACTAGATTTAGAGACAAAGGAGTTCATCCATATAATACCCTTACTCCTATGGAATTTTAAATATGTAAAAGAGTTCTAACTTGCTAAGAAAGGAAAAATAAAACCCTTAATTTATCAAGGCAGTGAAATACTGTGACAATGTACAAGGAAACAACTTTAGAATGTATTGGTCCTCTTAGCACCATATAATTACAAAACCTCCTGTTTCTTCAAAGGAAAGCTGATTATCTCTTGCTTTATGCTCAATATGATATGTGTCTTAGGAAAAACAATACATTTCAGCAGTGGCCTTCTACTCTCTGTACAGAAACATACTCTCTGTACTTCTAGTTCATCTGCATGGAAACGTGCAGACAGAAACTCAGTCAAGACCAAAAAAAATCATCTTATGGTTGTACCAGCAAAATATTCTATGAGTGAGTATTGCTAAACAACATATTTATTTGCTTCTTCAGAACTATTTATGTTTCTTCTAAGAACTCTATTTGGCTTTATTCTTTATACACTTAGATCAAATTAGAGAAGAAATATTTTTAAATAAGACAAAGAAGAATAGTATCATCAAGTAGAGCACAGAGGAACATAATGTAGGATTTTTAAGGTTACATTAACCCTAGGGAATGGTCTGAGGTTTAATCAGGGTAGGCTTAGGTAGGGTATTGGAAAAAGGGTCTTCACCCAGAGTGTGTTTGAGCACTGGAACAAGGTCCTCAGGGAAGCAGTCACTGCACCAGCCTGTCAGTTCAAGAAGTGTTTGGACAATGCTGTAGGGCACGTTGTGTGATTCTTGGGAATGGTCCTGTGCAGTGCTGGACTCAATGATCCTTCTGGGTCCCTTCCAATTCAGCATATTCTGTGACTCTGTGATTAACTACTCTAAAAACAACAGTTACTGTAGATGGAACTAGACATTGATCTCACAATAACTTTCCAAGAAAAACTAATCTCAGATTGATTTTAGTTATTTCTGTTGACATTTTCTACAGATGTTTGATAACAAATGAGGCCAAACATGACCAGATCAGAAAGCATTAGAAATACATGTACATATGAAAAACAGCAGTGAGCAAATTTCAGTTACTGCTATTAATGTTTGAGTCACTTAGCCATTGAAAATTTCTTATGCTCTTCAGTTTCTAATGGGATTAGTTTTCTTAGTGGCATGGAATATGTAATTAAAATGTAACTATTTAAAAGTAGTTCCAAGATTAATTCAGACTTTATACATTTCACATTGCATGGAAATGGATAATAGGTGGCATACCCATTGACAGCGAGAATCAATATCTAATTACCTACAGCACATTCCAGCAAGTCAGTATAGATGAGAACCTGAAGCATTTATTTCTAAGAAAATCCCAAGGGTAGATTCAATAACATTCTAAAAATTACTTCTGAAAGTCATTTGCATACTTATTTTATAAAGGTTTCCTTTCTTTACCCTGGTAATATTTTTGCTAGCTTTCCTTGACGACTTTTTTCTGAAAGTTGCATTTGTAACAATCACAATTGTTTTCTCTGAAATCAGACTACTGAGATGTGTCTGCTCTGTGTAAAATTATGCATTAATTTTAGAGAGTAGTCATCAAAATTTGTATTTTTCACACTGACTAATTTGCATAAGAATTTACTAAAGAGAAAACCACCCATGCAACACTACTATTGGTATACTTTCTTGCATGTTACAACACATGCTCATCACCAAAGCAATGCAATTGATACAGTAACAGGAGAGCAGGACTTGATGCTGACAAACCTCTGACAGAATTTCAAGTTCTCTAGAGAGCTCCTTAACTTGTGCTACATTAAGTTGCAATTTTTGTGAGAATGGTTTTTTTATTATTTTGTGAAATACCCATTTCTTTGGAAAAAAACAAACAGAATGTCTAACATTTTCTAACATTTCTAACATTTTAGTTTAAAAATTTGATATTACACTTCTGGTACATGGAGGATATTGTCAGTTTTACTCTTTTACTCTCAGGTATTGCAGGAAGCCATGGCTCTACCCTGATTCTACAGCCAAATTGTCTCTGTGGTAACTAAACAGTGAGAGGAAAAGAACTTGGATAGCCAACCCCTAGCAGTGCTCCAGGTAACTGATAAAAATATCACAGATACAGAGATGGGAAAAACCCATAAAATTACTGTTGTGGTTTAGGAACAAGACTCTCTCTCCCCTCCTCCCACTCCCTCATGTGAGAGAAACAAAAGGCAGAGATTATGGGTTGGGATAAGAACAATTTACTGGTAACAACAACGAGATAAGAAAACAAACAGTAACAGCAACAATATCAATAACATAAGTATACGACAATAGGGTGATTTACATACAGAAATTGCTCATGGAGCCTGAACTGACATAGCACAACCATGAGACAATTAACAAAATGGTGAACGGACCCTGACGCAGTCCAGCACCTTAACTGGGCCTCCCCTGATGGGGGAGACTTTTTAGAGTCTTTGCCAGGAGTCCCAGAGACAGACAGGACTTCTGTATTTTCTCGGTCTTCAGGTTGTTTATTACATCTTATCAGTAATCCACATGCTGACAGCATAGCATGAAGCACAGCAAAATACAATAGGCGAAATGCAGGAAAGCGCAAGGCTTTTTAAAAGGTAAATTAACCAATAGTCACTTAAAACGAAAGATATTTTCACTTTTCTACCAATTATCTTGTCATGTAGACAGGAACTGAAGAATTCTTTATCTAATCATCCCAAACTACTTCCACTGCAGAATATAGAGTAGTAGAAGAAGAAGGTCTGGAGAACAACAACAATCCTCAATTTTGAAGTTTTTTGCTTTTATCTACTTACTATATTAATAAAACCAAAAACTCTATAAATTTTTCACCCTGTGACAATCTTACATACCATTCTATCACCTAGTTCACACCAGTGTAGATTCTAATTCTTCCCAGAGGGTAGGCAATTTTCTCCATGGACAAAGGTCAAAAACAGTGTTGTCCTGGGTGGGTAGAACCCTTCAAAACAGGCAGAGAAATGCTCTCTGCACTCTGGGTTCCCACAGGACCCTTCATGGTGACACTTTTCTTCCGAAAGCCATGGCCCCCTCCTTCCTAGAAGTGAGAATCCCTTATTTCTCCCCCCAGTAGGTGGTATAGAATAACAACCCAGACATGTCCACAGGGCTCCACGCTTCACAGCCTCATGGCTACTGAGAAAAAGGAACTCTGTCTTGGCTGAAAACCAGGACAGTTACAAAAAATAAATTTTTTTAATTGAATTATATAGTGATGTTCATCTCTGCAAACTGCTCTCTTTGAGAAGAAGCAAACAAAAAAAGAAAAATTGTTTCTCATTAAATGAGGTCAATTAATCTCTTTCTGATAAACAGAAAAATGTTTAAAATTAAAAAAAAAAAAAGAAACAATAGATTGGGTTTTTTTCTGAACACAATCTGTATCTCTTAAGAAATAAATGCCAGCTTCAGCAGAAATGGCAAATACTGGAGTTGTCTCTTTTAGTGTTCCCTTGTTTTATTTGTGTGATTTCCCATCTGGTATTCAATTATGCTAAAATATAAAGTCTACTTCTGTCACTGTGAATTTAGATTAAATGAATGTAAGTGCTTTAAAACATAAAATAAATGCATAGTGTCAGAGTATTGGTTCATTCTAAGACTATTCTTTCTAAGACTTCTAAACTATACATAATTGTGGTCATTAATTCTTTTTTTCCTGCTTGCCACTCTGTTCCTGTCATTCCTAGCTGTATGAAAACCCTGCAATTAGTCTACTTGTTATAAACTGTGTGGATTTAAGTCTGTGCCTTTTAAATTTGATTGAAAGGTGTTCTTTTACAGCAGGTTAATTTAATCAAAAAGAAGTGCAAAGAAAATTTCTCCTTCCTGCACTGTTCTCACTTAAGAAATATTTATGTCTTGATTGCTTCAATTTGAGTTAATCTAATGGGTCAATGCAATTGGGATGATGGTGTAATCATACACTGGAAAGAACTTGCCAGTAACATGAATTCAATGCCCAGGTATAAAAACAAAACTAAAATAACCAAACAAAACTACAAAAACCCTAACACATGCCATATTTCTGCTGAAAATTCTAGGTAGGACTCTGACTATAATAACTGCAGCTTGTTCTGTGTGAAGACTTTTAAAATCATTTATGAAAACCAAAGAAAAGCTCGAGCAAGATGATTATGCAGCAAAAGAATCATGTAAATGATGGCAATCTTTTTGCAAATCTATGTTGCAAAAAACCAACCAACAAAAAAAAATCCTTAAAAAATATAATGTATTTGAACTTCTATGAAACTTATATTTCAGTTAATTAATTGAAAGTTACATTACAGAAAAAAACTATTTTCATCTATTTTACGTTCTAAAATTAATTCTGTGCTTGAAAAGTTTCATTATTAATATACTTCTCATTCTCACAGAAGTCACTGTCTTTGGTCAGTTCAGGTCATCTGTCCTGCCCATGTTCCTTTCTGGGTTTTTCAGCAGCAGTTCTGCATGGGCAGAACACGAGAAACAAAGTCCTTGATTTGGGGTAAGCACTGTTCAGCATCAGCCAAGACATTGTCATGATCTGGTTATTAAAGCTCTTCAAAATGCCTCTGCCCAAATTAAGGTGCAACCAAGACCATATGCCAGCAACAATAGTATGGGTTTTATTTGAGTAAATATGAGAGAGAAAGAAATAGAAGATAGGTGGGAGGGACAGAAAGAGGGTGACAGAGACAGAAAATGGAAAATATCACTACTCCCTGGATCCCAGCAATGTTCTGTTGATCCTCTCCAGCTCATCTTCTTGGTGATGAAATTTCCCCCCAAAAGCATAAAATTTAATGGGTTACTATAGCTCAGGCTAGGTAGGAAAACCCAGGCACCTCGCCGGGCGGGGAGGAGTTTGCCATTATCTCTTACAACACACTCCAGGTTTGTTGCATCACATGCAATCCTGTGGTGCAAAGCCTCAGGAATGACTCAAGGGGGCACCTCGGGGGTCTTTCATAGATTATGACACCCCCTCAGCTGCCTCTCACGTGAATGTCCCATGGACATGGCCTGTGGGCTTGGGGGTTCTGCAGTTGGGCCAGTTTGTGTAAGGGAGGATGGGTGTTCACTGCCTCTAACCAGAGGTTACACCCCAAACCTCCTCCCCCTCCTGCCTCATTTCGGGGGGGGGGGAGTCTGTGCAAACCTGGCTTCTGTGGCTGTGGTGTCCCCCACCCCAAAGTCAGCCAGGGAAGAATCTCTGCTGCATTTGGCTTTCTTGTGGATGCATTCCTCTCCTTCCTCCTTGTTTGTTTTTTCCTAGGCCTGAGATGATGAAAGAATGGGTTTTCTCTTTATCTAATCTTAGTGGTTTAACTTACAGTCCAAAGCCCCAGTCAAGTATCCTCAGGGAAGCTTCTTTGGTTTTAGCTTCTTTATACAGTTTTTGTTATTAATGAGCAGAACTTTATATTAATGTTTGAGGCATGAACTATTTCAGTCTCTGATAGATATCAACATTATCAACGTGTTATCATGTTGATACCATTATTCTCAGCTTAAATCTAAAAACACAGCACTGTACCAGCTACTAAGAAGAAAATTATCTCCGTCAAAGGCAAAACCACTACAGGTGTCCACAAAGTCCAGAATGGAAGAACAAGGATCAAGCTAACACAAATTTATATGAAATGGACCTTCCAATTTTTTAGTTGCATTTATCAACAGAGACATCCTGGTTTATATACTTATGATACAAAAAAGAAAAAGAGGAAATAATAATAAAAAAAAGAACTGGGTCTTTAGCTGCTGGGTAGACTGAGCTTCATTTATGCCTCAGGGATACCAATCTGTTGGCAAGGACAAGTAGGAATACCAATGTTCCATTCTTTCCGTTCTGAATCCCCACAATTTAGGAAAATACAAATCTTTGCCAAGGAGGAGCATGCAGGAACTTTGCCAATGCAAGGTGTTCCAGAGATGCAGTTAATGAGCTCATCGTCTACATATTGGCTACATGCTGTCAGGAACAGCTCTGAATGTCTCTCTGGGCAGCAAAACCAGGATATAATCCTTATGGGGAAATCCTCATAGCAAATTGCTTGAACAGTTATAACCACAATGTTCTTCATGTGCTTTCTGCCACCAGAGCCCTTCAGCTCAAAATAACTCTGGCTTCCACTAATAGAAATGATCTGGTGATCTACTTTTGTATAACATATTCCCAGTTATGGATTTTAGACAAAGATTTATTTATTATTTTCTTAGTCAGGAACTAGTTTGTTTCAAAATTAAGAAATAACCACGTTTATTTTATTGTTCTCAAAGTTGATATCTAGGCCAATTTGTTATTGTTTAATGGGTTTGAGGCATATATTTAGTTGGGAATTGGAGCTCTTTTTATGAACTGGAGTAATTAATTTGAGATACCCTGAGGATTTTATCTCTTGCAGTACACTGCTTTAGCTATAGATTCAGAAAGAATTATACCTATTGGAGGAAAATGCCTAAGGGAATTCTGTACAAATAAACAGACCTTCCTTCTCTGCATCCCTACTTCTTTTTTATGCATGATGCATTATATTGCTTGAGAAAATAACATTTATTCAGTGGACAGGGTTATCTGTGACGTATAATGCTACTGTCAAATTTTATGCTTCTACTAGATAATAATTCTAATTGTTTGTGAGCAGGTCTTCATCAAGCTTTCTTCCTTATGTCTTTCTCATTTCCCCTCATGAACACAAAATTGTATCTTGCTACCTCAGGACTAAACCCAGTGTTCCCTTAGAACTCTGCTTTACATCCCAAAATATTTTGTGTGGTAAAGTTTAGACTAAATTAAAGAAAAAAAACAAACCTTAACAGTGTGATGAAATTTTTCTGTTTTCCAAAACCAGGATTTTTGCAGGATGATTCTGTGTATTTCAATCAACCACTCTTTATCAAGTTATTAAACACAGCTGCTCCTCTACCAGCCCTTTATTTCCCTTTCCCCTCCTTTCTTCTTCTTTTCCTTTTCCCATGTATTTTCATTTTAATTTTCTATTTTCTTTTGTTTTTCTTTTGCTCCTTTTTTTTTTTTTTTTTTTTTTTTTCCTGGATGGTCTTACCTGGAGGTACAAAGATTCAGGATAAGAGTCTCAAAATACAAACTGTTATGAAAGCCCATGTTATTTAATTCACTCTGTGTTAGAAAAAGTTAGAATCTAAAATGTAGTATGAATAGTTAGACCACTACCATGAAGAGGTCCAAACACAGTTTCAATCAACTCAAGAATAACTGCTCTTTCAGTATCCCAGAAAAACTTCTCATCCTAGTACTTTGGACACTCTAAGGATCTCAAAAGCCATCTAGTCTTCATAGGCAAGCAGGCAACTGGACTTGATGAAAATGGCATCATTTCAGCTAGCAGATTTCAATGTTTTGGACAAATCTAATAAAACGAGTTTTTTTGCCTGTTTTCATTCTCTTTAACAGTAAAATGTTGAATGTGGGAGGAAAAAAAGGGTTTTTTAAAAAGATAGGTCAATACTATATGCAAAAAGGAAGTAGGTTATACCATTGATAAAATTGTTGATATTCTTAGTTCATGAATTGGCATCTCATGCTTTTCAGAAGACTAAATAAATATTTAAAATTCTTCTAAATATATATATTTTTTTAAATTCAACCAGATGGGGGGGTTTAAGCAGTCTGCAAATGTGTTAAAAATACACAAAAAATATAAAAGCTATAGACAAGGCAGGTGAAGATTTAAATGCCCAGATGTATGAATGAAATGGAGCTTATTGGCCTGAATCTTAGTATCTACAAATGCACTAACAGTCCAGTAAAATACAAAAAGTTATTTTCTGCAGTTTGCTTTGGGGGATTTTGTTATTTGGGTCTTTTTCCCTTCACAATAAGCCTAGAGGAACAAGGACTGTTGCCCTGTGGTGAGGACAATTCCTTCAGTGTAGGAAGAGAGACCTTGGAGAGTTCAAGCTAAACTGAGGCTTGAGAACATCTCAGACATCCCTGTAGAATTTTAAGGTCATTAATTGTTACATATCTTGGAATTATAAATGTAATATTAATGCAATATATTTCAGCTTCTATGTCCTAACTAATGCAAATTATCTGGGCATTCTGGAGTGCATAGAAACTTTGAAATATTATGTCAGACAGTAAAATAGTTTGAGGTATGATCATCTAATTTTTAGAGCAAGCCTAGCCTCAAAAATATACTAATATTTGATCTTAAAATTAGCATAAAATTACTTGGTATTTTCTGCACACAATTATATAGCAATTATTTGGTCTCTGTATCATGCCTGAACCTTAATATTAATTTTAATCTAAATACCCTTAGGATATTTACAAGATGGGAAGTGTTTGAGGGTTTGAACAGAGTGTACATGTTATACATGTACTTACATGTATACATTGTGCCATCTGTCTCAGTTGTAGAAACCCTCACTCAGAATAATCTATCAAAACTTTCTTGAGTTCAGTTCAATCCTGCTTTAATTTGATAGTCTAATCATAAAAACCTCTTACTACATTTAGAATGAGTTCCTTGAATTTCTAGAAAACCATAAATAAATCAAAAATTCTGAAATAACGTTTAATAGTGAGTAGTAAGTGATGATCTAACAGCCTTGATCCTCTGATAATGTGTTATAATAGTAATACTTTAAAAACATAATAAGAGAAAAAAGCTCTCAGCTGTTTGTAAGGTTAAATATTTTCAGCTCTGCCTTTCTTTGCCATTTTTTCTTCCTATTTGTTGTTTTCAGCTAGGGTGAATCCACCCTTCCACATGACTAGTGCAAGGTGCCATTCACCTCATTATTTACACGGCTGTATCTTTTATCTTGAGCAGAATGTTACTTTGTGAGCAGACAAACTTTGAATCCTTAGAAATATCTGTGAAGAGATCTTAGACTTCATTGACCGCCCTTCAGTGTATGGAATTCACAGGATGACTGTGAATTTCTGGTATTAAATATGAAGCAAAATCCTCTGACAGTCTTTGAGGCACAAAAGGTGCAGGGACTCTAGTACATGTACTGAACTGTACTGAGTTCTCCTGAAAAGATAAAATGGATACATCCATTATTTATATGTCTCACACTGTACTCCAGCTGAGCAACTTTTCCAATTAGCTGATATTCAGCCAAGTGCTGATATTTGATCTGGTTTGCATATGTTGTGACATGCCTTTCCTTTTTATTAACTAGAAGATACTGAAATAGGTAAAAGACAGAGAAAAACAAGGAAAAATGGCATTTGTTTCCTCATTTCTGGAAGCAGAGAGAGTACAAAAAAATCCCCAACCCCTGAAACACTGCAAAAAGAGGGAATTACAATGCAGACAAAAAGAGACTGCAGAAGGCTAATGTGTGATAAAATATAGGATGTAAAGCAGACTTAGTAAGCATCAAAGTATCATAAACAAGCAAACAAACAGAAAAAAAAAAACCAAATTAATCAAACCAAACCTCAGAGAAGTCCTTAAATGAGCATAAGAAAAAAATAGCTAAAGATTAAATTAATTTTAAAATTTGTACTCAGATCAAGAAATGCAAAACTGCTTGAAAATCCTCTTATTAAGAGCTGTCTCCTCTGGTCTGCCTATGAAGGAACACTCTGTTCTACAAAAAAAAACTTCCACATCCAACCTTATTTAGTAGAATATGGTGAAAGGAGAATTGTCATAGAATCATACAATGTCTTGTGTTGAAGAGACCTTAAAGATCCTCTAATTCCAACTCCCCTGTCACATGAAGAAGGGACACCTTCCACTACACCAGCCAGGTGGGGCCCCATTCACTACAACCACTTGAGCCCTGACCTTACACCAGTTTTCACCCAGTGCATAGTGAACCTGCTTATCCCACTGTTGGATAACATCTCTAGAAGGATGCTGAAAGGAACAGTATCAAAAGTCTTACTAAAATCCAGAAAAACTACATCCACTGCCTTCCTCCATCCAACAGGTGGGTTGGATCACCCACCTGACTTTATCACAGAAGGTTCTCAAATTATTTAAAAAGGTCTTTCCCTTTGGAACCCACATTGACTGTGCCTGATGATTGCATTATTCTTTAAATGACTTTCAGTAGCACCCAGTATAATACATTCCACAATTTTTCCAGAAAATAAAGTTAAAATAACAGGTTTGTAGTTACCTGTGTTTTCCCTCATGCTTTTTTTCGTGTATTGGAATAACAGTGACTGTCTTCCAGTTAGCAGGGACCTCCCCAGAGTCCCAGGAACTTTGGTAGATGATTGAGAGGGGTTTAGTCATAACATCCACTAGCTCCACACCCTTCAGTACTGTGGGATGATTTCCATCAGGCCCTGTCGGTATTGTGAAGATTCAGTTGATAAAGCTGTTCCCTACAATTTCAGTGTCCACAAAAGGAAAGCCAGTGTTTGCACACTCGTGGTTCCAACTTAGGGACCTGGGCAGCCCAAAGTCTATCAGTACAGACTGAAGCAAAAAAACATTGAATGCCCCCTTTTTCTTCATCTCTGTTAGTCAGATGACCGTCTTCATTGAGATAAGTCTGAATTTATTTATTTATGTCAGTGCATGGACTTGATATATGTTTTATAGATGGGAGACAATTACTTAAAATTTTCTAGTCTTTCTTGTCGGTCATTTCAATTTTGATGAAGCAAAATGTATAGCCAGACCTCTCTAACTGTTTCCAAAGGTATGGTTATATTGGTAGATGGAAGAGAAATTGTAACAGCTTTCTTTTCTGACAGAAATTCTCCCCAGAACTGCCAAGCTGTAAATAGGTACATGGTCATTTCAGCTAAAAATTCAGAAGGCTGCCAAATACACAGTTAGCTACATCACTGACTTCTGAACTACTGACTCATCATAGTTACAGCATAGCAGTTTCTATGTTCAATTTCTTATTTTGTCTTTGACCTTTACCTGGTGTTCCAGAACTAAGAAAAGAAAAAGAAAAAGGTTTCTCTAGCCCTTTCCTAAGAGTATTCTCAGTCTACGCATACGATGAAGTTAGATAGTCAATACAAACCCTTACATCTCCATTTACTTACTGAATCTTTGGTGATTAATGCAGCTGAAGACAAAGTATAGTAATTTGGACAGGTATGTATTATCTAAAAAACTTCATAGAAATGCATTTGTGCAGTAAAGTTTTTCACTGAACACGTAACCACCTGGATTGTGCAAATAGAGTACAAGTGGGCATATGCAGCAATACACAACAAGGAGACATTCATTTTAAAGAAAAGACCTATACATGCTATACTACTCACACTTGTACAATTTCATAATCAGTGTATAATATATATATAATATATAATATATAATATATAATGTATAATAAGATATATAATATATATCTTATTTCTGTAGTGGTTTTAGTGAGATTCAATAGTATACAATAATAGTATGTGAAGACTCTTCTTTTCCCACTCACTTTCTTGCCCTTTTTTAAAGACTCAAACCTCTTTTATATTCAGCTTGAATATCTGCTTCTAATACTGTTCTAGAGCACAACAATTTACAGGGAATTGAAAAAGCAATTTTCTTTGGACAGCTAGCTATTCTCCCTAATTTTCACCTGCCAAACTCTTTTCTATGAATGTTGACTCAATCAGATAAAATGCAGGCTTTAAAGATGTTTGATTAGCTGCCTGGCTTACCTTTAGCTACTCACTTTGTATGTAAAATGTCTACATACCCACTGTTCTCCACTTTCCACTTTTCACTGACAAAGCTTTCCCCCGAGCTGCAGGGAGCAATGTGGGCATGAGCTAAGACAATAAGCACTCTTCATTTATGGACTGCTGATAACTTCTGACTTATTAAGTGAAACAAGAATTCAGCAATAGTAAAAGCAGTATGTATATTACTTACAATGCACACATTAATTTTTTTTTTGTTAGTTGAGTTCTTTACATCAATCCATTTGAAATCACTGCAATAATGACTGAAGAAAAACCTTTACATATTTCTCCTGCTGTACTACGACATACTTCCCAAAAAATGAAAGCCGAGTGGTATATCACCTATTTTATAAGATTCACTTCCCATACAATTAAAGGTTTTGCCATCATGAGTTACACTGAATAGCCTCTTCTTTTGTAAACAATTCTCATTATCTCAGTGGAATGACTTAATCAAGTAGTCTGTTTAAAATATTAGAATAGATGACTCACAAATTTTCACACGGAATATAAAAGAAACTGAGGATCTTAATACCTCTAGAATGTTGCCTAATATTTATGGCACTAACTGGAAAAAATATTACCTGCTTATATTCTCTGTTGTTAGCTATTATAAAATGCTGAAAAAAACATTTTAAGTTTATAGAATGTGGGCAAGCTGTTAATGTGAAAATGATGAATGTGACCTTGTGTATATATGATTGTAATTGGACATGTTTTAGACATTGAAAGCTAAGTTTCCATCAGATGAAAGCAGAGTTAAAATTAACTAGATAACTGAAGGACCTGAAAAGCTAATAAACTAAAATTTAATTAAATAAAATTGGTGGCACCCAATTAAAGTAATTGTGCTCTGTCTAGGAGCTGCTTTGAGTCTCTGGAATACTATATCAGTAGACATATTCAAATTAGCTTTGTAAAACTATTATGCATTCATTCAAAGCATTGCCTTTCTGCTTCCCTGTGTTTTATGACCAAGTTAATATATATGTTTTCCTTCCCTCTGCATTAATTCTAGTGCCCCAGTGTAACTACAATTTTTATCTTTAAAGTTATTTGAAAAAGAAAGAAAAAATATGTTGCAACTGTCAGTGTAAGCTGACAGAAAGTAACTGAGATTTCATAAGGAAATCTCGGAGACTCTGTAGAGCTTTCTATTTTTTTACTTAATCAATAAATAATTCTGTTACTATATACAGTATTTTGTATTGCAAAAGAGAAAAAATATTCAATTCCTGTCATAAGCTTATTTTAAACTTCACCTTTATGGCTTCATTTTGCCTGTATGGAGCATTATTAACGAAACACACAAATTTAAAGATTGGAAGTCTAGTTGCAAACTTAAATTTGTCAAACATTTACTAAATATTTTTCCACTTTTTCCTGGATCCTGAATAAGTCATTCACATCTACTCCAATTTTAATTTCACTTAATTTATTTTTGCCCATTCATGGTATTTCAGATGAGAGATATCATATTGCCTCTTCACTATCATTTCTCTAATGTCAAAACCGAAGCCCTTTTCGATTTATTTTTCTATTTTTTCACTGATTACTTTTACTGGATTTCTCTATAGCCATTTCAGACTTTCTGGAATGTGTGGGAATAAGAATAGCCATGGATTTGCAGATGCAGTTTCACTATTGCCTTGTACATATAATTAATACTACTGTGGTTTGACTCTGCATGCTGTAGTATGTTCACTCTAGGATTAAATTTACCACTTCATGGCACGAAAAACACAGGCAGTTTTGTAGTTTGTTCCTCTGTCTCTCTCTCTCTCTCTGCGTCTCTCTGATTAGCTACAGGTTATTATCTGTTTAATGCTGTGACTTGCCTAATTTATGCTGAAGTAACTCTGCCATGAAAGCATGATTTTCATCTCAGTTAATGCAAAACACATCTAAGTCTTCTCCCTTCAAATTTAAAAGTCAGATTTTGTATTATTCACTCAAAAAAAAAAAAAAATCAGAAATTGTAACTTTTTTTTAAAGTGAGTGCTCTTTTCAAAACAAAAACCCCTCTTTGATATCAATTTCCACATGCTCCTATATGGAACATGTTCTCCTAAAACGGTGATATTCAAGAAGACCGTAAGATTTTTCTGACCAAAGAGAGGCTCTTCTAATTTACAGATATTTGTTAATTAACTCCCTTTATAAAAAGAAAAAAAATTCACTTCCAAAGCTGAATTTTGTCTCTTCCTTAACTAGGCATCTTAAGCAGACCATGTAAAATAGTTTTCATAATACACCCTTCCAGACAGTAAAAAGTATTGTCATCATAGACACGTTTGTTGGAGTAAGGCAGGGAGGTTTTGTAATATACACTGATTATGTAAATGTGTATTTCATGGCATCAAATTACTTCTGAAGTAATTCCATATTATCTGTAGCTATATATATTTTGGGTCATTGTTTTCAATAAAACTACTGCTTTCATATTGTTTTAAGTAGAGGCAGAACACTTTGACTAGATTTGATTTAGACAGTTAGGGGGTTCTCCTTTTTACTACAAAATTTAATCTTATGTTCTTTTTATATCAATATATTTTCTTACTATAAGCAAATCAATATAGTTTCTTACTATAAATCAAAATTGTCTTCCACCTAAAGTGAGTGTGTGAGGGGGAAGCAAAAGGGTCAAAACTACAAGTTGTACCTGAATACTTAACAAAGCTTTTTGATTTTCTGCTGGAAGTTGAACACAAGTTCAAAAACAAAAAAAATTTACACTTGACTGTCTTGTAAACGAATAACAAAACCAAACTATGAGTCTGTGAGTGCCTAGCACTTTGCATAGTGTGCTAGATAAATAATTTTTGCTTTTGGTGAGGTTTTTTATTGGCTTGTTCATTTGGGTTTTTCCCCTTACGGGTTATCTTAATAGATGCATTCTATTATGTCACAGATAAAATGATGTCATTTGTGTCTCAAGAAATATTTTTCAGTAGAGTTAACATGGCAGTAGCAGTTTATTTCTGTAGAATTTCTGTTCCATTAGTACGTTCACTCAATCATTATTTGCTTTGAAAACTATACAGATATTGGAATACGAGTGAAAAAGATTCATCTTCTCATGAATGAAAGTGTCAGAGTTTAGCCCTCCTCTCTTTTCAGGACTTCTGTCATGGTATTTTCTTTCTTTTTACTTTTCAGAGAATAATTCATTTGATTAGGTATGCAAAAGACTAATGTTTGATTTTAGAAGTTTATTTCAAAAATTACCTGCAAATAAGCTACCCAAAGTCTGTTGAAATCAACAAAACACCAGACGTTCATAAGAGCCTGACGTAGGTCTCTATGATTGGGAATGAAAATGATGGCATTTCCCCCCTTTTCATTTCTTCTTTTTTGTTTTTTTGAGAAGGTTGAGTTTTGTTGGTTTTGTTTTGTTTTGGATTTTTTGTTACGTTTTCTTTTGTTGGGCTCTTTAAGAGAATAGTTTGACTACTAGAAATATATTTCCTACTCCTTAACACAGTGCTGTCTGGTTTAACACAATTTTGCATGTGCCATTTTACCAGAAGGCCCTAATTTATTAAAAAAAAACCCAAAAACCAGCACCTAATCTACTGATCCTGACTGGGATAGAGTTCAAGTTCTTCACAGAGGACAGTATGTTGCATATTTGTGATGAAAACTTTGTTGATAACATCAGGATGATTTAGCTACTGCTGGACAGTTCTTGCACAATGTCAAGGTCTTCCAGCCTGGAGAAGAGAAGGGTCCAGAGAGGCATTTTAACAATACCTAAAGCCTTATTTCAATACCTAAAGGAGGCCTACAACACAGTTGAAGAGCGACTTTTTATAAGGGTATGCAGTGATAGAACAAGGTCTGATGGCTTTAAATTGAAAGAGGACAGGTTTAGATAAGAGATTAGAAAGAAATTATTTACTGTGAGCATGGTGAGACACTGGAACAGGTTGCCCAGGGAAGCTGTGGATGCCCTGTCTCTGGCAGTATTCAAGACCAGCTTGGATGGAGTTCTGAGCAACCTGGTCTAGTGGGAGGTGTCCCTGCCCCTGGCAGGGAATTTGGAACTAGGTGATCCTTAAGGTCCCTTCCAACCCAAAACATTCAGTGATTCTACGATTCTTTCCTGCCTGTCATGATGCCTTGCCTGTGAGTAGGCTGGGGATACACACAGTAGGAGTCATTTACTCAACTGACCAAAAGGATTTCCCTTACCACATTGTTCTCATCATTACAAAATGGAGAAAGAATAAGAAAGTGGGGTACACACTTCATGGCATTTGTCTTGCTAAGTAACTGCTGTGTGTGGTAGAGCCCAACTTTCCTGGAGATGGCCAAACATCTCTGTGGATGGGAAGCAGTGAATGAGTTCCTTGTTTTGCATTGTTTGGGCATCTTCTTTGTTTCCCTATTAACCTGCCTTTATCTTAAGCCCCGAGGTTTTTTACTTTAAACCTTCTGATTCTCTTCCCTATTCCACCAGAAGGAAGTGAGTGTCTGGGTGGTGCTGAGCTGCCCACCAGGGTTTAACTATGACAAGTAAAAAAATATGCATTACGAATTTAAATTAGCTTGAAATTGTCATCTTTATTTCTCTTTGGAACCAAAGGCAATATTTGAAAACAAGTGTTGTCACCAGCAATTAACCCAAAATTAGGATGGATAAATGCAGAAAAAGATTCTATTTCTCTCCTGAACTTCCTTGCTGAGTGAACTTTCTAAGTGCTTCCTCCTGCTGTGTATTTCTCTTGCAATCTTATCTATTTTTCAGCTGGGATATCCTTGCACTGCAGACACTGAACAGATTGTTACTCTTCCTTGGCAAAAGATAGAAAGATGGTAAGAGATCTCTCCTGATAGGAATCCTGCAGGTAGGACAGTTTAGAATCATGGGCTACTGAGAAAAAACACAGGAAATGTCTGAAGCCTCATGTATCTAAACCAGGGAAATCCAATTTTTCTGCCATTCCAATAATGAGATATTAAATGTATTTTTGTCTTTATTAAACTTTTAAAAATTCTACACTAAAATAAAATCTTTTTATATTCTATTTATACCTTATCTAAATATAGTAGGATTAATAATAGTAGAATTCAATTAACAGTCATACGTTTATGTTTAAGAGCTGAGAAAAATTAATGAACCAAAATTAACACATTGGTTTGTGCTGGTGGAGTTTATGAATGATATACCTGAGTCACAAAGTTGGTTTTATGAAGAGTGTTAAAGGGAACCTTAAGATTATAATCTAGGTATCAGTTGCATTCAAATTTTTCAAACCATTGTGTTTCCACAATTGCCACTGAGTGAGAAAAGCATACCTCTAGAGTTTTCCAGCAAAAAGTATTAGTATTGAGTATTAGGAACACACATCATAAGGCAGAGATAATTTGTCCCTTTGGATAACCTTCTAGGGTTCTGGTCCCATGGCCAACTGGACAAATCTGGTTGAATTTAAGAGCTTCCAACACAAAGAAGCATATGAAGATTTTTAGAACTGTCTAAAAGAAGAATTAGGTTAAGTTATGGGTGTCCCATCCCTAAAAGTGTTCAAGGCAAGGTTGGATGCAGCTTTGAACAATCTGGTCTACTGAAAGGTGTCCCTGCCCATGGTAGAAAGGTTGGAACTAGACGATCTTTAAGGTCACTTCCAAACCAGGCCATTCTATGATTCTGTAGTTCTATGATACTATGAAGATGTAGAAAAGGAAGGGGACATCACTTAATATACACTTACCTGAGATAACTCCTCAGGGAGTCTCATCAGACCAGGAAATGAAGTCACCCTGAAAGATAACTCTGGGTAAAAATGGCCTGCCTTATATTTTAGCAGTACCTGAGAGTCATCTTCTCTTATGGTAAGTATTTAGCATAAATCAGATTAATTCTGCTGTAAGAGTTCATGCTTCTGTCCTTATCCATAAAAGGAACCTCTGAGTGGCTGACTGAAACCCAAGTGTCTACAGCAAAAATCCCTAACTTTAGTTGAAACAAATCTTCAAAGACTAAAGTTAAAGTATTTCAATTCCTGTACCTCACACAGTGGGAAAATCCTCTTGTGGTAGTTGCATAGAACTTCCAACGGACAAAAGAATGCAGAAAACAAATACACTTTAAAATTGTTAAATTTTAACCACCATATTCTTAATTCTTTCTAATGTTGGTGGTAGTGCATTTTTCAGGGCAAATTTATTATTTTGGATTTCAAAGAAGTGCTGCAGAAAGTAACAAAAATTAAGAATTAACAGTCATGTGGTGCTTCTGCTACCAAACAAATTTTGAGAAAGCTGAAGTAGATAAAAGAGGACTATCCTAACGAACTTTTGTATGCTTTATATATCTTCTGAAGGATGACTTTGTGCAAGGACAAAGTTGAGAAGTATCAAGGTTGTGGGTGAAAAGGTGAGATATAAATTATATATTCTAGACTGTTTTGTTGCAATCTAATAGATGGTAGGTGCTGTTCTGTCCTAGGGTTCTTCAGTTGAGAGTTTTGTACCAAGTTTCTCTTTCCACATGCTTGCACTCCCTCAGTACGCTTTATTTATTAAGAATACTGTATGAAATTAATTAGTTTTTTCCACCTTAGTGACTTAGAGATTATGCTGGTAAAGTTTGCTAATTGTAAGAAGCCCCAGGTGTCTTATCAATCTTTTTCTTGGCTACCAAGGCAACAAGCAGAAGACCTGGAGTTGGCAGCATGATTACATCAGCTCATATCAAAAAAGTGCTATATCAAGAGCAAATAAACATGCTTGTATTCTGCCTTGTATGTGGTGAATAACTACATTAAATCAATCTCAGCTGTCTGTCAAAATCAAATTTATTAAAGCCCAACACTGCAACTGAACTGAATTTTTGAAATCAATATGACGGATGGCTAACGGCATGAGGTTTGAACTTGCATTTACATTTTGAAAGACTGACCTTTTCCACTGTCTTTGATTTTTCTTTAATGGGCACCCTTCCGAAACTTGAAAAGTAAGAATGAATGGCTTCTTAGCATTACAGAAGCAATACAAACACTATGCTGTTTCTTCCAGAATTTTATAAACCACAAATGAAAGCAGAAACATAAACCAGCAGAAATAAACCCTCCATTTCTCAACCTGTCAGCTACATAAAAAAGGCCCATTAAAGCAGAGTAAGTGGCACACACAAGGGCAGCTGCTGCTACAGGAAAACTTCATTGCAAATATACGGTAAATCAGAGACATTTCATTTTTATTAATTTAAAAATATACCTAGAAACCCTGCCAGATCAATCAAACTGACTCTCTAGCCCATGACTTCCAAGCAACTGTACCTTGTTGGCTCCAAAACGCCATGAGATTATTTGACTTAGAGCTAACTTTCCTTCAGTGCTTGAATATTTGAAAGAAGGAATGTTTTCAGGGCTTGGAGAAGATGAGCTTTTAAAAAATTAAAAGGCTTCTGTCTTTTTTTTTTAAACATTTTGAAAATACCATCCACTCAAAGTAGAATTGTGTGATTTTATTAGATGTTTTCCTCCCCATAGATTATTCTATTCTGGAGATCTGAAGGACTGTATGATCTCAAGTCACCTATGTCTCTTTATTAAGCATGAAGAAAAGGGAAGCAGTAACAACTCATGGAAAACAAAAAATTAAAACCTCCTATGATTAAGAAAGAGCTGCAAGTCTGGACCTTGTAATGATGTAGCTACAGGACATTATATTTTATTTAATTGTGTAACTACATTCAGCAATTTTTGCCCGAAGACACTTTTTCCTGCTTCTGCAGTACAGTTGACAACATTTTCTATTGGAACACTGTAGCTGTTAAATGTGCATTTAATTAAAACATTTCAGATAGGGAAAACAACTGTGTAAAAATAATTTAGAATAACTAGATTGCTATGATATCTCTCAGAAAATTATTGAATATATGCTAGTTGAATTTTTTAACTAAAAATAAAATCATTTTTCTTACTGTCATCTTGGAGTTTGTTTTCCATATAACAGAAAGTTTACCAATAGTATCAAGGCTTATTGACAAAAAAATTACTTAAGGTCTTAATTTATTTAACTGTGAATCCAACATACATGAATTAATGTGTAGTTTGTTTCACATTGCCTAAAGAATGTGGTGTTCTGGTTTTGAAGTAGCTAAATTGGGGAGTATAAAGAAAAATATGAAAATAAACCCACATTTATTAAGTCACAATGGAAATCTTCTAAATAGAATTTATAAAATATTAATCAAAAGACATTTTTCCTTTCTGTTATTATACACTTTTGTTTCCTAAAACATATTAACTAATGAGTATAAACGAAAGAAAATTTAAGCTTACAATAAAAACAGAAATAAAATAGCAACTCCATCGGCATGTTCATTCATAAAGCCCTACTGCAAAGATTAATACTGAGGGGAAAGAAAAATTAACTGAAGGTAGACTATGAACTAAAAAAGTATCACCCTCGTAAGAATTTTGCAACTTTGTAAATGGTTCTAGGTGGTCTTGCATGAACAAGGGGACTGGACCAGTTGCCCCTCCAACATCCCTTCCAACATCTGGCAACCTGTCATTCTGTGATTCTGGTGAATAATCTCTTCATTATATAGATAAAACTATTTTTTTTTTTATTGGCTGTGGCTATCCATTGAGGGAAAAGAAACAATGTCATGTGATCTGGGTAGGGATTACATCATGCATAAAAGAAAATGATACAGATTTTATAAGGGTAATTCGGAAGCAGGCAGTGAGTCAAGCTATAGCTGAGCAATTCTGAATATGGAAATAAATCAAATACTGCTCAGAGACAATTTACAAATAAAAGATTATATATACCAAGTGTATTACACACTGTGAACAGTCTGCCCAGTTCCTTCTATAAGTGAGTCTAAGCTGCTGTTTAAATATATTTTAAGAATGTAGCATGCCTCCTGGAGCATGTCTACATGCAAAATAGTATCTTTGCTAAAATAAAGCTTTTAAATTTCAAATGTGGCAACTGCACTTCTTTGCTCAGAGTAGGTAAGAAGAGCTTCTAAATATCAAATACATATATGATGAATAATGCCACATATTGGGATAGTACTGAATACCAGATAACACAGAATAGCAAATAACAATAACCAGCTGTTGAAAACAATTCATTATTTTTATGATTTCACAGTATTCCTCTAGGTGCTTCACAGAAAAAAAGAAAGCAGAAGTGATGCTTTCCTTGGATGCTTAAACATCAGAGGTTAAGACAGTAATATGTAATTTAGCACACGTTGTGATAAATATTGAGTCTTTTCTATTAATGCTTGGAGAGGTTTTGGGGGAGTAATATATTTTCCTAAGTCATACCATCCCCACCAACCTTCTTCTGCTCTAGAGAAGGACTTGAATTGCTACAAACATCCATCTGTTGCGATGTACTTTTATCCCCACAATGGCTGTATCGGGTCTGACAAAGTTATCATGCTCCTGATCAAATCCTACACAGCTGCAGGACGTAGGATATAGCCAGTTTATACTGCCTGCCACCTCCATGCTGTGGAATCTGTGAGACTGCACATTCAGAAAAGACTGAAGGGCAGGTACGACTCCTCTTATCCACTTACTGCCACTTGTTTTCACCACTCCCAGTGATGACAGTGGTCTGTCCACAAGTGGTAGTGGAAAAGATGGTAATATGCACATGTCAAACACTAGAGATGCAGGTAATTGGCTAGTAATTTTCATCGTAAGTGGACAAACAACTCAAATGCTGCTTTTACAGTGTAGAGTTTCAGCACAATTTTGTTACATTTTAGTGTGCATTTTAGGGCCAGGTTACGAAGGGGAGGTGATGGTGAGTGAGAGAATTCAGTTTTCAGAACGAGGCAACAGTTGAATAAGCAGGAGTGTTGATAAAGCATGTGAAGTATAGTGAGTACATGGAAGTGGGGGACAAAATAGGCCTGGAATACCAACTTTCAGTGCACTGGGAAAGACTATGCTGAAAAAGGGAATGAAAGTACGTCATACAAGACTGAAAGCCAAACAGAAGTTTCCTATAACATTTTTTTATTTGTCAGTGCACATTTTCTTCTACTATTTAGCCTTTAGGATCTTAGATTTCTTTTTTGAATGGCTTTGTTTCATATGTTTCCAGAGATACAACTTTGGCAGAAAATCCACTGATATTTAGGACCACTGCTCAGTGGAAATGTATTGCTAAATAAGTCCTGCCATCTAAAGTATTTAGACACCTAGTGCATTCATTTTGATAACAGATAGGCATCCAAGGGTTCAAGTTTGTGTGTTTCGACAAATATTGTTTCAAGCGTGGTTTCACCAGGATAAATGCTACCATACAAGGATTTTTAATACTGTAGTTGTAATGGTTAAAAAAAGATTGCCCTATCTGACATAGTTATAGAAGTAAAATCTTGTAAGTGCCGACCAAGCCCTTGCCTGTAGGAAACTAAGACGGAAGACTATGTCTCCCTTGAAAGCACTGTGTAAATTTACAGCAGTAGATAAATGATGCAATTGGAAAAGTATTTTTTTTATAGATTTCTCTGAGAGTAATGTAGGCTGGCTGTGAAAGCAGTACTTTTAGAGGCTGAGAAGCTCATAAAGGGAGATGGTGGAGCTATAGGCCATTAATATAAGCAAGCAAGCATCCAGTAAAATGTGATGCAAATGAAATATGAGCTGCCTAGGAAGGCTTTAATCAGGTTGATGTAATAGCATAGATTTTGTGTAAAAGTAGGAACATGCTTTTGGACTTACTAACTTATTTTTCTTTTTTATTATTTTTTCCAGCTGGCTTGCCCTTCTATCAAAATAAATTAAAGCAAAACAAAACAAAACAAAAACTAAAGAAATATGGATGTTAGTGCAAGCAGTGAACTAAAAAAAGAAAATGCTTTGAAATTTGGCTTCTCAGCAGATTCAGATACTATACCCATTAGAACTGAGTGTTCAGAGAAGGTGTCACTCTATAGTGCTGATCCATTGTAAAAAAGAAGGAAAATTTGAAGTCAATCAGTTACCACTCTTCAGTGAAGAAATCAGAAGATCTGCCATTTTTGACATTCCATCCTAAAGAAAGTTCACCAGCATTACAGGAGTCTTAATATCCTCATGCCATTAGTAAGAGGAGATTTGAGAGACATGTGAATTCTCAGATAGGAGATGATATTACACTTTTTAAACAGAATGAAATGTTCACAAATACTAACAAATACAGATTTGGATGGTTAAACAGAAAGAGAAGTATGTTCTTCATTTTACTATTATGCTGCACTGTTGATCTTCCTAAGATAATGCTGATAAAATTTTCACAGATCTGTTGCATCAAGGAGAGGAATTACTTGCCTTCAGTATCAATACTAGCTGCTCCATAGGGAATTTTTTTACACAGGGCATGGTTTTCCTTTCAGAGAAATTTTATTATGATTGTTATTGTTGCTGCTATTATTATTAACTTGTATTTGAATATCTGTTACTCTGCCTTCTATATGCCTAACACTATGTAGTATTTAAGAATATGCTTCTCTGCATTGTGTGGCATTTAAGCATAATTATTGGGTTTTACAACAGTAACGAATCTCAGTATAGATGATTATAGAAAAAAAGTGAACAAGTTTGAACATACACCAGGTAAAACACGCAAACCAGTAAGATGGTAAAAAGGCATGAACTGCACCCCACTTCCACCCTTGCCCTTCGCAGAGGGTTTTAAGAACAGATTCCACCTCTTTGCTGGTCACTCTATTTCATCTGCATGACCTTTCCTTTCAAGACGAGATCTCTTCAGTTTGTAGCCTCTCTAAAGCAACACATAGTTTTTAGCCAAATCAAGAAGTCAATGTCCAGCTTATGCCTCCTGAATCGAGTTTTTATATCACAGACTGGATGTATATATGAAAAAATCACATCCTTTCATTTTCTCAGAACAAAAGGGTTTAGAAGATGCCTATATGTTTGTGTTACTGGTCAGAAGATGAAAAAAATCCAGTTAAGGAGCTTTCCATTGAGAATGCTTTCCAGTATCTGACAGGCAGAAGTTAAAATTAGTAGACTTACACTCAAATTTTCCTGTGTGTATAACTGAGCGCTTTCCACATGCCACTAGTTGTGGCCTCAATAAATAAGAATAGGATTTTGGGACTAGAATTAAACAACATCCATTAAGTCTTCAACATTGTAAACATAACCAATTTTTTTATGCCTCTCTCTAACAGAACTTGAACTATTAATACAATTTCATATAAACATCTTTGTTAGAGTTCTAATTTCAGTGGGGTGTGGAAGAATTTTTTCAGGACTCCTCAGTTTTGAAAATTCTTCCAAATATTTTTATGAGCTTAACTTTGGTGTAGACTTGCTGATCCAAATGTCTGGTGTTCACATTCTGTACTAGTCTGACAACAATCCAGTGGGAGGCACCAAGTCAGAAAAACAATTTAATAGGGAAATTTAAAAGAATAAATAAATAAAGGCAGAAAACACTGGTTTAAACTGACAGAGTCAGGATACAACCTGACACCCTGTTAGTCAGGGTGGTGGTAGCAGTCTGATAAGGTGGTGGCTGCACTCCTCCTGAAGTGGTGCATGTGGTTCTGTGGAAGCAGTGATGATGTAGAAGGGTCTGCCCTTCCTTGGAAGGTCCAGTGGTGGCTGTGTAGCTCCTGTCCTCTGGGAATCCCGTGGAAAGGGTGTCTGTGGTGTTTGGAATCTCAGATTATATCCTGGATGGAATGCTTGGTTCCTCCCTTTGGGTGGAGCATGTCACAATGCGATGATGAGTCATTAAGCAAGGCATTGATTGAGCTCATTAACAGAAGATAGTCCAGAGGGAGGAGGCAAGGAAACACTGCCCCACCTGGTTTCAACAGCTCATGAGGATTGTAATAGAATACACTGCAACCCAGGACATATTTATAATAAATTTAAGATGATTTTCCAAAATTGAGCCTATGGAGATGCGGTTTTGTCAATTTGCATCCAAATGCTCTTTTGATAACTTCAAAAGTCAAATAAAAATATCCTCCATTCTTCTTTAGTAGAAATACACTCATTCTGTAGGTTAATCTAGAACTACACAAAAATTTATCTAGAAAGCAGCTATCCAGAAAGGAGTAAGTTGTACTGCACATGAGGAAAAAAATTTGAAGAAAATTGTTGTTCAAAAAAAAGGTAAAAAACCACCAGGAAAAACTGCAAATTCAAGTTTGAGAAAAAATAAAATAAAAGAGGGAAAAAACTTTGACGAAATCTGCTATAATGTGATGCAAACATAGTTTTCAGAGCAACCATAATTGGCACATGTTGCATGATTTTTAATGGCTCATTTTATTAATATTTACTATGTAACCCATGAAAGTGCATTTAATTATATGAATGCTGTAACAAAACTAGTTTCAAATAGATGCTTGCCAAATACTGCACATAATGTTACTCAGAAATATTTTTTTACTCTGAAAAACTTGGGAAAAAAAGCAGTAGAGATTGTACTGTCTGTAGTAAAATTAAAGCCCCACAAATTACCTACAGTCAATTCCCAGTTAAGATGGTGTAGCAGATTTTGGTTAGATGTCTTTTAACGTTCTTACCAAGAGAAGTGGTATTAAAAAATAAATTTTTCACAAGTGCCCAATAAGATAGTTGGTTACATATTTTTCCTCAATATTGAATTTCAAATAGCACACATACAATCATATGAATGAACTAAATTAGATTATTATATGCTTTAGTATGATTTTATATTAATTTTACCTGAACTTTAAAGTGTCTAAAATACAACAGAAAGAAAAATTGAATTAAATCAAAGGCCAAAATAGTCTTGACTGTTATTTTACATCTTAGCTATGAAAAATTGTTTTCAGGTTTTTTTAATTTTTTTTCTCAGTTGAGTCAGATGCTTGGTACCTGCTGTGACCTGGAAAAAAGAATACATCCCTTTACTTGCTTCTTGCTGCTTTGAATTTCTATAGCCTTCTCTGCTTCCTGAAGGTAGAGCTTGAGACCCATCCCTGTAATAACTGAAAATTCATTAGCACTCAAACAGTTATGAAATCTTCCTGTAGGCTACTGTTTGACAATGAGAACTTCAGATATTATGAATGCTTTCTTCACTCTGTGAAAACAGAACTTGACACTACATATATATTTTTTAAATTCTCAAGTTCTAACTTTTAGGACGAAACCCAAAGTACCGCAAAGGTTTCTTCAAAAAAGAAACATAGCTTTTTTTCTTTACATGACATGTGTCAAAGAAAGAATGACCAGTACACTAACATAAGTTTGCTGAGTGTGTACCTACCTTGTATATAACAATATCATAAATGCAACTTCAGGCATCAAACATCAAGAAGATTCCAACCTTTCATCTCAAGTCTCTGAAGAGGAGAAGTATATTGCATAGTCAGGTGGGTACTTACCTAACTAGCTGGGAAGTGCACCACTTGTGATGTGACACGACATTGAACTTCAACACAGTAGACAGTGTTCCACAAAGTGCTCAGATGTTTAAAAACATTTCTATCCCATTTTAAAAGTGTGTTGTACCCAAAATTACATAGTTACTTTTCATAGTCTTCTTTTTCATTAATATGGATGACTGTGAAAGATGTTAGTATTCTATGTATTTTCTGAGGTTATTATGATAGCTCATGGAATCTGCATTTAATAATTCCTTAAGATCTACTCTCTGCTGCTTCTGAGCCAAATCAGCTGCTCCTGTAACTTCCTAAAAGTTTCTGTATGGTTAGTACATTAAATTTTGTCAAGGGAAGGTCTATTTCATTTAAAAATAACTATTTCATTTACATTTATATAGTTCTATTCAAATCAGATGACTTCTAATGAAAAATTCAGAATTCTATGAATAGCAAATTTTCCTGCTGAACATTTTGCAGAAACAAAATATTTTCAATTATTTGCTTTTAGTTTTTAAATAGTTGACTTCATATTTTCCTTTTTTCCTTTGCTTTCTTCAGAAAGTATAATGCAGTAAGTCAGAAAAGAAAAATAATATGTGCAGGTTTCCCTAAAAGCATCTTTCTAATGGTGTGACCCACTCACCTATGCTAGGAAAGTTTCAATGGTCTTTTTGAAATGCATAATTAAACACCTGCTATTGTTTGCAAGCCAAATGCTTCAACAGTAATATTCCTACTGTTATGCTTTTCTAATGTAGTGGGAAAATTAAGAGGGTAGAATCCATTTAAAAGTATAAAATGTTTCTATAATATTTTCCATAATAACAAAGAGAACCTCCTCCTCAAATAAGCTTAATTTAATTTTATCATCTGAAAAGTTACGGAGTAATCTTGCCTTCGTAAGAGGTAAAATACTTGGAAAATTGACTTCAAGAGGACACATGATATTTTTAGCATGCTGAGAAAACACAGTTAATACCTAACTGAAGTTATTCTGCCTGCTAAAAATCAGTCATTGACAAGAGGATTTGATTATAGGAATTCATTTTTAAAAATCAGATAGGAGTCTCATTTTAAAAGCTTTTTAATTTTAAATTATGGGAATATTTTTTTAAAAAATATCACAGGTCAGACCATACTTTTGAACAAATTAAATTAGTTAAGGAAATTGCTAAATTATTTATAGCAGTTAATGGGTTGCACTTCTCTTGAGAATTTTGATACCATTTTAGTATACATTCAAACACTAAAATAATTTTAAAGTGGAATCACGTAAAAATTATTGTTCAGTATTGGTTAGGCCAATGTTTCCTATTAGAATAGAATAATTCTAAAGTACAGTAAATAGATAGTACTGTAAAAACACCCTAAATATTATTTTGCTTTGTAAAGCAGAGAGAAATTTCTAATTGTCTGTGCTACTGTTAACTAGGGTGATATAATTGAAACAAACTTTCTACTTCTTTATTGGCCTGTACTAACTTCTCCTATTCAAATTGATTTAGATTCTAACTTGTCTAGAAGAGGCTCTAACTGGTTCTAAACAAGACATCAGACTTGATAATACATTGGGAATGTGAAGCACACATGGGGATGTCTTCCTATGTGTGTATTTGAGCTGGTGTGTACCAATGTTCTCAAATCTTTCCCTATCAAATAGAAGGAAAATTTTGACCATCCACCAAGGGGTGGTGGGGTTATATTTAACTTCGCCATTATAACAAATGTTAGACTATCAGCTGAAAATGCCTAAGATAGATGATGTGATTGCCTATAAAGGCACTTAAATGATGCTGGCATTTGGAGTGTGTCCAGCGTGCAATACAGAATCACTGCAATATAACCAACTCTCTCCTTTACAGACAAAGGTTACAGACCCTGTGATATAGTTTCATGAGGGATAGATAGGAAGGATGCAGGGGAACACCTGAACAAATGCACAACTCTAGGCAGCATCACTTTCACTGCGAGCCACTTGGTGGATGGCGACTATTGCGCCACAGGGAAATTTCTGTGTGCACAGTGCAGAAATGGAGCACCACATCACAGAGAATGGGGGAGTGACGGTATTTTAAGTCACCATCAGGTACTATGGAGTCTGAGTCCTCTCTCAAAAAGAATCCAAATCCTAAACCAAGGGTGTTGTGAGCAATGCCTTTTGCCCACCTCCTGTATTATCTGGAGACTTGCACAGAAGTGGGGGCAGAAAGGAATGGGGAAAAAAGGAGCCGGTAGTGGTTATGCTGAAGCTCTAGTCTTTTTGAAAAGCTTTTCAAAAACCAAGGGACAAAGATTTGCAGTATCACATTTTTGGAAAGACTGTTAAAAAGTCTTGGAAAGGTAAGATCATAGACTGCATTGAGTAGTGTTTAAAAATCAGAAACTAAAAGCTGGAAAAGAGAAAAGTATCTGTGCTGTATTAGGTATTTGTTGATCATGCACAATGAGACGCTAAACAATCTCCACCTCTAGAAAAAATGCAGTGATTCTATCAAAAAATGATGAACTAAAAGCCTCATTGTCTTTCGAATAAGGAATTCTAGAAAAAATGGAAATTTGCATAGATTTCCTTGGAGCCGAAACTGGAATTTTAAAATATCAATTGTCTACAGCAGAAAAACTTTGCAAAGATCTGCAAAAAAACATTACATCTGTTAACAAACCAATTACTCTCTCCAGGAATGGCTAGTCAAATCCACAAATTAACCCATTGTGAGGATTCTGAAACTTGGTATATGAGCACTCGGAATGATAGTGAAGAGAATTTTACCGTGGCCTCTGCCCCTCTCCATTATGCTTTCCCTTTACAACCATTAATTAAGACTGAAGTTGGTAACGGGGAGGAGAAGGAAATTCGTAAGGCAATGTGTACAATTTCCTGGTCTTCTTCAGAACTGGTGAAATTGCAAGTTTTCCAGGCATTCAGAAGAGTCTGAGATGGAATATGTGTGGCGAGTCTCTGCCCAGGGGAGATTGGATTTCATGGAGTAAGGAAGAAGCAGAAGGTTATTGAGGTCTTGGCATGTTTTAACCACAAGTCCCAGAGATCATGATTCTTCTTTAGGTCCATGAGTGGTATACTGGGCAGGAGGAATAAATCTTCAGGACAGGGGAGACCTGCTGGTTATTAAAACTACTGGATTCTCTGGTCTCACAGCTTGAGTGCAGAAAGCAGCTTGTACTCAGGCTATGTATGAGAGAGGTAGGTTTACAGGGTCTCTTATGTTAGCACCTATCAATCCAGCCAGATTAACTCTTCTCATTCAGGGTCTTCCAGACAGTCTCATCAAGACTTTTGTAGCAAACTTTTAGGATGGAATATGGGAGGTTCATGTCCAAAACACCACAGCTCCTAAGCATCGAGACGGATGTGTGCAGCCAATGGATGTAGCTACCTGGAGTGGATTTTTTGTATGAAATAGTGAGTTATGGATGCTTGATGTGATGGGTTGGATTGTTATTGTTAAAGCTCCTGAGCATCTCACAGCAAAATTTTCTGTCTGGCTTTCAGAGGAAAAATGGTTTATTAAGGTTGAAATGCTTATGGAGGCTGCCCATACAAGCCTTTTAGGATTTAGTTTACTTTGTGGGCAAACTGGGAAACTCCCAAATGGAACTTTATGAAGTGAGCAGTACTAGGTTGCCAGGGATACAAATAGAATGTGAAAGAATGTGGGATAATTTTTATAAATCTATTAGAGAAATCAATGCCATTGTCTTCTATTAAAGTTACTAACGTAAAACAGTTACCCCTGCCAATAGCAGCACTTACAGGGACTGAAAAAGTGTTGACAGATTGGGAAGAAAAAGAGCCATCACTAAAACCACTCATTCATCTTATAATTTACTATTGTGGTCAGTAAAAAGCCAACTGGGCAGTGGCATTTACAGTTGATTACCAACAATTAAATGCTAATGCACCTGTAACTGCTGCAGTTCCAAATACTGCTGAGACGGTGGCACTGATAGAGGGAGCTGCTCATGGCTGGATGCCTGCTCTAGATTTTAAGGACATATTTTTCATTAGTCCTTTACTTGAACAGAATGAAGTGTAGTTTGCCATTACACAGTGAGAAATCTGATATATCTTTAACAGGCTCCCTCAGTGGTGCAAGCATTCACCCATGATTATTCATTGCTGTGCTTGCTGAATTTTTACTGATGGTCTCACACCAGATGTGAAACTACCAAAATATAGATGATATTGTAAATGGAGGAGATTCCCACAAAAAGGTAAGGGAAGTAGTAGCAGCAGCATGGGAAGCATTAAATGAAGCAGAATTTGAAATGTCACCTGAAATATGTCAGAGTAAGTAAAGAAGTAAAAATTTGGGGTATTCAGTGGATAGCAGCACAGTTGTTCCTCTAGATACTTTAAGAAAAATAGAATGAATACAGATGCTCCACCCTAAGAAAGAATTAAAACAGTTAATGAGGATTTTATTGGAAAAAGCATGTACCTGGATTTTCTATCATTGCTCAGCCACATTACATCACACTGGCAAGGAGGCACTTTATTTTGCAGCACAGGGCAAAGGATAGCCCCTAAACAGGAAGAATTGTGAAACTACTCTTACAGAATGCCCTCAGTGTAGAACAGAATTCCAATTAGATCACCGTGCTAAAGATCACCCCCACAGAGCAGTAAAGAGAAAACCTTGTGGACTACTTCACAAATTGATTTTATCAGGTCACTCAGACCCTCTGCAAGACACTGATACATCCTCAAAGAGGTATAAGTAATCTCTGAGCAGCCAATGGCAACTAAAGGTCAAAAGGCTGATCCTGGTTCTCAAGTCAATTACTCCTTCCTAACCATTCAAACTGATAGTGGGTCACACTTCTCATATAAGGAGGTACAAGAATGAGTCCAACTGGAAGGAATTCAGTGTGTATTCCACACCCCATATTATCCCAAGAAAAATGTAATCAGAGAAAGGGCAAATTACTTATTGAAAAGGAGCCTTAAACCATACATGAGCCAGTAGGACACTTGGCTTTCCAGAGTACTTTACCAACTAAATATTTGTTATGGGCCCACCAAGAATTCTTTGCAACACCTGAATCAGGTATTTCACCTTCCATTGAAGGAAAATATCCTATAGCATTGCAGCCAGCCTGTTATGGTAAATTTACCACAAATCAGGACTGTGCCTATACTCTTACTAAACCTCATGGACCACTTGCTTGGGAATCTACTGATGGCAGTGGTACAAAGCATTGAGTTAGAGCATGGTGGATTTTTCCTTCATTTCAATGGCGAATCAGTCTGGTCCCCGAGAGTGTTAATTTTACTCCCCTAAGACTTGATATTTTACTTTCTCAGGAATGATATTGGGAATGGTGCCAACTCACCTCCACTGAAGATCAAGTTAGGCACTGAAGGACTGCTTATCCTTCTCATAGAAGAAATCAGCACCAGAATGAAACAAAATGGGCACATAATCAACAAGCTCAATCCACTGGGTAGAAAACCCCACTTCTTCTACCTGTCATGATAACTGTGGTACAGGTCATCACCACTCCTAATCCCAAATGCATTTATATTAAAATCATTAATGAAGCAAGCCGTAATTGTACAAAGTGAGGATTCCTGCCTAATAACATGAATTTGACAGAAGGAAATACAACCATAATATGTGAAACACAATCTCTAAGCAACAACAGGGAAATTACTTAGTTTCCAACATCCCTCCTTCAGAAGTGGAATAGATGTTACAAGGCCAGCAGCTGTTCAGTGAGCATTACAGTGAATATGGAGACAGAAGTAGTGTGCAAATGGAGGTATAATGAGTCCACAGTTGTAACTGTGATGATGCCTACTGGCACAGCAAAACTTAAACCCTCAAAATCCATCCCATTACCTCAAAGGCTCTTGACAAGACTCTTCGAATCTCATCTCCATAGATTTCTAAAAATAGACCCATCTCCATCAAATAGAAAAGTCAGCAACAAGTGCTATTTAATCTTTCATGGTCCTTTAAATGAGTGGAATTATCAATGCAGATTAAAATCTCTGCAAGTAAACCTGTTAACATCCTAAGCAAGATGGCTATCATGGTTGCATCAAGGAGAGATGACTAGTGTCCTGGGGACAGGATTACGACTATTAAAGTGGCATGAATGCTGAAATCCTAGCAAACAAAATAAATGACATGTATAAAGGTCCATTAAGGTTGTGAGTGACTACTTGGCATGAATTAAAAAAAATATGTATTATGATGGAGAAGATTAGTAAACTAAAATAGCTCATCAATAGGTCTTTTTCTGTGGAATATGGGGTTATATTTGTTAAAGTGGTTGAGGCTTATGCCCACCAGAAAGCCCTGTAGGAAAGGGGCAGCTGCGGGCTGGATGGTTGGGAGTCGGGTGAGGGGTGAGAAGCAGTTGTGAGCAAGGAGAGAGTCAGGTGAGTGACAGTTAGAAGCGAGACTGTGATTGGCTGGAGGACCGCGTGGACAGCATATAAACAGGAAGCTGATTGGGTGATAGGACACGTGGACAGCAGCATTGCCTCTGTGCCAGCCAATGGGTGCCCTTCTGCTGTTATGTTCGGTTTGGTTTTGGTTGTGTTTGGTTGAGATTAAGAGCATAACCAGGGGGTAATTTTGGGCAATAAACGGATATTCTTGGGACATACAAGAGGGTCTGTCATCTTCGTTCCCCATTGCTACATTTTTCTTATCTTGAAATTAAAAAAAAAGAGTCATTATTAGTTGCAAAACCAAATTTTCACACAAAGAATTTAGCTTAACCTAGATGGCAAAAATCCTCCTAAGTAAAGGTGACTGCTGATGTTTTGCTATTGTGTGAGTGGCATGTGGTGCAGAAGTAATTTAATGTGCAATTCTTCTCAGCAGTAAGTCATTCTTGACACGGCATTTATAACATCAGAAAACATAAACAAGAAAAACAGAAAAAAGGCAAATAATTTCACTTAGATAGTTTGTACTGTCATTTTGACTGATCATCCACAATACATTTGTTACCTGTAAAGGAGAAGAAAATCTTTGCAGTCTGGGAGGTTTAAAGAGTACTTAGACAGCATTTAATTGAAAAGATTATACAAAAGCATTCATAGAATGATGGATATTTCACCCCAGAGAACTCATGACTCTGTCTGGGATATTTTTACAGTTCTGAAACAAACATTTTGTCACCTTTCATTTTGTGGGATTCAGGAATAAGTTGAAGATTGTAATGCTGTGCTAGAAAAATCTCAGTAAGAGATTTTTTTAAATTAGAATGCATATTGCTATTGTAATGTCACAGTGTATTGTTATTGTTGATGATAATTAGGAAAGAAAGATTTATATATTTATTTTTCATAAAAACAGTCTGAACTAATGCCTATCAAAGCCACACACACACATGCAGGCTTCAACGTGCAAGATGGCCTGGAAATTCAAAACATGATTTTTTTAGTATTGGGCTACAGGTTTTAATTTCAAAATATGCAGAAAAAATATGAACTCAAATTGTGTAAGGTTTATATAATCTTGGAGCAGAGACTCAGCAAAAGCAATTATTCTCATAATAATCTCTTATTATTCAATAATTTCTCCTTTACAGGAAGATATAACTGTAGGAGGATCACTACAGCATGACATCAGCAGCCCCTTCCTTTGGGCTCAAGACAGATTGAGGTTCGCGCCCAGTGTGGTACAGTTACCTCATGAAAGCCCCTAGGTATTCCAGATAGAACACTGTGAATAATCAAAAACTGCAGGGCAACCCTGTCAAAGCTGTGTTTTAATATATAGAAATCACATGACGTGAAAATTTTGGTAGTAAGGGTAAAATTCAGATACGGTCACAGACAGCAGAGGGCCTGACTGGTACAACATTTGAGATATCCAGTGATAACAAAGAGAGTATGAGAGATATAACACTCAGCTGTGTTTGGCTGGATTACATCAGGGTATCTTAAAAGGCACCAGGTAATTACCTTTAGGCAACCAAGTGGATCCCTAGCTGTTCACCTGATTTCCCATAGTGATCAATAGAAACCTTGTCAATACCATGGGCAGACCTTTATTTAGCTTAAACTTAGGTGTCTAGGACTATTTGAAATTTTTAATAAACTTGGAGTTAACTATAATGGCACAAAACCCACTAGAATTCTCTGCCTGTTTAAAACACTCTCATGTAATTAAAATGAAATTAGATGATGGCATGAACTGATACGAGTTATAACTCCACTCTGGAGTATTGGACAGCTCTGGGGTCCCCAGCACAAGAAGGACATAGACTGTTGGAAGAAGTCCAGGGGAAGGCCATGAATTATTATTATTATTATTATTATGACTAAAATAATATTTTAATTCCTGCCCAGACAAATTTTAAAAATAGCCTTTTTTTTCTGAATTGAACAGCATTAGTTCAGTCCAATACTGACCTGCATTTGTCTATATTAGATGTTGCTTTACCAGATTTCCAGTTCTGATTGTATTGTACCATTTATTCTATCCTTTAGATCAAAATTCCAGGTTAACTGATTATCTCATGGAGTACAATAGTATTTTCTTTGCACAAAATATTAATATCTGGAGTCCCCTAGATGTAGAACTTGTGGAAGATATGTATCTGGGAGTTTCTCACATGTAGAAGACAGAAGTGGCTCAAGAAATCCAAAAGAGAATATAACATCTCCAAATAAAAATAATTCCCAAGTCAAAGAAGAAGTATCTTTGAATTCTTTTCCAGAATTTGACTTGTCATTGCACAGATCAATTATTTTTATTGAATTTCTATCTTTGTATCTTAAATACTTTTCATTAAAAAATATAAATGTATCATAAAGGTCTATGAGATTGGTTCTGATTGAACCAAGAAAAAATGTTTTGAAATACAGAAAAAAAAAGTTATATTTTTAAAATCAGTTTACTTTTTTTTTTCTTTTGTAGTAATCACAAAGTTTAAACTACCTATGACCTAGTATAAAAATTTTTGACTTTAAATTTAAGTGGATTTTTCTGTACATGTAAGTTGCATCATTGACATGGTTTCATTAGAAATTGAACATGGCAATCTAAAGGAAAATGATATAGCCTACTACTAAAAATAAAAATTTTAAAAATATAGCATTATTATAAGGCAAATTTATTTTCCAGCACAATCATTGTCCTCATGCAACCATTTTCAGTAAAAATATCTCAATAAAATAAATGAAAACCTCAACAGAATGGCACAGCACATTAGGTACAAAATAATATTGACATACTGAGCAGGGGTAGAGTTAAAATAATTAGCTATTTTAGGCAACAAAAATCTGAAAATGATCCTACTAATACGAAGAAAACCGAATTATTGTTAAATAAGAATTGATATTCTTAAAGTAAGCAGTAGGAAATGTTTTGGAAGAAAGAAGCCTAGAATTATACAGACACAATGCTTTCTCAAAAGATAGTAATTACACAATTAACAAGGGGAAGATTAAAGTAGCACTACAGGGGGATTATAAGTCATGCTGAACTTCAACAGAGATCTCATCTCTGTTCATAATACAGCACTAAAACTTATTGATATCAACTAGGACATCAACAAGGCATCTCTATGAGATCACTGTGTTCCTGTCACCCATTCTGATTCTATCAGTTTCAGTCAATTTTTGTTCCCTTTTAAAAAAGATAAAAAGTAATTATATGGTCTTAAAATTAAATTTTCTATCAAAACAAACAGAAGAACTTCTGCATTTTCCTGATCTTTTTGATTAGTGTTATCACAGGTAACAATATTGCTTATTTTCATTGTTATTAGCAATCTTACATGGAATAGATTCACACCTTTTCTAATTCATTTATTTCAGTAAGGCACTTTGATAGTGCTATCACTTATCTCTAAGGATGAACATACTCATTTCTCATGGGGCTTTTCCAATCATTGCAGTTGTTAATAGTATTTTGGGCTTTTTTTTGTCATCTAGTTTAGTGAACTTCTTTCACTTTGGATACTCATTTTTCTTCCTTAGTTTTTCATCAGGGACTTCAATGAATGTCAAGACAGAAAAGAAAAAGAAACCAATGGCATATGGTCTGCTTCTTTACAGATTAGGTATTAACCAGACACTGCATGCAAACACCACTGTAACAAAGAGGGTATAAAAGGTGTACGTGTAATAAGGTGTCTTGTTCTTCCTCTTTGTCATTCATGTATTTATATAAAAAATAGTAATTAGTGTAAATGCAAAATTAACTATCTGTAGTTTCCTAGGCCCTCTAGTTATTTCCTTTTAGATTAGTTGTAAATTGCTTCAGAATGTGAACGAATGAGCCACCTTTTCATTTATTTGTAAAAGTGCTTGACTTGGAATTTGCATTTGTTTTTCAACCTGCATTTATCAAATGAATATTTTCATTATTTTTGTAGAAAAAATTCTCTGTTCTACTACTTCAATATTTGGCTTAATTGTGTATGTATTCCTTTCATTTTGATTTCAGAATGTATTTTTATTCTGTTCTTATTTCTCATACATAATTTAGAAAACTATTTTCATTTAGTATCATTCTTCTGTTTTGATGGCTCAATGATGACACAGACTCATTATTTTTTTCTGCTCATTATAGAAGTTTTTTTTCTGTTCCCCACCTTTGCATCAACTAATGAATGGTTTGAGTGCTTTCTGACAAAGTTCTGCTTCAATTTCTAGTTAGTATAGAAAGGTTTTGTTGTACTGAAAATCATTCTCAAGGGCAAAGAGTCCAACTCTTTTACCTTGAGAAGATCAAAACCTCTCAGAACCAGATATAGCTTCCACTGGAGAAGTCCAATCCATCAAGCATGAAAACTGAACTCAATATAGCAAAAGTCATTTTCTACCTTGTCAGAGTAAAAAAGTGGCACAAGATAGTCATGTCTACATAAATCTTCACTCATTGAGACAAGAGGAACAAAAATACCAAGTAATTCATCAGTTCTGAAGGATGTGTCCACTTCCTTATCAATAAGATACCTATAATGTATTTTAATTAGACAAACACATAAAAGTCAGTGTTTCCTGAAAATAGCTGTCTAGAAACAAGCAAAGAGGTGGGTTATCTGTGTTAGGACATCATACTTTGGAGCTCAATGTTTTTGAAAAGAAGTTTCTCAACCACTGATTTACTTGACTGTAAACATAACTAGAATACAGGAATACACAGTGTCCTTCTCTCTCCCCTCAAGCTGGAAAGAATCCAAATGTCATAGAGATAATCTAGAACATATAAATAGGACATAGGATCAACATATAGAGAGTTGTTTTGTTTTCTTTTTCAGAAAATCACTATAATAAACCAAAGACAGAACACAAATTGAAAAAAAACCCAACAAAAAAAACCAAACAAAAAACCAAACCAAAACTACGAAAAAAACACCCTCATGTTTCAGAGCACTTTAGATGAAGGTCACAAGGTTTCATATTTTTTTATGTAGGTTTATAGGGATCTGTAGAGTTCCTTAATCTTAGTTAGGAACCAAGGCTACTTAGAAAAATACAACTTGACTTGTCACATTACCTGTCAGAATTCACTGCTGTTGTTGGCTAGCATTTGCAAACCTGCAAGTTTGCTGGAAGTCCTGCAACTAATGAGACCTAGATCAACATGATGTCCCTAAGGCATCAAGCTAATATTTCCAAGTTTCTGAATAGTGATTGCAATGCTCTGGCTTGCTCATAGAAAGCTTTGTTCAGTATTTACTACTACACAGGAAAAATGAAAAGATGAAGGTATTGATCAATGAAACAAAATGTTGTTACAAACCAAAACCATCTTGGGGGTTATAATTGCTTTTGGAACTCTCTTACGATATTTGGGAAATGAGTCTCAGATTCTTGTAATCCTTAGCTTGAAGTCTAGGCCTCAGCATAGTGCTTCATTATTAACAGTAAACATTCTTATTCCTAAAACATCTGCCTAAAGTGTTATATGATTTTGGTGCATGGTTCAAAGGAAAAGTTTGCACTTGGGAATCTCAACAGAAAAAAAAGACACGGGAAATTTTGAAAAAAGTATGTCTTAATCTGAATATCATACTGGAAGTTTTAGATTAGTATCTTCCAAAAATCTTGAAATATAATTCATCCGAGTTAGATGAGGTGAAATACAGAAAGGCATATATGGGGTTTGCTTCATGAGGAATGATAAATAAGAGTTTGAAAGGGTCTTTACAGAGAACCTGCAAAAGGAAGACCTATCATCCACTGCCAGTAAATGAGCTAGCATGGCCAAGGCTACCTAAGGACCATAGGAAGGCAAAAGCTCCAAGGAAAAGAGAAAATTAAAGTTGTTGGCAGTAGGAAAAATGCTCTAGTACCTGCAGCTGTTTACTTGGAAAAGAAGTTCAGGATCCAGTAAATGGAGCTGATACCGTGAATCGTGAGCAATGAGATTCAATGACTGTTGACTCCTTCCTGCAGGATGAAGAATTACCTATCTGCCAGCTAGACACAATATAAGAGATAATAATGACAAATTATGTCTAAGAGGTTGAAACTGGACATGAGGGGAAAAAAACCCTAAAACTAATCTAGACTACCCAGAGAAGCTGTGTCCGTGCTCATCCAGTTTTGGCAATAGCTGTACTTTGAGGTTACTGTCAGACTTGATGACCTCCAGAAATCCCTTCCAATCAACATCTATATTAATCTGTAATATTCTACTTCTGCTGTCAGTCTGTTACTGTGCAAGTCTCCTTGAAGTCCTGTGTCACACCTGCCAGGCACACAGGATGCTTCAGATACCTTGTGGAATCCAAATTCATGCTAGAAGATTATGTTTTGTCAAATCATAGTCCTTGATCATAAATCCAATCCTGTATTAGTACTAGCGATACATCTGATTAGCTGACTTTTTTTTTTTTTTTTTGATAATTCTTGTGTCAAAATTTCCACATAGTTAAAAAATATGAAACCTTTAACCTTTAGAGACTACAAAGTGAGGTGAACCTTATCACAAGGGAGAGCCTTATGTGACACCAATTTTTCACAGAAGCAACCATGGCACTGAAACCTTACAGTTGATTAATGTCTCTGAAGTTCTTTAGCGCCTTCTGCCCAGAAAATACATTTGCAATTCAAATGTTATCAAAACATTTGGGACAATGGATCAGTTAGTATAGGTATAAAATGAATAGGTAGTTAGTATAGGTATAAAATGAAAAACCTATGTTAAGGAATTAATAAGCCCTTGTTTGATGCAACCTATGTATTTTATTAATTAAAACTAATAACGCAATAATACCAAATCAGTACTAAGCAATAGCACTTGGCAGCTCTCGCATTTCTCACTCATGGAATTTCCATTACCCTCGGGTGCTGTGTATGGCTACAGCAGCAGTGCAGGAGTCCCACTGCTTACAGCTATCCTGACGTGGCCTGTGGGTGGCACCCGTGCTAGATCAAACCCCTGACAAGCATTTCTCTTATTTCCTTCAGTGCTATTGGGTAAATCTCCACTAAGTATATGGGAACTCAAACATCTGGAGGTATTTCTTCTGCCTGAAAATAGATTAGTGCCGATGATGTGTGTTTTATGTCTTACCTGGCAAAAACTGTCTTTGATGACCAAAGATACATGTATATGGGAACAGTCTTGAAGTAACATAGTGGAAAGAAGAGATTACATTGCCTAACTGTATATGTAGCAATGTAATTGGATCCATCCTTTCTACAGTAAAGACCTTAAGGTATTTATACACTGCGTGAAGGAAGGCTGCTCTTTAGCACGTGCAGTAAGTTGTTATATAGGCAAATGCGTATGTATAATAGTCTAGAAATATGCTACCAAGCCGGGTAATTTAATTTTCCAATAGAAAAGTTAAAAATAGCTTGTTTTCTGTATAAACCCAAGCATTAATTCTGCAAGACTGACATTTCTCCAGAAGGGCTGAAGAATCAAAAAAACACTTCTAATCATAAACATCCACATTGTATTGAACCAAAATTATTTTAGACTCATTGGCATTTTCTTTCTCAGCTTTCAGTGTTTTTTTCCCCATCATTAAATCAAAAACACTGTTATCATTAAGGTGAAGTAAGTTGTCCTTCCATCTGAAAATGAGAATGAAAAAGCCAAAATATTTCAATAAGGTAGGCAAGGTAAGCATATTTCTATTTTCTACTGTGTGATGGAAATGTATACGGAATGACATCCAGTGAAAGAGATAGTAATGATTAGTTTTACTTGTTCCACATATGTTATTAAGAGGTGTTGGATGATGACAACTCCTATTCAGTACCATTTGGGGCTGCATTTGATTCACTAGTCTGGAGGAAAAGTATTGTAAAAAAGGTTTAGCAATTTAAGATACGCCACTCCACAAACAAAATGTATTGTGGAATCAGTAAGATAACACATATGGTAATGGGCAATTCATATGCAGATTATTTAATTTTTCTCCTAGAGGAAAAAGAGTTTTCTGGGTTTTACCATCCAAAACTTACTTAGTCACTTCTTTCTGATAATGCTTTTGCATGAAAGCGTCTTAAGGATGTATTGGTGTTGTTGCTTAACCCTGGTCATCAGCTAAGCAACACACAGATGCTTGCTTGCCACCAACCCCAGGAATGGAGAAGAGAATCAGCAGGGTAAAAGAGTAAAACTGTGAAAAGTCATGGGTTGAAATAAAGACAGTTCAATACAGAAAAAAAAGTGCCAAACCAAAAATCCCCCAAGATAAACAAAGCTAGTATAGACAAGCACATCCTCAGGCAAACTCCTTTCATATAATTTAATTTAGAAATAGTATATATCATACATAGTTATGTCTATAACATACATACATAATATGTATGATTATTTTTATTTATACTTAATATAATAATGTATTAATATTTAATAATTATATGTTTATTCAAAATTTTAATTATTGTTTATTTAACGTGTAAAAATTAGATGTATTTAATATGCAATGATACATAAACAAACTGTATTTTTCAATTACATTTGATTTTAATTCATTGTATTTGTAAAATTTCTAAAACATATTGATACACTGATGTTCTTAAGGATTTTCTTTTGCTTAAGTGTGAAGAGGAACAAAGAGATGATCTAATAAGATTTTCTGTTGTAATACATGCTATTGTCCTAATCTGTTTCTATTTAACTTGCCTAGTTTTGCTCATTTATTCAGTTCAAAGGGAGATGGCCAACTCTTAGGGTTGTTTGCTTCCTGAAGGAACACCTCCGATTCAGACTCTCTTATAAATAGAAAAAAAAAAAAACACTAGTAGAGACAAAATCATTATAACAAGAAAATTTCCACAAAATCCTTTGCTATTTAAGCAGCACTATCCAGCACTTGAATATAATAATGTCCAAAGAAGGCTAGATGAATATGTGAACTAAGATGTTCTCTTTAATCACATTAAATCATTTTCAGCATCACTGCTTTAGTGAGTGCACAGACCAAGAGCACTACAGATGTCTCAAATGAACATTCAGAATTTACATCCATGCAATTCAGAATTATCTGTGGAAAAGCTGGGTTAAGTTATTTAGGTGATGAGTCCCAATATAAGAACCTGTACTTTAGATATATTAATCTGATCTGACAAATGCATGGTCTCAATTTAGTTTAGTGAAAGGCAGAATTTGCAGTTGGAGCTTTCTGCTCAAGAAATGCATTTTATAGTATATTTTGGATAATTGCAGAAAAATCTTTATTTCACTATACAAGATAGGTAAATAATTTCTAGATCCTTATGGGTGTAATTGGATTTCTCCCTAAATGCCTTTTAAATTCATGTATTAAATGCAAGTTTAAATTATTGAAAGTATTTCAGAAACGTATTTTATTTTGTTTTCACAATCTTTCCATTAAAATGTAGTAAAAGAGTAGTAAAAAGCCCATTAAATTGTAATTTCTTGCCTTTGTAATGCATCTATTAACATTCCAATTACCATAACATTTGTACATAAGTCATAGCTGTCTCCTCTATTAAAGGCTGAATCCTTATCCTAGAGATAGTATTTCAGGTATTTCATAACACCTCACAACTAAAAAACTGGGGGGTTCTTTCTTCACAAAGCTAATACAGTATTTTTTTGTACATTGGCTTACACTGGCTGAATTAAAACCAAAAATAATTTAAAACTTTATTTCACATTCTGCAATTGCTATTTACACATCTTAATAGCAGAAAATTTACAAACCAGTGCAGCTAACAACTTCCTTGGTCATCACTGCTGTATCTTAATGTATTTGAAATGAGGTCAATGAGCTCAGTTTTGCCTACACTTCAAAATGTGTGCACACAGCATTTGATTAGACAAAAGTTTGAAATATTCTCCAGGCAAAAAGAAGAGAAACTGCATGCTCCACTAGTCCTTACATGCAGAATAACACTACAAGATATTTGGACTGCCTTTGTTGGGCCAGTGCGATCAAATAAAAGGGCTAGATAAGGAAAATATATAGCAAGATATCATAGAATTTGTTTCTCAGAAGGCTTAAGAACACACAATCTCAAATATTATGGACATAGACTAAGAGGATATTGACTGTTTTATAACAGTATATTATAATATATATTTTATTTGAAATAAAAATTTAACTCATGGGGAAAAAAAAATGGTATGCTTAAGTCATGTTGTGGACAAACTGGATCTACTTGTGCTCCTGAGCAACCAAAATTCATGTAAGTGCATGTAAGTGACACCTTATCAAAATCTGGCTAAAAAGCCTTAGTGATTTCATTAGTTGTGACTTAGCCCCAAACATAACTAGATTGGAATTCATACATAAGCCTCTGCACCTGATTTAAACTTGTACACATTTGGCCACCACATACCATATAGCCCTACATGTCTGGAATGCAGCTGAAATAAGGATTGGGAAAAATTTGTATTTTGAATTTTTCACTTTTTTTTTTTTCTTTCTAATTTCTTCACTTAGTTATTAGTATCTCAGGTGAAAAAACAGTGGGAAATTTTGATTCTATTTAGAATCCAGCCTCAGCAGCACTTCATTCCTCAAGAAAAAGACCAAAGGGCCTGTGCTGAGGTATATTCTGCCTTCACTGAACTAAGAAATTGGCATCCAAGTTAGTCCATTTATAACTACCTCAGGTGTTATTTCATTATAATCCAGTCACTTACTGTAGACAAGTGTATATGTTGCTGTTTGAGTATGTCCATTCTTTATATTTATTTTTTCTTGTAAACATACAGAGATACCTATTTTTGTTTTATTTATTTCATTTTGATAAGTTATCTAAACATACCTGTTAATACATCTACCTCTTTAAAAACAACACTGTTCTTTAAAGAATTTGTTACATTTTTCAGTATAAGGATGTAGCAGTAACTACATTAACAAGGTGTAGCTAAATACGTATACTGCTTGTGATTTTATATAAGGATTTTGTCCAAGGCTTCTACACTATTTATAAAATATTGTTGTTAATGACACCTGTAGCTACAACTATCTTATTGAAGTAAGTGAACGTGTGTGGGAAATTGACTGTAGATTAAAAGATAACAAAAATTATAGGGAAAAATACAGTTGTTTTTCCCTGGATGAAGCACAGTCAGCATAGCCAACCTTCCACACACAGTACAATCTAAGCAGTGGAGACACCGGGGCCAGGCTCTGTCAAAATCAACTGCAGGAAAAGAACTCTCCGTGGACTGATGCGTGTCCCCACTCCAAGGTTGTCTCAAGTACTATATTAAGATATCTGTCCCCAAGGTATGAAACCCCTCACTGAGTAGCATGTTGCAATAAAGTCACTTAAGCTCCACCTAAATGTAAAAAAAAATAGTATAAAAGTGAGTTCAATGGGCTGAACTTGTTTTCTCCTCTCTGGCAACACCTGGGCAAGACCTGTACTCTATGCATGCTGAATGATTACCTCGAGCTAGCTTTTGTTAGGGATTACAGCTTGCTAGTATATTGCTTTGAATTAGTATATTGATTTGAATACATTTTTGCAGTCAGGAATTATCACCAGCAATCCTTGAACCTTAACCCATCACAATTTTATTAATAAAGCATTATTCTGTAAACTCATAATATGAGTCCTTCAAGGATACTGGCAGTCAGTGACAGTGGGTAAAGGAGTGGAGACTCAGGAAGGGGTCTTTCTCTTGGGTGTGTGAACAAGTTAGTCAAAACAACCTCTGACCCAGTAAACTTCTCAGTGAACGGTCCCCAAAATGGGATGCTGAAAGGCTTGTCAGGCAAAAGGGTCTCAGCATTCCTGGGGTGCTGAACTAGTCATATACTAAGGCTTTGAGTAAATCTCTCCTTTTCACACGACAAAATATGTGACAGCACATAGTTAAGAGAGCAGATTCATTCATTATGTGCATAGTTTTTAAACAATCTTTTAAATCTCTTTTACAGGTAGAAGAGTATATAAATCAGAGGTCAGAAAATAAAGCAATAAACACAAATCTCCACTGCAAGAAATGCTGAGTCTTAGTCTTCCAGGTAGATTATCAAAAATCTCAAGAGAAAAAGGGACTTTAAAATGGATAATCAGAGAAAATAAGCTTTTTACTTAATTTTAAATGATATGGTGATATTTTGGTTTAAAGCCTACCCAAAAGCATCTCTTAGACAAATGACACCCTGACTGTGTCTGCCCTGCTTTAACCCACTAGATGGTTCTGTCGTCTGATGGGAAAAGAAAGGATAGACAACTGGGGTTACACAAAAGTACTTTAGACGTGTGCAGGGAAGAAACAAAGAGGTACAGGTGAACTCGTAGCAGTTTTTCAGACTTATAACACAACGTGGAGACCAGAATGTAATAGCAACGCAAGTAGCAACAGTCAACAGGAAAAAAAGGTCTAAAATTTTAAGCTGGACTTACGTGACCAATAAACCATTGAGTGGATTCCATTGTCCGTGATTCTTCATTGTTTTGCAGAGTACTGACATTAGGCTGAAATCATTAATTGCTTCCTGGATCCAAATGCAACAGGATCCTGAAATAATCAAGATTTTATTAAGAGACATAGTGAACAGCACAAACAAATCAAGATTAATACTATTCCTAAATCCTCTCTGTCTCCTGTTTGTCATAACTCTCTTGGCTGATTGAGACTGAATCATATGACAAACGGAGTGGTGGCAGCTGCAAAAACTGACATAGAATTGGGATGTAGTAAAGAAAAGTTGTGACAAATATGCAGTGACTATGCAAAAAATATTACACGGTCTAATGCTAAGTTTGAATTAAATCTTTAAAAGGTACCTCAAGATTTCTGAAGCTGAGAGATTAAAAAAAGGAAAATATCTTCATAATTTTTGACCTTCTTTCTTAATTAACCAAATACTCAAATAATAGATTTTGCAATCATCATGAAAGTATTTTAATTAAAATGTTTGGATACATGTTAATAAGTATGAAGTATAAAAATCTATAAGGAGGCACCCCAAGGTCGAAGTGCTGTAATTGACATGATGATGATAGAGCAATTTAAGATTCTTTTATCCCAGGTATCACTAGGCCAAGCTCCCCACTCTGAAAATTCAAACAAGATTTTGATATGCAGACCAGAGGCAATTCCTGTTTGTATGGCATTCATCCAACTGCATTTAAAATAACACTGTAAAAAATGGAATATTAATGTATCCAATGGCAATAGAAGAAGGAATCTGTTGCTTCACCACCAGTGCCTTTGCAATTTTTATCTACCATATTCCCATGGGAAGCAGAATCCCATATGCATGATTTATACTGTCCTATATCATTTACCTATCTACATCTACAGCCTATGGAACATCTGTGTTAATAAATATGATGACGATAACGATGAAGAAATTTAGCCATTTTAGCCCATCTTTTCCTCCTACTTGAATCTTCAGTGAAGTTGAAATGAAAAGTATGTGACAATGCCACAATTTCCAACAGCAACAGCTTGTGCTTTCATAAATAAAGGATTCTGAATCAAAGTACAAGCAGATGGACAATTTGGCTCAGTTGGCAAAAAACTGCTTTTTGATCAAAAAGACATTGAGTACTCTTCTTCTTGACAGTCTTTCCTTCCTAAAATGAAAGTTCATAGAAAGTGTCTCTTAATTGTCCAGGGCCCAGCAAAAGGCTAAATTATTGACCGTTAGACACCTAGTTAAAAAGAAAAACAAACAAAAAAACAAACAAAAAGCAAACCCACAACTAAATTCTTTGGACTTTTACATCCTGATTTTATGCAGTTATGTGACATCTATCAAATATCTTGCCTTTAGCTATGGACAACAATGGACACTGTGTGACATTAAATCTTCATAATATGCACATATATTAAAAGATGCAGAAATAATAAGACAGACTGAGAAAGACTGACAACATTTTAGTACTTCCAATTGTTTCATAAAATCTCATTAATATTTTGAACATCTAAGCACTGATTAAGTTTTGTTGGGTTTTTTCCTTAAGAAACCATTGCATTCATTGTCTCTGACCAAAATCAACTTTAGGTTAGTTACAAATTTGTTTAATTGAGCAATAAAATTTTTAGACTTATACTGTGTATCTAAGGTGATGATTTTGCATATATTATTACACTAATAATTTTTTGTACTACTCATTCTGTTGAATTTAGTTAATTTTTGGGTTTAAAGCAAAGCATACACAAAAGAATGTTTATGTTCTTTGATAATAAATGTCTTGTTCAAATGCCAGTTTAAAAGCAGACAATTTTTCATCATTAAGAGCATCTTCTTCCTTGTGATTTAACTGATATGAAATTATTCAATTAACTTGAGATATTGTCTTTGTAAAAACTACCCCTTGTATTACTTTTGTCAGTGGAAATCCCTGAATTAAGATAAAATATCACAAAGACCATCTCTTGGAGAGTTGTGAAAATCAAAAATTTTAAACAAATATACTGCTATTATCTGTATGATCCAATAGCTAAATGCATCTTTAAAAAATCCGCAACGAAGAACGACATCTAATGTCCCAAAATCAAACTATTCATGCCATTCTGCCTTCATATCTGAAAATAGAAAAATTTATTTCATCCATAGCTACTGAATATTGCACATTATTTTGTGGATTACTTGGAAATGGAAGAGTTTAAGAATTTCCAAGTAATTAAAACACTGTTTATTTAAACATATTGCTTTTCACTCTGCCAATTTTCTCTGAAACCAACCAACAAAACTCTAGGCTGGAGGCATTTTAAATCACACTTGAAAACAGACAAAATAATGGAAAAATGAAGGAATGACATTGCATAAATTATATGAACTACACCTTCATCAATAACACCTTTTCTTACATTTCTATCAACTCACAATCAAGTACAAATAGAAAAAGACATATACACTGGACAGGAGTGTGATTATTAAACTTGGGACAAGACTTAATGATACTGTGCCTTCAGAGCAGACCTGTGAAGGAGAGATGGACAGATCAGGGACCCTGTCTCGGCTGTCATTCATGCACGACATGGAGGGTTCTGTATTTTCGTGCAAGGGGGCTTCTCGCAAGGAGATGTTTCTATCTTTTTTTCTGAAAATATTTTGTCCCTAAAGACCAACAACACCTTTTTTGACTCCTGAAACTAATTCTCTTAACAATAGCGACAAAATTTGTAGATGCAAATTATTCCATAACAGTATACTATTTTATTCCTCACGGTTTAGGACACAGACAGCATATGAACCATTCTTTTTCAGTAGTATGGGAAGTAACATGGAAAATGTAAAAATACACAGTGTTTAAAAAGTGCAACTGCTCAAATAAAAAAATTGAAAACCTCTTCAGTGATGATGTGTGATTTTAGATTCAATAAATGGAAACACTGAAACTTTGAACAATAAAAGAAAAATATAAACAAAGTTTATTTGTGATGTTAGGGTAGCAGTGCATGGTCTCCTTGTGAGATAAAGGAGGCTTTATACAGCCTGAAGGTTCTTTAGGAAAGCACAGAAATAGAGCCAAAGAAGAATATTCTTTTATATTCTCTTTGCTCCATATCTTTGCAAGCTATTGCTCACATTTATTATGCCATTTTGAAAACTGCATTACATTCAATTAATTTTTAAACTCTGTACTGCCCTCCTACTGAAGCAAGGGTAGAAAAGAAGGATAGCATATACCATAATGTGTTCTCTTTCTTCTTTGCAACAACTGATAAGAAAGAAGACAAAACAAAAATAAAAAATGAAACCATTTTCTATTCCCCCATGACAGAATAAATTCTGTGGAAATCAAAACAAGCTTTGGCTTGAAAACTTTATTAATGAAGAATAGAGGCGACCCTTTCCAAAGGGATAACCATTCAGTATGAAGCACTGCCTCTTGCCAGCTGTAGAAAACAGAGATGAGGACAACCTCTTTGTTGGACATACATATGAGAGTTGGTATGTGACTCTGATTGCTGCATGCTTTTCCTATTGAGTCTTGTAACATGCACATTGTGAAGAGGAGCATAATTATCAAAGAAGCTGTTGGAAATTATTATTCTGAGTATTTATTCAGGAATTACAATACTATTAAAGAGAGACCCACATACCTTGAGAGAGAAGGCATAATCATGTATAACTGTGATTGAGGGAAAGGTAAGTAAAGGAAAGAATACATGATAAAAAGAATAGCAATTAGCAATTTAGACAGTAATGTTTAATTGAGCATGAGTTCAATTTAAATCCTTTAGACAATGCCTCAACCAAAACCTTTTTGGGGCCTGATGCAAACTTGTTTTTTGAAGATATTTAGTTCAAGCCTTTATATTCTCTATGTGAATCTTTGCCCACCTGTTGAACTAACAGCAACTGCAGTTAGTTCTGATGCTCAAACAATTTTTCATATAATACAATTTAGACTTACTTTTATGAGGCAAAAAGTTGAAGAAAGTAAAACCATTTATTCACTTATTGGAACTTACAATGATTTGCAGGCATAAAAATGAAATAAGTAGAATTTGGAGCCTATTGTTTCAGACAAGTAACATCTCATTTTGTTTGTGGCAAAAGGTTTCAGCAGGATTTGTTGGAAAGCATGCTAATAATAACAGTCACACAAAATTCTGGCCCAGTACTGGAAACAGAGAATTCCATAAATTTTCCTGGCAAAAAGTGTGTCAGCTTTTACACAACATATAACTGCATTACTTTGATTAGATAATAGAATAAAGAACAGATTAAATTAAAGCAACAGTTTTGTTTCAGTTTAATTTAGATTCTGGCTTAGAGAGTAAATGCTAAAAAATTTGCAGTTGAAAGTCCACACTTAGCCAAAGCCACAATATCAGTATAAAATATATAATATACAGCATTTTCATATTATCCTGCTGGAATTTTAGTTTCTAAATGTTAATTCAAGGAAGCATTCAGTGTATAATTGCATGTAAGTTCAAGAATTCAGAAATAACTGAAGAAACGATAGTGCTGCACAAAACAGTGAGGTCCCATGGAAATGCATTGTCTGTTCTGAGATCCCCTGGTGACCTCAAGTTCCACCTCTCTCATAAAAGCAACACTGACTTGAAAGTTAGAACACTGTAACTTCTACAGACTTCCAGGAACTGTGTATATCTCTCTAGTTATGCACAAAAGAAATAGTGAGAAGGATTTTAGATGTCATTTTGGAAGAAATAGAACAGAAATAATTATTCATGTTAAACCAAAATAATCCCATATGTTTTGTGTAAATCTACAATTTTTATACTTAAAATTGCTCTCAGATAGAAGTTATATGTTGGAAAATATGACACTCCTGTCAGAAATGAAAGCTTTGGCATAAAGAAAAATATCCTCATATTTTTTTGACTGCTGCATCACAAGAGGTTATCATATATTCATTTTTTTATTCAGACATTGGACTATAAAGTAGTCTAATCCTCAAAGGTAGTCTCATAAAAATTTATAGTATTTTCCCCTACAAAATGCATACAAAAAAAAAAAAGATTTTTGTGTTTCATAGCTTTATTATTTGCTTTTTTGTATTCAGTCAGGAATTATATTAAACCCCTTCTAAGATTTGTGGTCAGCAAACATGCTAACAACTTGCAGCGTGCTATAAACAGTACCTATTTAAAGTAATTTTTTGTCACAAAGTCATTCACAAGCAATTTGCTTGAGACAGGCAAACATAATCATTAACACTCTGAAGCCACTCTGACCTAGGTCAGAGCTGGTAAAAACAGTGGCTTCATAATGATATCCAATTTCCTTGTAAATCCTGTCAGAGAAATTCATAAATCACAAGTTGCTATCAGGCCATGGTAAACCTCCCTTTCAAACCACAGCCCTACAGAGATTATTTGAAAGCATATTTTACAACCATCTGAAGGGTCAGGTGTTGCCAACTGGAGCATTAAAAACTCATTGATACCTGTTTACAGCTAGCTGCTATCAAAGGCCCACAAGTTGGGAAGCAGAAATATAATGTACCTGTAATTTTTTCAAGTCACCTTTGACTCTCAATGTTCAAATGAAACAAGAAACCTAGGGCCTCTAAACCACAGACTAACAGCCTAGGAGAGGAATTCAGGGGACTAAGTATAAAGTGACAGTTAAGATGCTCTGGGGTATCGTACCTGGCCCTGAGCTGCTGCTCAAGAAAAATCCCAGTGTTCCGGTGTCCCACAGTCCTGTAATCTCACTCTCCAGCCCTAAGCTTGTGTTGTGTGTTTTGCATGATCTAAAATGGCACTAGTCAATGATATTTAGGCATCTCCACTGCTCTTTCATTGCACCTTAAGGGTAAACATATTTTCCTCAATTTACTACTAATCTGCAGATATGGTGTGTGTCTAGAAGATTATTCATGAACAAACAATCTTTATTTCCATCTTTTCAGTAAATGTACAGATCACATTTACAGTAAAGTGAAGTACTTAAGTATGAGAGTAATACTATACAAAAAAACCCCCCAGCTAGCACCAGAATACTTGGTGTCAAGATAGATACCTGAGGAAGGTGAAGAAACACCAACTACATCAGAAGGTAGTATAATTTCTGCATTCTCCTGTATGCTTATCTCCTAGTAAATTCACCGAGCCACTTTCCACCATTGACCAGCAGTCCTGGTTAACCAGGGAGATCCTTGTTGTCTGGAGGTTAACAAATGTGACACTCATCTGCAGTAAGCTCTGAAAGGAGGATCTAGGGAACAGGCTGGTCAGTCTGACCCCTGGGGAAGGTTATGGAGTGTATCATCTTGAGTGCTGCTGTGGATGTTGTTTACCTAGACTGCAGAAAAGTCTTTGGCACCATTTTCCACAGGATTCTCCAGGAGAAACTGGCTACCCATGGCTTGGACAGGTGGATTCTTCACTGGTTAAAAAACTGTCTGAACTGCTGGCCCCAGAGAGTGGTGGTCAATGGAGTTAAATCCAGCTGACAAATAATCACTAGTGGTGTTCCTCAGGGCTCAGTATTGGGGCCAGATATGTTTAACATCTTTACCAATAATTTAGATGAGAGAGTTCAGTTTGCAGATGGAAACAGGTTGGGTGGGAATGTTGATCTGCTTGATGGCAGGAAGTCTCTGCGAAGGAATCTGGACAGACTGGATTGATGGGCAGAGACCAATTGCACAAGGTTCAACAAGGTTAAGTGTCAGGTCCTGCATTTAGCTCACAACCCCATGCACTGCTGCAGTCTAGGGGAAGAGTGGCTGGAAAGTTGCCCAGAATAAGGGCCCTTGTGGGTGTTAGTCAACAGCCACCCAAACATGAGCCAGTGTGTGCCCAGATGGCCAAGGCCAATGGCCTCCTGGCCTGTATCAGAAATATTGTGGCCAGCAGGACCAGGGCAGTGATTGTCCCCTTTTACTCAGCACTGTTGAAGTCTCACCTCAAGTCCTGCGTTCAGTTCTGGGCCCATCACTTCAAGAAAGACATTGAGGTGCTGGATCATGTCCAGAGAAGGGAAGCAGAGCTGGTCTGTAGCACAGGTCTAATGAGGAGCAACTGGGGGAGCTGAGGCTGTTTAGATGAGAGAAAAGGAGGCTCAGGTGAGATCTTTCTACGGTCTTCAACTACCTGAGAGAAGTGTGTAGCGAGGTGGAGATCATTCTCTTCTCTCAGGTTAAAGCTGACAGGACAAGGAGAAATGGCCTCAAGTTGCACCAGAGAAGGTTTAGATTGAATATTAGGAAAAATTTCTTCATCAAAAGGACTGTCAAACATTCGAACAGGCTGCTCATGCAAGTGGTTGAGTCATCATACCTGGGAGTATTTAAAAGAGGTGAAGATGTGGCTCTTAGGAACATAGTTTAGCAGTAGACTTGGCAGTTTCAGGTTTACAGCTGGATTTAATCATCTTAGAGGTCTTTTCAAACCTGTGATTCTGTGATTATATGATTCTAGAAGCTATGTGGATTCTTTCACTGTTGCTGACTCCATGTAAGTAAATCAAATCAAAACAAAACCAGCCCCCTTTTTATAAATTTAATTGAAATGTCTGAGCTTTTAAATATATGCAAAACCCATTCACATTTCATCAGTAAAGTTTTATATGAGAAGGCAATGCCTGATGTGATTTTTTTCAGTATCCAACTAGATGTGCAGTAATATTTTTGGATACATCACCACATTTATATATTGCAATGAAAAGCTTTTGAAATGCATAGCGATTCGGCGCTATCCTGCAGTCTTTGTACATAATTTTTTTTCTGGTCTTAGCCAAGAAATCCCATTAACCTCAATGTCAGCAGACTATTAAAAAGCAGAAAATTGTTACTCAACTATATTTCCTTGTACAACAGACACCATACAAATTGTTTAAACATTTTTAATCAGTCTATTTTTCTATCTGGTATTGAATAGTTTTCATATAAAATACTATTCAGTAAAGAAGGAAAGTATGAAAACATGATTTCAGCTGTTTAAAATGGGCCCACTAATATTCCATGTAAACTTTTAGGAAATCATTGGAGGTAACAGATGATGAAGAGGGAGTTTTTTGGCAAGTTAAGTAGTGCAGATCATTATACTAATTTCAGTCCAGTACAACCAGGCTAATTACAAATTAGTAATTGACAAAACTGTTGTTAATGAAAGGGCTTGTGTTTTCAGCCTGTTTTTTTGTTTCTTTTCGTTGTTGTTTAGTTTTGGGGCTTTTTTTTATAAATGAAAAGATGAATGCTTAAGGTTTGATTTTTTATATGTTAAATCCTTCTTTCAGAAGTTCTTTACGTTTTTAACTGAACAGTACTTACTAAGAATATGAATTAAAATATATGTCTTTCACTATTAAATTTATGTGAATGACTAGATACATACCTCAGTGCTTTATCATGTTACTCAAAAAATTAAGCTCACAATAGCTAAACAGCAGATTAATGGAGGCTGACATTAAAACACAAAAGCAATCAAAAAGACCTGTTATTTCTGGATCAATTCAGCTGTTTATTAGAACTACTGAATAAATTAATATAAAGCATTTTAGAAAATATTAATTCAAATAGACTTCAGGATTACATGACTGATAGATGGCAGACAATTCAGAGTAATATTAAAATTTTACTGAATTCTGAAGAATGAAAATGACTGGACAGAATACACTGAGTTTTGATTAAATAACCGTTAATGATGCTTCACTATTTCTTCACATCACTGACAACATATCATCCTTAGCACTTAAAAAAACACGAACAAAACCCCAGTCTATATCTAACTGAACTCTTCACTATTTACAAAAAAATACAGCTAAACTAACGCACCTAAACTAAGGTTTTGTAACCTGGTAATAGAGGCATAGTCAAAACTATTGAATGCTTCCTATGCATTTATCCCCCTTAGTGGAATGACACAGACAGTGGTATTGAGCACACCCTCAGCAAGTTTGCTTGTGACAGGCATCAAGTTGATCAGTGCAGGTGGTCTGCTCGAGGGAAGGGACATCATGGGGAAGGGTCTTGACAGCCTTGAGAACTGGGACCATGAGAAACCCATGAAGTTCAGCAAGTACAAAGTTCTGCACAAGCGTATGGGCAATCTCCAACTGTGGTTCTCCTTTTCTCACTTCCCTCTTGTGAGCCCACAGCTGTAGTACTTCATCCTGGTTTGGAGCTCCACAGCAAAAGAAAGACATGGAAATGTCAAAGCGGGTCCAGAGAGGGACTATGAAAATGGTCATAGGGCTGGAACAGCTCTCCTGTGAAAAAAGGCTGAAAGAGTTGAAATGTTCAGTCTGGAGAAGAGAAGGCTCCAGTGAGACCTTACTATGGCCTTCTAATGTATAAGGGCTTATAAAAATGATGGAGAGAGGCTTTGTACAAAGGCCTGGAAAAGGGGAAGTGATTTGAAACCTAAAGAGAGTAGATTTATATTGGACATAAAGAGGAGATGTTTCACAATGCATGTGGTGAGTTACCCTAACAGGCCACCCAGAAAATTTGTGGTTGGCTCATCACTGGGAGTGTTCAAGGACAGGTTTGATGGGACTTTGAACAACCTGATCTACTGAAAGACGTCCCTGGTCATATGCACTGGGGTTGGAACTAGGTATTTTTAAAGATCCCTTCCAACCTAAACCATTCTATAATTCTGTGATTCCATTATCCTATGATTCTACAATTCTATGACATACCTGATGAAGTTCACACTGAAAAACACACAAAACAAATATAAGTAATCAGGAACTTAACCTGTAAAGTCTGCAACCTATCTGTCACATTTTGAAGTTTCAGACAACCCTGGGCATGTGAAATGGCACCAGACATCTGTGATTACACAACTGAAAAGCATGGTGATATGCAGGCACAGACACCTGTGTTGTAAACATAAACTCATGTATCTCAGCCTGAAGATAAATATTAATTAAAAAATTGGCAGTTTTAGCAATGAATATGAGCCAGACCGGTGAATAAAACCACTAGGGCAGGTATTCTATGATTCTTTTTTGAAACTGCAGAAAATGGTGTTGTTTCGTTATTACATTTATGTGTTCTTTTACTATTTTAAATTTATCCCTTAGTTCCCTCTTTTTCATGATGACTTCTTCTCTTCCTATTGTCACGTGCTATTTAGTGTCACTAATTTTTTTCTTTTTTGCTTTTTTCCCCTGATACATAGGGGTTTTTTCTTTTAATTAAGCTTAGAAGACAAAAACCTCAGAAAAATAACATGTTTTCTGTTTTCCTGTCATGTCTGGTTGTTCTCTATCTTCCGTCATCTATTTTGTTTATAAGCTTCTCATTTTAATTTCATTCTCAAATTAATTTCTGGGCATAGGCAGCGATATGGGATACATAACGTCACCCCAAGACACAGCAGTAAAAAAATATTATTGCACCTACACAGTGAATAACATTTTTTCTTGGTATTTAAACACTATATTATTTAGTATAAATTGCAGACTCTAGTATATAGAATTATTTAATGTACTACATAATGTTAACAGGCATTTGAGGTAATGCTTTAAAAAAATCAACTATATTTTAGTGTGCTATTCAAAATAGTTTTTGTGTGCCCATTTTGACTTAAATATATATGATTGTAAGTTGATAGTAAGCAACATGCAGAGGAGGAAAGTAAAACATTATAAAATACCTCAACTGGAATTTTGATTCCAATTGATTCAGTTTTCTTAGTTGTATTGAATTCTAGTGTATTTATTGTTTCTGCTTTACACACCATAAGTCAGATCAGAAGTAAATTTCATTAAAACAGTTACATGACCAATTTACTTCTGAAATTTTAAGCAAATATTGACAATGGTAGTTAGTCATCAGTCCAACAAAATCCTTTCTTTTTTTCAACGAAGATAACTCTTTTCCTCTGCTCAGACAAGGCATCATTAAGAAACCAATACAACTTCTATTTTCACTCGGTGAATGTTATATTCTACAGGAGTGATGTTATTTTTCACCTTGTTCAATTACTCTTTTATTACTTCATGCAATCTATAAAATAGCTTTTGTTACTTTTCTGCCATGTATTTCATCAATCAGTTTGGTAGGTTCAGTTTTTATGAGCTCAGAATTTCTAAGATTAGAACAGAAGATTTTGATCCACAGAGGATCAAAAAATTTAGGTGACATTAAAACACCTAGCTTTCGTATTAGGTGCTTACTTTCAGCATCTGCATGTTCAAAAGTTAATGTCCTGAGATTCTAGCAGGTATCTGAGTTTACGTTCCCAAAGTAGTACGTTAAAGACCCTTAGGATCCCCTGCTCTACCATGACCATGTTAAACAGCTAAGACTGACAGTGTCTTCTACGTCCCATTCACATTTACCATGTAAATATATTTCTTTTTCTAGGTTGCCTCAAACTTCATCATGTTGCCACATATCCAACTTCTGTCTCAAGAGCTACTACAGATTCACCTTTCACCAATTAACTGAGCCCTATATGGCTATTTTTTGAAGACATGAGCCATTTTCCAGACTCTATTTGCTGTATGGACTACATAGTCACCACCAATAGCAAAAGATTTCATAGTTATCTGACACAAAGCATCTACCCTACAGCCACAGAAATGCTGGCTGTACATGTTTTAATGTTTTACCTTTTGTATATCCTGTAGTTAAAAGTTTGCTGGTTTTTGATTTTGATCTATTAAAGCTTAGAAAATTAGGTAATAATATACAGCAGAGGTGATTATTAATTCAATTAATATAGTTATTGTACACTATGTAATATATTCAAAACAATTTAAAGCACTCTAAAAAATATTCATCTCTTAGGTCACCTGCACCAGAGTATAACTAGGTAAATGTAACATTTCATGGTATTTAGGACATTAAAAAAAATGTATTGGTATATGGATTGCTTCTGTTTCCTCTAGTTGTTGCCTGTTCTCACATCTACTGTTCAGCAGGTTGTTCTCTTTGTTGCATTTGTAGAACATTTTGGGGAAAGAGGGTCAGAGAATGATATTAAAATTAAGGAATTAATACCGCTGAAAATATCCCAGTGGATTAAATAATCCATCTTTATTCCATGGTAATACTACTACCTATGCTTTCTGATACCAATGCATTTATCAATAGCCATTTCTGAACCTTGTTCTGTCACCACAATCAATAAATCACCCTATTTGTGCATCTGGGATTGTTATGGGACCAGACTTACCATGCAGACATGCTGTTTGTGCATCTGGTAGCTTGCCAGACTTACAGCATCAAATTGGTTACTCTAAGATGTTGTCTGTGAAGGTCTCCCAGGGATTCAGACAGACAGATAATATACCGACCAACATGGGGAAGCCTAGTGGCACCCAAGCCTGCTGCATTTGCAGATAACCCAGAAAGCAAGGAGGTCTCCCTTTCTAAATGTTTCCATGACGGTAGGCCATCCCCTTTAACACTGAGATGTGGCTACAAAATATCTTCCTCTTTTGTGTTTCTTCAAGAATTCAAAGATAATTTCAGATTAGAAATTCAACATAATCTGTATTGATACTGCCCAAGGGACAAAATGTAAGATGTTATGCCTTAACGGGAACATAAAATGTTTAAAAGATATAGGTAACATCAGGATGGATGATAATTTTATGCCCCAGACAGGTGCACAATGTAAAATAAAAAGGTATAAGAACAATTGAGGTTGAGAGCACACAGTTAGAGAGAAAAGGCTTTCACAGAATGAATAATAAGCTTTCACAACGGTTTCACAATCCTGCTGAACAAGAAGATGATTTAAAGATACTTAAATCACTTACAAAAGGAGAGACTACTTACCTTGAAGTTTGGCTTTTCTACCTAATCCTGAGTCCCGTAGAATGAAAAATTTGGAAGTTGTCATACCTTTGGTTGTCCACAAAGCATTGATGGGAACTCACATCAACCTCCAAATACAGCTGTCAGGTTTATCGAGTGGAGGGAGATGAATCAGCAAACCTAAAACACAGTTTTCAGTTTTAACTTTAACCACAGGTCAATACACAGTGCTATCTCACCGTATTTTCCAAAACAGCATAGGATCTTCTTTAAAGCTGCTTTTATTGTTGATGAAGATTACTGGAGACATTAACTGCAAAACACTGCTCTAAATTAAAAAGTGCAACTCTAAAAACTGCTGCATAAACACAGAGAAACAATTAAATGTTAAAATTATGGAAATAAAGTAGTTTTACCTATGTGTATAAATAAGCTGTAAACCAGAATAACATCTCATTTTCTCTCTTTAAATATATGATAGGGACACACACTACTTATAACATGCTTTCAGTGTAAATGCTTATATCTGTATTAAAAAAGGCAACTTCGACATGCACTTTTGAGTTCTTTAATTTCAGCACAATAACCTTTCCTTTGAAGGGCTGTTCTTTTCAATACTGTCTGGTAAAAAATGCAAATGGTGAAATTAAATTAAGTGTTTTGAGGCAGGCAGAGATCCAAATCAGGCCATTCTACTCCTGCTAAGTGACTACTGTGGTATTCTGCTAGCTTTGTGTTTGAAACAGACTGTTTTGGTCTGGGAGATGGAAACAGAAAACAGTTCAGACACTTTCTTTTAGAGATAATGGTGCCAGGGAAAGAAAGTCAATGAACGGCAATAAAAAACTGTACATGGATTTGCACATAAGGTTTTGTACACTGAGAGCTGAAACACTAAAGTGACTGCTGAAGCTTTGTATAAGCACCTTTATTGAGAAGGGATTTGAAGCTTAGCAGAAATCCTGGAAGGTTATTAAGATAGAGATCGGCTGCTGCACAGAATACAGAATCCTGGAAAAATCCACAGCATCATCTTGATTTTGTAGCATCTGGCTCACATCACGAATACCTTGAGCACTGTCATTCTGTGAACTGAATACCTGGTGTCAGGAAAATGGCCCTGAAGAAACAAATACTCACCAAGTCAGAATGAAGAGGAGTGTGAAACAGGAATAGAAAAATGTGAAATAGTAAGAAAGTCAATATACAAATGCATGCATCTAATTTTGACCACTTTAAATAAATTGCAGCAAACTTTGGGACTACCTGAAGGTAAGAATGATAAACCCTAAGAAGCGTAGGAATAATTTTTCCCTGTCAGGCATATCTAACATTTAACTTTATAAGTATTGGGGTATTTCTTTAAGGTCCTTATGGCCGTGCACAACTGTACAACATTGTTTTTGATAACAGATTTGTATGTCAAAGAAAATGTTTGGACTGTAATTCCTTAGACTAGCAGAAGAAACTGGATATGTCTTTGCCATGGGCTGGTACCCTGGCTGTGCTGGACACCTTGTTCTCTGCAGAGAAAAGAACAAGCAAAATTTGGCAATTGACTCTCCTGGCTTCTGGAAGTAGTTCAGATGTTTGTAATTTGTGAGTTTCTCGGACCAGACTAGATTAGACCACTGTTATTTGATACTGGTGGCATATCTGTGACTGCTAGCTCAGGATACTGTGTTTTGACCAGAACTCTCCCTAGGGGAGAAAAGCTAAGAAAAAAAAGGGGAAATACAATTTTTTTTTTCCTTTTCTCTCCCCCTTCAGTTACTTGTTCAAATCAGACGGCACATGAATTTGTATAAAGGTCATGTGGTTTCCCATCTTCTCGTAATTTCTCTTAAAAAACCCAAATAAAACCAAACATAAAAAAGAACTGACCCCAAGAAAGCAAACAAACAAAACTACAATAAAAACAACCAAGAGACACAGACTTCCTTTAATTAAAAATAAAGGTAATCAAACAATTGAAACCATTTGTTCAAACCTACATCCTGTTAAAAGAAGGTTTGGTTTTATTGGTAAAAAGTAAAATAGTTACACTGAAAACTTTCCCTGATTTAGTTAGAAAATAAATAACCAAAGATACTACCTTCAGCTTTGATTGAATTTATAGCTGTATTAACTATATATACACAGAAATTTTCTTCTGCTTTCAAGATGAGTAGCTTGAAGATTACAACACAAGTAATTCAAATAATTGGTATCAAGATGGGCTCCTTACATATCCAGCCTGTGGTATCTCTATGCTATTACTTATTTCCTATCTTTTCTGGGTGGGGTTGCTTTTATCTTTTTTTCGTGTTTCCTCTTTTCTTCTCCTCAGTATTCCAGAGACACATAGGTCTGTGAATCCAAATCTGCCAATGGTTTAGCCTTTCCAGCACACTGTACTATTTGACAAGCACAAAAATACATCCACCCACATACAAAAACTGGGGTTTTAGTAAACTGAGTCTCTCCTAAATGTGATCAAAAGGTTTTATGGCATTATTTCTACACTTGGTAGTGTTTTAAAACTTTCTGAGTTAAAATTGGAGAGAGTTTCAAACAGAGAAGATTGAATAAGCAGTTGTATTTGGTCTGGCTGAAATAATATTCCTCACAGCAGCTCTCACAGTGCTGTGCTTTGCATTAATAGCTAGAAAGAAGCTAGTAAGATACCAGTGTTTATAAACTGCTGGGCAGCATCGGGGCTGTCTCTCCAATATTCCCCCCCCAGCAGTAGGCTGGGTGTGGACAAGATTTTGGGAGGGTATGTAGCCAGTACAGCTGACTCAAACTTACCAAAAGGGACGTTCCATTCCATGTGATATCTGCTCAGATATAAAAGCAAAGAGAAAAAAGTAGGAAGAGTAGGAGCACTCATTATTTTTGTTTATCTTCTGGAGAAACCACTATGTATACTGAAGCCTTACCTCCTGAGGAACGGACTGACACCAGCTGTTGATGGGAGGTAGAAAGTAAATCTACTGTTTTCCTTTGTTTCTGCATGTGCAAACTTTGCTTCCACTTTATTAAACTGCCTTTACTTTGACCCATTATTTTTTTCATCTTATTTCTTCCATCCTGTCCTGCCGAGGAGGGGCATGATAGAATAGCTTGGTAGACACCTGGCATCCAGCCAAAGTCAACCCACCAGAGCCATGTTTTACAATAAAAATAAGAGTATAAATGAAACATCATACACACCTTTCAGCTTCTCCAGCTGCTGTTGCCACTGAAGCTTCTGTCATTCTGGAGACAGCAGGAGAGATTGGGACAGTGGAGGGGTTTTCAGCCACTGAGAGCTGGCAGAAGGGGGTTTTACTCCTCGCATGCTGACACGAAGAAGCCCAGAGGCCAACACTGAAACTCCTCTGGAAGGCGGCACTCGGTGCCCAACACACAATGAAAAAGGGGTAGAGCTCCTCACCCAAAAGGGGCTGTATCTTCCTGTTGCTGCTAAGCGGGCACGCAGGTGACGGCAAAGAAGAAAGAGAGGGGACTCTCTGTATGTGTTCCACACAGGTTTATTCCAGTGAAATGCCAGGGACAAAGCGACCCATTGGTGGGAGGGTCCAGGGATCTTATACTGGGTACAGAATAGGTGGGGAAAGGGATCTCAGCCAATGGGATAGAGACAAGCAGGTGGGATTGACAGGAAGGGAACCAATGGGAACAACACATAGGCGGGACTCAGGGAAGGATCCAATGGGGCATCGAGGAACAAAGAACTTTCTAGAGCTAATACATAATCAAGAAGGAAAATGAAGATACGTAATTTCATACATAAAATATTAACAAATCAGGGGAAAACATGCAAAAGGCAGAACAAGGGAATCATGGGTTCTCACCATGACTGAAAGTTACGTGCTAAACTTGGGTTGCTGATCACCACAGGTGGTTGTCTGAGTTCTCCTCAGGAGAAAGAGTGTTGGAGCCACTTGCACTGCCACAGGACAGGGAGACAGAGGTGGCAGCAATCAGAAAAAATGCACTATTACAATGACCATGCAGAAGCACCTTCAAAACCCTCAGTATCAAACTGTGTTACTTCAGCTTTGGTCACATAAGGATGTTTTAAGCACTTGACAGATTTTTCCTTTTATAGATTTTAATATAACTGTATTTTTGAAAAAGGCTGTTGGAAGGAAAAGTGCAATAAAAGAGTGCGTATTAACTTCTATTTTTCATTGTAGTAACTCCTAAATGCTAGGGACTCCACTGTGTTTAGCATTTCACAGAAAAATAATAAAAGATAGGTGCTGCCACAAAGACGTTTATAGTCTAAACTATAAGATACAATAGCCTGGGAATTGGCAAAGGTGTATGAACTCATTTTAAGGTAAGTTGCTTTGTCCACAATGTCTGCATGTATTACAGCTGGTGATGGGGTCCGCAGCTCTGACCCAGGAAGAGATGACCAGTCCGGGGAGATGGTCCCGAAAGGAATCGCCTTCCCAAGGCCCGGTGTCTTCCCTCAGCTGCTGGCAGAGGGGCCCTTGCAGAGACTTTCAGCTCTTTAGTGATTATCAGCTCGTGATTCCAGCTCAGCTCTGCAGGGCAGCCTCCAGGCCAAGCCAGACCAGAGAGAGAGACAAGAGGTTCGTGTGGCTGGTTCCGCACAGAGGCAGCTTTATTGTGGGTCCCCTCCAGCGAAGGGGAAAGCCAGGGACGAGAACCCTCTCTGAGCCCCACAGGGCCAGAGGGCTTGCTTGTGTAGGGGTACAGGGGATTGGTAAAGGACCAATGGGTTACAGAGGATCTGGGATGGGTACAGGCCAATGGGTTACGAAGGATCTGCATAGCTTCTCCTAAAGGATTGTGGGTCTGTCTTTTCTCGCCATGACCAAAGAAGTGGTTGCCTTTCCAGGGAGTCCTGCTGGGCGATTGTGAAATCTCTTATCTCAGCAGAGATCCCTCCAGGGCAGTGGCTGGGCATACCCCACATGCATGTAATGAACCATCAGCAGTATTCAGCACACACTGCGGTCAGAAATCCAGAAGGTGTTCAACATCATCACTGGCATTTCTATATTGCATTGCCTTTGACAGCAGATTGATGATGGTGGTGGAATCACTGTGGTAGCAGAATTGCTTCTCTGTTTGTTATCCAACCCTTATCCTCAGCCCAGCTTTGCATCTGATATTGCTTTCATCTCCTAGGTAAATGTGTACAATCCAGTACTGTGTACCTCAGGAGAGTGGGGTAGACAAGGCAGAAAGATGATATATGGGAGCAGCAGGTAGACTTTCCATCTGTTCTCCTTGGTGGAATCAGGGAATATGCTGCTGTTGTCAGGCACAGCCATGGACTGAGAAAGGCCAAATGTGAGGAAGGAACAGGCTTCCTTGCTGTTTGGCGATGGACTAGCTGCATGTTCTCAAATAATTAGTCAGGTAATCAATCATTGGTAATATTGCAGTGATTGGTAGGATGGGTGTGACTCAAAGTTAGATAATTCTCAGCATGAAGCCATGCTTTGGGTATTTAGTCCTACCTTGCTGACAGCTTAGTCATCTTTGTATCACACACAGAGTACACATGTGCTCCAGTTCTGTCTTCCCATATGAGGAGTGATATTTTGTCTGATTTTCCTTGGTAAAAGTGTCACATCTTCTGTTTTTAAACTAAGATTTTTCTCAAGAAGTTCTGACAATTTTGGATTGTTCCATACTGATGTGTTATTCTGGCAGTGACAAATTTTCTGTAACAAATGAGCTTTGTGTCATTCATTGTCCGATAACTATTAAATGTTGATGTTCGCCCTGGATCATAGTATAAATTGAACAAGATAAAAATGCATTTACATTATTTTTTAAATTTGGAACTGTATTTTAGTTTTCGCGTAAATCCATTTGTGATTTCCGTATGTTCAACTTCCAGAGTGGTTTTGTTGCAAGCTAAGTGTGTTCCTTTTTAGAGGAAATAGCTTGTCAATCCTTTTCAGCTGTATTCCAAAGGTGGTCTAATCCCTAGTAGGGACATATGTATTTTTATTCCCTCCTGGCAGGTATTTGTACAGATTTTTAAGATCTCCCTGAGTCTTCTCTTCTTGATGCTGAACAGTCCCACTCTTTCAGCCTGGCTCCTCCTGTCAGATGCCCCGGGCGCTTTATCATCCTTGTAGCCCTTAGCTGCACACGCTTCAGTTTTCTCATGTCCTTCTTCTACTGGGGAGCCCAGCACTGAAGCCAGCAGTCCATATGTGTCTCCTTGGGGCTGAGAAGAGGGGAAGGAACACTCTTCTCAGTCTGCAGGGAGCACTGTGCCTGTGGTAGCCCGGGAGGCATTTGGCTGCCTTTCCCAGGAAGGCACGTTTCTGGCTTGTGTTCAACATATCATCCACCAACATGCAGAGGTTCCTCTCTGCAGAGTTCTTTTCCAGACAGCTCCAGCTTTTGCTGGAGCAAGATGTCTTTCCTCCTCAGGGGCAGGACGTGACATTTCCTTTTACAATCATTATGGCATCATTATTAATTTCTGTGTAAAATTCTGTGTAACTAGTGATGTTTCAGAATAATTTTTATACTATCCAGTCCTAAGTTTCTTTACTTTGTTTTACTCTTCACTAGATTAAAGAGATTTTATTCACTCATAATAACATTTACCATACTGATTATTTAATATAGGTTTTCAGATTGATGTTTTCCTAAAGAGAAATATCAATACCTATTGATTTAACTGTAAATTTTCTTTATGGTAATACCACAACATTTTCTTTAGAATGTATAGAAATAAATCCTTTAGGCATGAAAACAAAACACATTTTTTATCTCTAGAAAATTCTATAGATTATAAACTATTTTTTACATTTTAAGGTATATTTCCCAGAATTATAGTTATCCCTTAAAATATACAGCATGGATTTCTCATTTTTAACCTTTTTTTCATGTATTTAAAATAACATATATACATACCTAACAGCATTATTGTGCAGTTTACAAGCCTGGTACCCTGAGGTAGTATATTATCACTTGGTTTGAACACATATTGAGCTTTTCCTTTTCTTTGTAGTTTAAGTGCAGGTGTTCTACAGTCTTAACTTCACCAAGTTTTTGTCATCCTTCCTGAGAGCTATCTAGGGCTCCTTCTTTTATTCCTCAGGGAAAGGGAATTACTGCCAACAGTTTTTCTTTTTTTATCTTGACCTGGTGGCTGAGTGGCTTCTGTGATGTTGTCTGGTGCCTTTCATCTGCACTCCTGCTGTGTGAGCAATGCTGAGCCTCAGCTGCAGCATCTCTCCCCAGTCAGTTGCTTCTGTTCTTTCAGCTGAGTGAGGATAATTACTTCACTGGGATACAGTCAGCTCCCACTGAAGTCAAGGGAGCTAATAGAATCTCAAATAGCTAATAGAAAAACTGCTTTGTTTCATGTGGGGTTAAATACGATGAAGTTGGTTCAGTGTGATATCCATTTCAAATCACATTACTATAACCAAACTCAGCTTCTGTGATAGAATTCTTATTTTATTTGGACAGTGTGTTCCTAAGATTGCATTTTCTGATAGTAATACAGTTTGATATAAAAAATTATTTAGATGTGTGTTTATTGGAGGTTCATAATTATTTCAAAAACAATAGTAGAAACCACCCTCCCCCCTTTTTTTCTTTTCAGATTTCTAGTTGGGGCTATCATAATATCATTTCATTCAGCTTTTTCAAACTTCTCTGCTGAAATTAATAATCCTGACAACATTAAAATTTTAACATAATGTAAACAGCATAGTTATATGACACTTGTCAATGTAAATTTTCCTCAATTCTTTTCTCCATGTGAAGGCTAGGAATTGTGCCCAAATGGAATTGCATAGTCATTTAGATTGAAGAAGTATTTAAGATCATCAGGTCTAATGGTTAACCCAGCACTGCCAACGCCACCACTAAACCATGTCCGTAAGTGCCACATCCGTCCTTCTTTGAAATACCTCCAGGGATGGTGACTCCACCCACCATTTTCTGGGCTGCCTGTTCCAATGCTTGACAAACTTTTTGATGAAGAAATTTTCCCTAACATCCAACCTATACCTTCCCTGGTGCAACTGAATGCCATTTGTTCTTGTCTTGGCACTTGTTACTTGGGGGAAGAGTCTGACCCCCATCTCTCGACAATCTCCTTTCAGGTAATGGTAGAGAGTAAAAAGGTTTGCCTGAGACTTCTTTTCTCCAGGTTGAACAACTCCAGTTCTCCCAGCCACTCCTTATAAGACCCTTCACCAGCTTTGTTGCTCTTGTTTGGACATGCTCCGGCACCTCAAAACCTGATATAACATTATATATTGTTTGTCCCAAACATGATATTTACATTAAAGTCTAGTTACTGTAAGTAAAAATAGATTTAGAAAAAAAAGGAACCTGGAAGCAGTAAATTTAAGTCATCATTAGAGCCATAACTATAATTGTATAAATCATTATTTTAATGCCTGAGAAAAATGCATCCAGATGGTGTCTTTCATGTGCCAAGTTAAGACCAGAAGCAATATTTGACCAGTACCCTTTGAACTCTGCGTTAAAAGTGAAAGTTTAGCTGTGAACCTCTGACACAGATAGTAGTACATCATAAAATTGCTGTAATATGTTTGTTGAATTTAATGAAATGTGGCACTAAACTGGCAAAAAATGACCTTGTTCAGTAGGCAGTAGATTTGATTTAATCTATGAGACAATGACAGAGAAGCGGATGCAAACATTAGAAATCCTTTTACTCATTTTAATCCCTGTGAAAGATGAATTTTACTGTAAAATCAGAAAGTACATACTAAAGCACCTCAAGGAATGGGGGATGTCTCATCTACTGGCTGCATTAGGACTTACCATCCCCTTTTCACGCTCTGTGCATCAGCCAGAAGAGCCATTCAGAGCCATTAGCATGATCAATAATGGCAGGGAAAGTCATTTCCTATTAACATTTGCCTCACCATACTTAGGTTTCTTGTGCCTGTAAATAGTTCTCTTTCTACTGACAAGTTGGTTTGGCATGAATAGTTTCAGGGAATCTTCGCTTTGCCAGCATGACTTCTTCTAAAGTTAAATGCCTTCATGTGAACACTTTCTTTTTTTTTCATCTCACTCGTTGACTGCCTTTGCCTTATTTTTTTTTTTCCTTCTAATTTCCTTGATTTTTTTTTCTTTATCTCCTAAAAGTATGTAATTTTTAAAGCAAAAATTTGAGACATTTTCTTCTGTTACACTAACACCACTTCAGCCGATACTACGGGTCATGTGAAAAATTTTCTGTAATCTAACATTACGCTTACTTGGAAGCAAATAAAAATAATAAATTCCCAATATCACTTGACTAAAAATTAGATTCCTTGTTCTGTGTTGGAATATATAATACTGAGTAAGACTCCTACATTGTCTGTAGTTACTGGTGAAAAATCATTATTTTGAGAAAGGGTTCATTGCAAAACCCAGTATGCTACAGAAATGCTTCAACTGTCAATAGAAAATGTTAAACACGCTAAACCAACTCATGCTTGTGTGATATTCTTCTCAGTAGCCATATATACAAAAAATAGTAGACCTATAGGTATCTCTTCTATGTTAGATCAAAAGCTCAAAAGCATGTAGTGAATCTGGCTGCATTCTGCCTGAATGCAGACAACAGCTATCACATTTTTGAGAACCTTCTTATTAACTGTTGTATGATAGAATCATACCGCTTTTGAAAGATCTTGTTTATCCTGAGACACATTCTCCTGAGACAATTATGGGTCAGACCTCAGCTGGCCATACTAAATTATATTTGGAGCTAATAAAAATAATTTGTCTTTCAGATATTGGTACTTCTGATCTGTAAATAGATTAATCAGGTAGAAAAGATTAATTCTCTTTTGAGTACCTTATTTTCCCCATTTCATATAAACATAGTGTAGGGTGACATGTAGGTGCAGATATCAGTTGAATCCCACTGTTTTGGTCTGTGAATGTTTCTGCATCCTGAATTTGATATTGAAGAATGAAATAGAAGAGATTTAGGGGAAAGGGGGAGGGAAACAATGCACTTGTGCTAACTAGTGATATGATCCTTCATTATTTTCTGAGAAGTCAATTCATAAAGGAAACAAAGAATGATGCAGACTATTGATCCATATATAGTAATTTATTGTCCTAAAAAATCCTAAAATATGGACATCTAAAGAGGGAGAAGAAAAAAAGAAAAAAGAAAAAAATGTAGGGATTAGTATTACATACTAAAAATAAAATATGAAATAGAGGGGAAGAGAGGAGAAGCCAGAAAAGGAGAAGAGAAGAGAAGAGAAGAGAAGAGAAGAGAAGAGAAGAGAAGAGAAGAGAAGAGAAGAGAAGAGAAGAGAAGAGAAGAGAAGGACTATTTCAGTGGGAAGGGACCTACAGTGATCTTCAGTTCAGAAGCCTGACCAGATCGGGGATGACTAAAACTTAAAGCATATTGTTTAGGACATTTTCCAAATGCCTTTTAAACACTGACAGGCTTGGGGCATCAACTACCACTCTAGGAAGCCTGTTTCAGCCTGTTCCATCTCTGTGAAGAAATCCTTCCTAATGTCCAGTCTAAGCCTTTTCTGGTACATCTTTGAACTCTTCCCACACATCCTGTCACTGAGTTCCAGGGAGAAGAAAACACATCCCTCTCGAACTTCCTCTCCTCAGGAAGCTGTAGAAAGCAATTAGGTCACCCCTCAGCCCTCTTCTCTTAAAACTAAGCAACCACAGATTCCTCACCTCTCCTCATAGGACATTCCTTCCAGCCCTTTCAACAGCTTTGTCATCCTCCCCTGAATGTATTCAGGGACCTTCATCCTTCTTAAATTGTGGATATCTAAGCATTTGACTTGCAGAGTTCCAGTCAAATTTATTAAATAGATTCAAGAAGTATATTCAGTGACATATTCACTGCGGTGGGGGGAGGGCTGTTGTAAGAGGCCATCATGATAAGACAGAATAAAATCAAAAGCCTATTCTTAAGCATTGCTTCTATTCTTGTAAAAAATAAACTGACAAAGTTATGTTTATCTATACAGACAGATACTCCACAGTATGAAAACAATATTATTGCTCTGTATTAGTGTGTGTATGGAATGTGAATGCTAAAATAAGCTTATCTTCTTTATTTTTAACTGACTTAAAGAACTCTATGAGTACAAACCAACTCCTGCAAAACACGTATTTATACAAACTTTATTAAGTAAAATGTTTCTGAAGAAAGACATATTCAAGGTATAATTGTCTTTCATAGACTGCAGACCAACAACAGCATATTCTGAATTTTTGAAGATGGTGTAGTATTATTCAAATGAAATATGGTTTTGATAGAACTTGATCTCATTCAAATTCAAAAAATAATGGGTTTTGTCTTTTGGTGTTATTAATGGTTTTATTTAAAAAAAATAAATTCAAGTAAAACCCACCAAAAGAAATTTTACAGAAAAGATCAGCAAAAGTACAATGAACTAAGATAAACTGGTTTAAGAAGCTACTCAATTAGGAATATTAAAATAGAGTCCAAATGTTTCAAAGACTAGACAAGAAATTTGAAGTATTCTTTCAACTCGGTTTGATTTTAAACAGACAATTTAATCTTGGTGTTTCTTGTGGGGTTTATTTTTGTTTTGTTCATTCGTTTTTGTTTGGTTTGGTTTTGACTTGAAATAGCAATACAGTATGAAACAAAGATGTGCAAGCCAAACCTAGAATATTTAATTTAACAACTCTAAGTTTCATAAAAGTTCACTAAGCATGAACACTGATTGTACTGAAACTGCATTCAAAAATGGAGCTGAAGGTAAAGGTTGCTTTTTGGTCTCTTAGTGGCTTAAGTTGTCAAGGGTAACCAGATGTGATTTCCAGCTCTTTAAGAAAACTACAGCTTTATTTATATATCCTGACTCTCAAACTGTGCGACCTCTACTACTATGATTATAGAGCCTCTTGTGTCTGAAAGAAGAGCCAGGAAGAGAAGGCATAGCTGGTTTATGCCAAATAATGCATCCTATGGTAGTTGTGCTAAGCATACATTTCACATTCTGCTTATGCCACAGAAAGAACTGGAATTCATGGGTGTAAAGGAAAGCTGCATCAAGTCTATACTACTGACAAAGTACTAAAATGATAGATTCAAAGATAAAGTTCAAATTAAAGATGCATTTTAACAAGAACTTCTACAAATAATATACCCTACAAAATAACTATTGAATGGTATCTTCATGGTCTAAGCAGAGAATATGTATATTTTTAGGAACATTATTTCAAGCTGAACAACTTTTGCATGTGTTCGTATACACATGCAAACAATATGAATGGTTGCATATGTACATATGCATGGGGTTTTTTAAAAAGCCTGGTCTAATTATCACAAAATTATCACACAAGATTTTTGAGACATCTGGTTAATTTATTGGCAAACCTGAAGAATAATTCCATGTTTCTTGGTCCATTGTGCTGAATAGTCTAAGTTAGGTTGTATATACAATGAACAGAAAACATCATGTTTTATTTTCTAGCACAGGTAGGACACAATAATTTCACAATTCCTCTTATTTCAAGGACATGAAACTGCATTAGCTGTTTCTCTGAATAACTTGTTATATAGATATTTATACCCCTGAGCTGGTTTTCACAACATTTTTTTCCAAGCATCACCCTGCTGCTGCGTGTTAGACACTTACCTCTTTAAGATGTAAGAGGCATTGCCACTAGTGTTTCAGGCATATATCTGTGTCACACGATTGTATGAGTGTCATCAACAGTTTGACGATATCTTTAGAGCCTGTGTCCTAAAAAAAGCATCTCCTGGAACAAGTCTTCTTTTTCATGGAAACCAAGCATCAGTAAAGCAAAATGCCTGTTATTTCATTTCTATTTAATACAATACAAAAGTTATATTTATTTTATCTCTAAACACTTCTTTCTATAGAGAGCCAAGAAATATTTGAAACATTTTGGAAAACTTACTAAGCTTATAGTCAAAATAATGATTTGCACCACTGCTTACTCAAACCTTCTACATTTTTTGTAGGTACCATGCTTGCTGCTCATGATAAATGTCTGATCATTATTCATTCACACTCTTTTTTTTTTCAATTTCCTTTTCTGCTGAGAGTAGTTGTTGTTCTCTTTGGTTGTTTATTCAGTGAGAACACTTATGATTTAAAGAGCTTGATTCTATTTTTCCTGAAAAAGTCTTTGAGGATATATAGTTTGGGTTGACAGTAGAACTATAAACAATGTCTATTATCACTGTCTTAACCATTAAAAGTTAAGGAGGGACAATTAAAAAATGTGTTGTTTGTAATTTTTATTTTTATAGTATTACTGTGAAAACCTTTTTATTCTTAAATGCCTTTGTTAGAATTCATTATCATGTGTGAGATATATTTTTTATATTCAACCAGACAATTTTTTTTAGGACTGAAAGCACGTGGGACCCCATTGCTGAGGGATTGGATTCCCTCATTAAGTCTAGTCCCTACCTTCTTCAATAACCAGCAGTGAAAAAATAAATATATATTAAGAGAAACCATACAGTATTTACAAAGTATTCATGAACACACTATAATTCTCCACACTTCATAAGAAATGTAGTTACCAAAGAGAAAAGCTGTGTATGTGATATGCTCCATTTTAAAAGACCTTAAAGAATGAGTTGACATAGGGAAATAATTTATTAATGTTATTATTATTATTATTATTATTGTTGTTGTTGTTATTATTATTACTGCTAAATATACAATAGTTATAAGAAATAATTATTTAAAAAATAATTCCAGGAAATCTGGAATGTGTCCTATTTGCATCTGTGATTAATTTTCAGTGTTTTAAAGGAAGGAAGGAAAATACTTGTTTTAGTGTGAATCAGGTTCTCTGTGCTTGTAAGAAGGAAAGTAGAAGAAAATTGTCATTCTTGATTTGGTACATCCTTATTAAATACAGTAATTTTTTTCTCTGGACTTCATTTTAGGATATTTGAACATAGAAAATATAAAATGTTCTTAGATGCTTTACCCTCTTTTACAAAAAATCTTTTACTTAAATCTTTCCTAATCACAAGTATCAAAACACAGGTGTAGACTGGAATTACTGCTGTGTAGTATGAGAATGAGAACACTAGTTACTGAATCCTCATTGAGTTTCCCACATCTTAGCTGATTTTATCCAGTGTTCAGTGATACCAGTGTCATCCAGTGATCCACTCAAGTTGACAGCTGAGGTTTTTTTTCTCATATTCTGAGGAGGGCCACCAGATTTGTTCCATATAGTTTTCTATTCCATTTGTTTCATATGGAGAATCGCATATGGAGAATACAATAGCAATATGAACTTCTAATAATATGAATTTCTAGGTAAGCTGAATGCCTCTTAGTCTTCACAATTTATCACAAAATGCTGGATGATGAGTCAATTCTGATTTCTTTCACAATGATTTTAAATCTGGTTCTCAAATAAGTATTCATGTTTTTTAATTCTCTGAAGTGCTGACATTTGAGCTTCTATCAGAGATTAAAAGCACATTAAAAGTAAGAAGCATTGTGTTCTATTTTATGTTGTCTTTTTTTCTGAATTCTGAATCTCTTGCACTTTTTTTTCATTTTAACATATATTATTATAATTCCTATCGTAAGCTTTATAATAGAATACCAAAAAATACTTCCAAAAAATAATGAATGGGCTTCTTTCTGATCATGCATTTGCTCTCCTTGTTGTTTCATTGCCATGAAGGCCCATGTGTTCTAGAATACAATTACAAAAAAGCTTTAAATATAAATACATCAGTGTTATGTTATGAATTCATACTGATCATATTACTTCTGTGGCTTTACTAGTTAAATTATACTCAGTGCCATAAAATAATGTCTAGTTGAAACTGCTAACAATTCAGTGTAAATATAACTGCAAAATCATTTAAGAAATACACTATGGATGTTCTGCAAGAAAAATCTGTTATATGTCAAAATTCTGAATTGTATAACCTTAAATATAATTCTTTAAACTGTAGGACATTTTCATCAGTTTAACTAGTAACAAGGTGGACTGAAACAGCTCTGTTTCCAGTAATTCTGTATTTGCCTTTTAGCTCAGGTCTATGTTTTTATAACTGGGTAAATATTGGATGATTATAAATCCATCTGGTGTTCAAAGAAGAGTAATCTACTCTTACCTACATTGGCTTACAATTAAAATTTATGGAACAAACCTCTTTCAAGTTAGTTTAACATGATTTCCAGACTATAAAGCCTCACCTCTATCTCATAGAATAAAATAATTTAAATTTATTATCATTTAGTCTACTAGATATTTTCTTGCTAGCCCATGTTCTATTAATTTATTTGACAATCTAAAAACTACAGTAAGTCCTTGGGAAACAGAAAACCACATGTAATCACGTTTTGTAAATTATTTTTCATCTATCTTAAAATCAGCTAGTCATGCATCAAAATATCTGTCTCTACTATAGTGCCTGTCTACTTCAACTTCCTTATAAGGAGTTTTTAATAGTTTGGTTTTTTATGAGCAATGATTGCAGACACCAGTGCTGGATAGTAGTAGAGTGCAAAAAAGAAGACAAATATTTTTTTGTGTGTATTATAAGATTCAAACCACTTATGGCTGTTAGAAGAAACAAGATTTTTCTGTAATTCTACCATCTATCTCTAACAAAGGGCAGCTCTAGAACCTACTATCTGACCTATTAATTCAGTTACAGAAACATTTTCACCTCCTGTCCTAATATATGTTATCAAGGTGAGTTAGAAATTCTACACAGAATTTTTTTTTACTAACTTGTAATTATATAACTTTAAAGAATAATGAGATAGTCACTAGCAAAAAAGTTAAATGAGGAAGAAATATTCAAAATAAATTGTCTGATACTCTTTTTAGTTTGCAATCAATAAGCATTTCCACTGTAGTTTAGACACCATGAAACTATGTTAGAATGGGTCTCTGCATATCTGCATTTATTAATCTATGTTGTTTCTAGATATATTCCTTATACTATAAACACATCCCTTTCTCTCTGCATGAAAAGAACTTGTAGAAGATTCTTATGCATTAATTACTTATCTGATAATATTCCAAAGTGTTTCTGTCTTTCTGCAGTTCCATCTTTTACTCTGAAATTCAATCTAAGTATTGTATTCACATATTTGTAATATATTTGATTTTCTGAGTAGCTCCTAAATATTCAACAGTTTTTCTCATAATAATAAGCAGACTGGAGCAGTTTGGTAATTAGGTTTTGGTAAAAAGCCTGCTTACATGTTCCATCAACAAGTCAGGAAAGGACACGTAAACATTTTCTGGTGACTAACATCTGTTTGCAGCAATATCAGTCTTCTAAAGCTAGCAACTAGAACAGATCTCTCACTTCTAGGTATAGAGCTCATAATCAGTACATAAGGTAGGAAAATTAATCAGGATATCAAATAATTTTCAGAAAATTTTAGCCCACACAAAAAATTATAAATTGATTTTATAGCACAGAATATTAAATCCCCCCCAAGACTGTGTTTGTTTTATTGATGAATACTAAAAGACAGTAAAATCCAATGCAAGATTGAGCTATAGACAGAGATAGGAGTTAAAAAAGTTAATAGAAAAAATTATCTGACAGGAAGAAAAAGTCACCAACAAAATACCCTCAGTATTTTTTCCTGTACCCTTAGTCTAAATTGGGGGGGGGGGAGAAGAGAGAAAGAGAAAAGAAGAAAATAAAACACAAGAAAACAAAGCAAAGGAAAAACTCATGGAGGAAGGTGAGGAAGAAAATAGAAAACCAATTCTCTTTGAAGTTCAAATAATTTCACATAAAAAGTTTTTTCCATGCATTATTTTTCCTATCTTTGCAGATGATCTATCTTTAGTATCTGCTTCAGTAGAACAGGTAGGATACTCTTCTTCACTCCCACTTGTAGAAACCACTGCTTTCTGTATGTGATAATTGCTATGGGTTTAGCAGTGATGAAAAGGAGTGAAAAACAGTGTCACCAAAATGTATACTCATTTTCAAAAATAAAATTTCTTTGAAATATTTTAATGCACTTTTCGCCTGCATGAACAAGTATAATCACACCAACAGATCTTGTTATTTAAGAGGACTACTATAAAAACAGATATGGCTATGAGGGACTATGCTCCAGTTAAAATAGGTACATTTAAAAAAATCAGGTGTGTTTAAGCTGATGAACAGGTGAAATATGTTACAAAAATAAATTAGATTATAACAAAAACCCCCTTTACATACATTATATTACTCCAAAGCAAAAATAAACAGAACACCAAAATTTGTTAAGGACTTTTTGATTGTTAGCTGGAAAATGTTTAGAAAAAAGGATTGTTTAATGTTTCAAATGCAATGAGAAAAAAACCAAACAAAATTAAAAATAACAAGATGAATACTTTCTAGGATGAGCAACTTTTTTTCACTTCAAGTTACAAAATCAGAGTGCAATCATCTGTGTAAAATGTTCATTTTTTATTAGCAGCACCAAATTTTATGATGCTTACTGGACACAGAAGTAATTCCTGAATTCAAAAGTCCTGACAAAAATGGTCTTGGAATCAAGAATCAGTGATAGGGAAATCTTGCAAAATTCATGATTGTGGAAAAGGTTGGTAATCTTTGGGTTTGAGTTCTCACCAGTCTGCAGTTATGATGGAGCTTCACTGGGGGTAGGGTGGGGCAGAAACCAAAATGAAAAACAAGTAAATAAATAGAATGCACAAGAGGTATTTGCTGTCTTTCCTCACTTGTGGCATGCCTGAAATCATTATGTTTTGTGTTGAAAAAAACAGGTGAAATTATTATGTTTTGTGTTGAACAAAGCGCAGCTCTGCTTTGCTGTTAGGTAGACACCACATTCATTAAGTCTGGTGTGCAATTAAGATGACGAAAAGGATTCAGTGAGGGCATGTTAGTTTGTTAATACTAGAAGACCAAACAGTGTTTATGAAGGAGCCAATCAACAGTAAAAATGGAAAATATAATTTCAGTTCCTTTCATTCATCTTTCCTAAGAATGTGCAAAGGAATCTTGAACTGTATCAGTTTTGGTCTCCTTATTCTGATGTTATGCGACTAGTCCCAGAGAACTCCCAAATTAGCAAGGCCCAGAAGTGTTTAAAGATACAATGTCTAATTTTCAGGTACTCCAAAATAAATATTTTATAGTTTCATCAAATCTGTAGGCTGAACTGTATGACAGGCCAAGATATTAACTAGAAAGCTAAATGCCCATTAAATGATACTCCATCTGGAAACATTCAAGTAGGAAGCAAAGTCCAAGGTTATACTCAAAATAGGTTCAACACTGAATTAACACAAGGTTGCTCAGGCCTTTGTCCAGACGTTTAGAAAATGCCTGAGTGTTGGGGTCCCTCCCCTGCCGTGTAGCCCTGGCAGAGGGGCCCTGAGGGCACAGGCACGGGGTTTCCCTGCCCCTGCTCAGCCCCGTTCCCATGGGTTGGTTTGTGTTCCCTGCGCGGGCAGAAGGACCCTCGGGTGCCGTGACTGGAACAGTTCCTGGGCAGAGCCCCGGCCATGCGGCTGGAGAAATAAACATCTCTGAAACAGCTAGCAAGAATCTGTCTGTCCATATGTATTTCCTTTCCACGGGACTCCTGGTTTGATATATGCATGTTGCAGTGTCCCCACTGCAACACCTGAGGACAGATATTCATATAGCCTGTTCCAATGGTTAACAGAACTCATAGTGAACATTCCGACACACCACCTCTTATAAACAGCTGGAACACCAACTTATTGTCTTCTATTCCTCTACCAGGCCCCACTGGTTCTGGATCCATGGCTTCTTGAAAGCAGTGGGTGAGGACTGTTCAGCCCACTGCCCAAAACATTTTTCCTCCAACCCAGCTTGCCCAGCCTTTCCTTGCAGGGCCAGTTCTCCATTTCCAATTACCTTAGAGGACCTTGGTTTGGCTCAGATGAGTTTATCCTTTTGAACAGTATGTATCCATTAAGTCCTGTGGACTTTTAAGGATCAAGAATGCTCAAGATAAATATTAACTGATCTTCTACCATCACTGGAAAATTCTTCTCCTTCTTGAACCCTATTTCTGGGCAAAACGACCTGGAAAACCTTTCTAATAAAGGCTGAGGCAAAGAAGACAACAAGCACCTCAACCTTACCTACATCCACTGTCACAAGGTCACCTACCCCCTTTTCATGAGGACTGCGTGCCTCATCTGGAGCACATCTGTCACCTTGATGGATGTGACATCATGTGTCTCTCAAGCATGGTGTGAGTCAAGGCCTTTCTGGTTTCTCAGCCCCTTCACAGTCACTGCCAGCTACAAATCTTGTGTTACATGCACTCTTGCTTGCTAGTGAAACACCTGTCAGCCCTGGAGCTGGGCAGGAGCCTGATGCACTCTGTCAAAAGTCAGCTATACTATATGGGTGTCCACCCTTTTCAGTCAAGAGCCATTCTCCTTGCAGGGAACAGCTGACAAAATGGTCTGCAGAAACATTATGGAGCTTCCAGAGGCAATTGCAAACAGAAATCCCGGTTTTGTGGGAAAAAAGGAAGGAAATAGGTAAGTAAATAAATAAAGAAACCCTACAAACCACAGGGGTTGGTCACAGTGTGATGTAAAAAAAAAATAAAAACTTAATTCAACCCTATGATTGAATTCTCCCAGTCCTCGATTAAATAAAAATCTGGAAGAAAAAAAAAAAAACAAGAATAAATGCCTCACAAATTGCTACAAGTAAGAAAAGTGTTAAGCCACAAAAAACAAGATGTTGCATTAGGTTTGTGTGTCAAGGTTTTGATAGTGGGGCACAGGATGACATCTGTGAGAAACTGCTAGGAGCCTCCCTTATGTCCACAGACTCTCTAAATAAATATATAAAGAAATCCCATAAAAGCTGAAATAGGTAGATAAATAAACAACTATGCAGAAGTTAAAAGAAAAAACAAAAACAAAAAAACCCAGCAAAACAAACCAAAACCAAAGACCCCAACCCAACAAGCAAATTCTATGGGAGGAAAGAAAACCTGAAAAACAAACGAAAAAGCCACCCATAAAAACGCACCTAAATAAACAGTAAAAAAAACTAAAAATCCCCCTCATACAAACTCCCTAAAAATAAACCCCACACAAAAAAAAAGAAAAAAAACACCAAAGAAAACAAAACCCCAAACCAAAAACAAAGAAAAGAGAAAAGAAGGAAATCAAGAAAAGGAAATTGAAATAATAAGGAAGTTCCCCACAACAACCACCCAGCATATTTCACATAAACAAAGGAACAAATATAAGAAGCTTCCCAAGTCAGAAAAGTAAAAATGGTAAAAATGGCCACCAAAAATACCTGTATGTCTCAAAAATATCTTTTATCTGCTTGCTTGCAGCATTCTGCACAGCACGGAGCAGATAAAGGTGCTGGCAGAGAATGAAATAGCAGTGCTGAATCATGTTTCTTGTGTATTTACAGGTTTCTTATAACCCTAAAAGAATTCATAAGAGAGAAGACCATAAATCTCTTAAAAAAAGTCTCACCTTGTTCCACAGTAAGGGGATAAACTTGGACAGAGTGTTTTTAACATGTGTCTGCTAGAAATTTCCTATGCTTCTATAACAATTCCAACCTTGTCCAAACTTTCTCATTTAAATAAATAAATCCTGTTGTGGATTTATTTCACCTAATTTCATTAGGATAACTCTCTTGCCTAAAATTTTGTTTCCCATGACACTGTAGGCACTGTAGGGTCTGTCTAGCATCTAGGTGTTCCTCAACAGTACAATTGGTTTCTCCCAGGTTCTGTGTAATATCTGCCCATCCAAATACAGGCACCTCAGGGCAGGGACTGGAGTCTGGAGCTCAGCTGGAGGCAGTGCAGGTTAAATTGTTTTCCAAAAAACATCCTTAGATTCTCATATTTTGGCAAATGAATTATGCACAGAAGTCTATAGTGGGTGTACACCTACCTCTTGGAAAGTTAGTTCAGTGTTTCATTTAGAGGGAATGGAGAGAAACTGGGCACAACTCACATGAACTATTTTGAACATCTGCTTTATGAGATTCCACAGAAGTGCTTGTTTCTTCACTGACTGTAAAGCAGTGACAAACTAAAATGTAGAAATCATCTACAGGCATTTAAAGATAGGTGAGATAACTTTTTACGGGAATTTCGTTATCTCTGTCTGGCAGTACTTACATATATTCTGTACCACATTCCTTACACCTAAAAAAGCCCAAATAAGCCCAACTTCAGTAAGTACAAAGACAAATCCTACATGGACAGCCTGTAGATTGTTTTCATAACAATATGGTGACTGTTTTTCCCAGAAGATGAGGAGACAGAAATGTCTAATACATTTTTCAACTGTCTTCTGGAAAGTTCTGAAATTATACAAGTCTCTGTGACTTCTGTCTAGCTGTTCTGTCTAGATTATCAAACTGAAGATTTTGTCACAGGTTATAGGGGTTATGATGAACTCCTAATTGAACTAACAGATCATTCTCAAACTCAAAAACTTACAAAGCAGCTTTTGAAGTGAGTGGGCTGGCTGCAACACTGATCTGCCTGCAACACTCTGATCTGCCTGCATTTTATCAGGGAAAAAATAATGATGTCAAAACCTGTGGTGAATCTTCTTTAAGAAACATCATTTATTCACAGGTCACACAGACAGCAACAAATTTTTAATGCATCTGTGAATAAATAAAGCAGTACCCTGTAAGCAACACATCATAATTTGTTGTAGACTTGGAAGAGGCAATGGAAAGTCTGCCCTATATTCATGCCCTGGTTATTTGAAATCCACAATAAAAGCAAATAAAAACTACAGTAACAGAGAAGTGAGACAACATTTCTTCCTTACTTACATCTGCAAAGTTGCTGACATTTGTGTGGCTGGCTACTCTAGGTAGTGAGTGAATTTTAAGATCAGTGAATTTTAAAAGACCATAGATGCATCTGTTTCAGAAAACTTCAATAACTTTTTGTTAGTTGTTTCCACTGATGTATGTTTCAGGCATTAGGTTCCTAAAAAATCTCTATCCGGATATTTCTGGCAGAGTTTTCTTCAAAATAGTAGATTTTAATACTTAAATTGACAGTATGTCCTAGATATTTCATATATTACATTGCTATTTGTGTTTGAACAACACTGAAACTTTATTCTTTCCTACAAGAAATGTGAAATTCCTGGCAAAATTTTGACCTCTTCCTCATACATTTCTAGAACAATTTTTTGCTGATAACAGCCTATATCAGAAAGAGTTTCAGTAAACAAACAGCAAACAACAAAAACAAATTCATTAAAAAACCCCAGCAATCCAGTTAAATATGTCTTCTCATTAGAGTAACCCAAAGTATTTTCCTCACTCAGGGATAAATACATGTCCTCACTGAATCAGCATGATAAACTTCCCCTTTTAGCCTAGGAAATAGAAGTACATGAATAATGATCAGCTACTGATCTAATTCAGTCTTATTCAAGGGATATATCCTAGTGAAAGGGGAATTTAAGTTGTCTCAGAGAGAACAAGGGGAGAGATGTTAGGCAGTAAAAGATAAACTGATGTGAAAAAGCAATTATATGGTAGTGCAAACTTAGTATTTTTCATAAATCAGCAATAATAATTTCAAATGTAAAGAAAATGTTATTATTTACAATTTTAAACAATACACATCAATCAAAAAATACTACTGAATAGGAACAAAAAGAGAGCTAAATCCATTAGCTAAAAGGCATGTGTACAGAAAGTGGGACCTTAGGAAAGAACTGATATTTTTAGAACCATAAGCCTCAAAAAACTTCCCTAGATGTCACATAAAAACCTCCTTACTTTCAAACAGTGAGTGCTAACAAGTACTTTGTTCCCACAGTGTTTTCCAGAATCGTTCAGCTTATCTTCCTTGATAAAGTATATCTGACTGGTTTCAGCCAATCTAGCAGATCAATTTCTGACAAAAGCCCATGGCAGCTCTGAATACTGCTACACTTGTTTAACACTGGACCCTGTTCATTCAGATCCCAGTTCAGGTTTCTTCTCTGGATGAAGAGAATTACATTCACACCTCTCGTCCCACATAAATGACATCTACCAGAGGGAGGAGCAATGGAATGTAGAGTCATCCTAAGGTATAAACCAACAGTCTCCAAGAGACTGTATGTTAATCTCCAGGAGGACTAATGCCAGATGCGTTAAATCTATTCTGTAACTCAGTATCACATATCTGCAGAGTCCAACTCTCCTAATTTTTGGTACAGGCACACGCAATCTCTCAGCATACGTATTTCAAGAGCAAGGTTAGGATAGCCTGCCCAAAAGGAAATGCAGCTGGGACGTTTCTATGTGTGCAAAACACTCTGACCTTCTAACACTGTAAATGGAAGCATTCACAGCCTCCTCATGGGGCTATTTTACTTTACACTATGCCATAAACCATCAAGCAGTTCTCCATAATAAATGCTGAGGCCACCCCCTAGGGGTTTAAGTTACTTCTTTTCCTGAGATAGTTCTGCATTTTAATATCTTGCAATTCAGATTATATTGTATTAAAGAATATTTTCTGTACACAAATTATCCTACAACTGTGAATGGAAATCCTAGTTTTCTTCATAGATGAGTGCATTAAAGATAAGGGTGAAGTGTCACATTCACCCTTGATTTTTTTTTTAAGAATCTAAGATTTTCAAGCTACGTGACCCTTTCACAGCACAACTGAAGGTACCTTTTCCAACAGGAGATGATAAAATGCTTACAGTTTCTTTCTTCCAGGGTAGTGACACCTAGGTACCCACAAAATATTCCTAATGTGTGTATGAAAGGTGATTAAGAGAGTTCAAGCAAGTAATATAATTGTGCATGCATAATTTATATTGGGTGTAATTTATATTTTATAAAGCAGTAAAGATTTTGAACTAAGAATATATTACCTGAGCAAATAAAACTGTCTTGAAATGAAATTCTGCTTTCCCTGAACAGGACGGAGGCATTCCTTGTTTTGTAACAATTCTCAAATGACAAGCCTCTCTGAGACCCACCGGGGTATTTTTCTACTGGCCAATGTCTAAGTTCAGCTGGTTCTTACTGTGGTATATTAGATAGTCACTTATCTTTGGACCCTTGTGTTGGAAATTAGGCAAGTACATAGAACCGATGCCTAAAAGGTAAGGACTATAATCGGTATGAAAATAGTTAGGGTCTAAATCTATTGCTGCATTTTACACATGCTTCCTTCTCTTAAAGAAAAATAAAACAAGAATGCTGTTGTGCTGGATTCTGACACGTGTTCACTGTTTGAAATATCATAGTTCATAAGGCAAGTTAAAAGAAGAGATGACTGTCAATATAAATGCATGACAAATTCTATTTCTAATTTTACTTTAATGAAAGAATAAGTAGATCCAATATACATAATCAGAGTGATAATGTTGTATATTTACAACAAGCTGTCTAAAAATAAATATAATTTCTTACTCCATGCCAATATTTTTTACCCCTGCATTTCATTAAAAAGTGTTATTTAAACACAGGATGTCTTTTCAGCTGAGCAGCCTTCAGGCCTATGTGACCAGCTGCAAAAATTCTGTATGGGCAGAGGACTCCAGCAGCTCCAAGTGTCCACATCCTGTCTTCCCACCTGGCCTTTACACAGAGCAGTGGTAGAATTTGTGGATATGTTTCCTCAAGGGACTGTTGTTTTCACTGTTTACTACTTTCTAAGTTAAATCATTGGCATAAACCACCGTTGGGTTGTTGGGGCACTTTTTTAATGCGTCTCTAAACTAATATAAACTAGTATAGTTATTACTGGTTTTATTATTATATTTGTATTAGCTGTAGTTATATAGGTCATTACCAGCTTTTGGTCCCCTTTGCCCAAGGTTCTATACAGATTAACATTGTTAAGTTTCATTTGTGCTTCTTTGTTTCTTTCCAGTGCATGCCTAGAAAATGTAATCTACTGCTTTTGGATAAGCCTGACCTATAATCATTATCTGTGTTTTGTCTCTTTTCCCAACAAGTATCAGAACTTCCTTGTAGGTTAAAGCTGGGCAGATGTAGTCAAGGTCTTACTGCTCTCAGTAGTGCTTCTGGGTAATCTTCCTTCCATGAAGTCTCAGAACAGGCCAAGAATAGTATAAAAAACCTCCTTCATACTGCTTTTGTTGTTATCCCTTTAGTTCCAACTAAATATGGATACACTCAGAAAACATATTTCCTGGTTATATAAAAGCTTAATTTGAAGTTTAGCAGTGGTGAAGAAATAATTTTGTGCATTTTCTTTGTTTTAATGTGAACCAATTTTGGGTTTAGTTATAAATAGCTCTAAAAGGGCCATCAAAATTCTGTTTGTTCACTGGGTCAATTCTGAAAAGTGTTCTAAGGACCAAAGAAGGTTCTTATACATAATTGCCAGCAAGAAAAAGCAGGGGGTCTGGCTTCTATAAACATCATCAAAGTTCAGTAAGCACTCCACATTTATGGCCAAAAAGATATGTCTGATTACTCTATATGGTAAAGGAATGCAGACTCAACTCAGCATCCAAATCTTATAAAAAATAAAATCTGTAGAATCCAGGCAGATTAGTCTCACTGGAAGTCCAACTAAAATACACAGGTTACTCTTTGTGGAAAACTCTAAGGACTGTGGTTTTTTTCTTGAACTTTACACCTGGACCAATTTGGAATAACTGAAAAAGACTGTGAAAAATGTTTTCATATATTGTAGAGAAGTAAATTGAAATAACAAACTGGGATATAGTTATTACTTCAAGGCCAGGAAAAAAGCAAACAAACGAGGTAGCAAAATAAATAACTAATCTTGGTAAAATGCTGAAATTTTCAAAGCAGTGTATAAATACTAATTCTTATGTCAATAAATGATGATTGTGAGCATTGTTTTTACTACCTCACTTTATTTTATTTCCTGTAATAATCTTCAATTTTTAGTCTAAAATTGCTTTTGTAAGCTTTGAAGAAGGAGCAGAGGATTTAACCCCTATTGGGAGACTGAGTTTTCTGGCCTAAGTGACATATTGCTTTAATTTGCTAGAGCCCAAATATGATTTGTCATGCACACCATGTAGCTATCCAACACATGTTGAGGCAGAGAAAGACTTGGATTTCCATTACTTAACAAATGAAAGAAGACTCCAATTACATTGTTTGTAGCCTACAGTAGAATAAATATATTAAAGATGCTAAATCATACATTGCAAAATAAGTTCTTTCTTAAAAAGAAAGAAACACAACAAAACTCAGGTTATCAAGTCATTCTTGAATGATTATTTGAGTTTATACGTCAGTTATTATCATGTTCTTTTGGTCAGCAAACTACAATTTACCTGTTCATGAACTATTTATTTTTGTTATGGAGATGGCCACAAGCAGGTGACCTGTTTAAAATAAAATTATTTATTTTAAAATACTCTCATAGTTTTGGAGAAAACCCAGCAGAGGTCCACTGACTAAAAAGATGCAAATAACTCATATCAGGGAAAAGCATTGCCCTTTCTTTTCTTTTTCTAAACAGAATTCTTAAGAATATACCATACTTGGCGGAGGCAGGTTAAGAGAATACAGTGAGATTCATTTTAAAAATAGATAACAATTTTTTTCTGAAGAAGAGTGGTAAATATGAAATGTAGTTGATATTTGTTAGAATATATTCAGTAAAAGAGATACTATTTGCAAAGATGTGTCCTGAAGCATTTTCATGGATATATTATGAAACAACTAACAAATGAAGGATTCACAGAGAATCATTAGCAAATTTGTTCAAGAAAGAATTCCCAAACAGCCGCATGTTTGAAAGCAGTGGAGGGACAATAATTCTGCACCTTAATTCTAGCAGTGGCGCAGATGTTCAGCTAAGCTCACACTATAAGTTCAGGTATGTTATTATTGCTGTTATTACCTGCATCTCACAGTTTTATAATCAGTTCATACTGGGAAAATCAATGTTATCTGTCAACACACACATTTTTCCTATAAAACCAACCAGTGGTCTCTTAAGCCTCCTTTTGATAGGCAATCTCTATCTTAAATCTCTATCCTACTAAAAATATTTAATTGCAACCAAAGTTTTAAATCACTCATCACACCTAATTTGGGTGCAATTCATAAATTCATTGAGATATCTTTCTTTTGCTGCTTGAGGTAACATAATCTAATTACTATTGAGTCAAAGCCTGTGAGATTTAAATCATTCACCTTAGCCTTTCATCTTATCTGATCATCTTTACTCAATATTTTAGAGTTCTGTCAGCAAGTGGCAATTTATTTACTTTTCGGTGAGATAATGCTTTCTTTTTTCACTGCCCTCTTTCCCCCTCTGTTTTGTTATCTCACTCTTCCTCATTGTCTCTCACCTCTTCTTGTGTCTCATTTTATTTATGGCATCTTCTGTAGGGGCAGAGACATTAAACCCAAAGCAAGGAACTGTGTGCTTTCAAAGTTATTTTAAATGTGTTTTTACAGAGAGAAGCTGCAAAGATGAACTGTCTTTCTCCCCAGTAGAAACAAAATTCCTTAGCCATGCTAGATGACAATGATAAAAAATTGCAAAAAGAGGAAAGCTATTTGCAAGAAAACTTCTGGCAGGAAGACAAGTCTCCTCTTGTGATTCATATCTTCAAGGAAACCAAATAAATCCAGAAATAAGACAGGATTCTCTCCACAGGAGACATTAGGATATTAGCAATGCTATAGTGGCACATGGTACATCAATTTATAACTATTAAAGACTACTAAAAATAAGGATATTTAGATCTCTCATAGTAAAGAATATGCTGAAGTTAATTTTATAGTTAGAAGAATGTAAAAAAGTTTTCCTTGTTTGTGTGTACTAAAAATACATAAGGTAATATGGTTCAAATCACACTCAAAGAAATCTCTCTTGCATAGATACTGTACATAAGACAAAACACCATAAACTAAACTCTTAATAATTACCACTTACCTTCACCAAAAGCACAAGATGTCTTCAGCTATTATAAAACAATTTTCCTAGACTACTGAAAATCGCTACTGAGTATCCTGTTGGCTTTTTTTTCTTCCCAGTATTTTTCACACAACCTATAAGATTGATAAGGGAAAGGACATCTATAAGAGTAGGGAAAAAAAGTCTATGTGAGTGTAATGTGAAGACATGTCCTGCAGATTCTTCCAGAATACTAATAAGGCTCCTGAACCTATGTTGTGATTCTCAAATAAGGAGTGCTTCTCCAGTAAGGAGCAGCAATTTGGTTTTTTTAATCTATGGGCATACTTTGTAGCACCTGTCCAGCTGTTACATTTACTGTCCATCTGCATCTTTTACAGCCCCGAGGAATCCCTTTCTTTTTGCATCCAGGTGTCAAGATGATGAATTGTCCATCATTCACCTCACATAGCTGGGGACTATTAATCCAGAACTAAGAAGGTTTACATATCTTGTGAGCAGTAAGAACTAAAAATTCTGAAGACCTGTAAAGGCAGTAAAGGCACTCTCTCATCATATTTTTTGTTAACATGTCTTGACAGTAGTGTAAATTCACTACTATGAAGCCACAGTGAGTACTCAAAGGCCAAATTAATTAATACTTTAAAGGAAGTCATACTGGATTTATTATTATTCATAATGGATATGTAGCATAAATTGTTTAATAGAAAGATCTATTTTTCCTTGGCAATTTATTGTAATACAAGTGCTGTGAAAAATTCTCACAACATACTATATTTTCTCTCTTCTTTTATGTAGTAGCATAGGATAATTCAGTTTGGAAGGGAGCTTAGGTAGCCATAGTTCACCTAAAGTGGGACTGGTTCTAGGGGCAGAACAAATTGCTCAGGGCTTTGTTCATCTTGGCCTTGAAAGTCTCCAAGATTGTAGGATTACAGGGAGAAGAGATGGAGAATGATGTTGGATTGAAAGGATGGACAACACAGCACTTTTTAGGGTATTCCAGTGTTACATTATCTTTATGGTGGTGCTTTTCACCCTTATATCAAAGCAAATAATCTCTATATTAATGCAGGAATTACCTGTCATTCTTTCAACCATAAATCTCAAAGACAAATCCATCTTAATTATAACTTTACAGATGAGGAGCTGCTGTTTGGTGGTCCCCAAACCATCTCTTCTCCAGGTTGAACAAGCCCATCTCCCTCAGCCTCTCTTCATGAGACACGTGCTGGAGCTGCTTGATGGTTTCCAGCTAATCTAAGTAAAATTTATCAACATCCATCTTGCATTGGTGGGCTCTGAACTGGATACTGCATTTGAGATGCAGTCTAACCTGCGATATGTAAAAGGGGGCAATAACATTAAGGGGGGGGGTTGAGTGTTCCTGTTGATAACACTCAGGGTGCTGCTTTCTTTACTGCCAGCCGTGCTGCTGACACCTCCACCCCAAGGCCCCTTTTTAGTAGAGGTCCTTCCCAGTCAGTCACTCCTCAGTCTGTCTCACTACAACAAGTTAATCCATCCCCTCTATGCCTCTTGCAGATCTGTTGTGAAGATAACAGAAGTCATAGGATACACTTCTGAGGAACTCCACTTGTAAATAGAGACTTCCAAGTGTTGATAAAGTCAAGGTAAATGACATCCATGTCTCTCTCTTTATGTGCAGATCCAGTAATTTCATCATGGAAAGCAGTGAGATTTAGGTGTGATTTAGCCTTGGTACATGCATGCTAACTCTTCCCAGTCACCTTCTCCTTTATGTGCCCAGAAATGTGCTCCAAGAGTATTTTTTCAGGTACTGAAGTGAGAATGACCAGCCTGTATTTTCCCAGGCTAACCTTCTTGTCCTTTTCTGAAGATGTGTAGAATATTTATCCACCTCCAGTCACCAGGAGTACATCCTGAAAGGTATGACCTTTCAAAGACATAAAAATATACCTTTCAATTATAGCTACCAGCTCAGTCTGCAATTTCAGGTTCATCCTACTTGGTACACATGTGCAGTATTCTGAAGGAAATTAATTCAGCCACTTGATTGCAACTAAAATGATTTTTTTTTCCCGTCGCTCTGTTTTTCAGTTGGGAATTTATCATCTGCTCCAATGGAAATAAATAAAGAAGGAAATCCTAATCTGAAGTTCCATGAATGTAGAACTTATTTCTTCATATCCAAGCTAGGTAAAACAGTTACATAAAAGGATAATCATGGTAAGAGTTGACTCTTTCATGATAGCTGTATTCATTACATTAAGCCTCAAGCAAAGACTCCATTTTCCCATGCATTTTAAAATGAAGGCACAGTCCTGTCCTGAAGAGGGAAAATATGTGTTTTACAAGGTAACTATCTGCAGGACATAAAAAAAAGAGCACAAAATATGCCACTGTATAAATTGCATGTAGAGATCACAAACCTGTACTAGATGTCATAAGGATCTATGATGAAAAATAATGTAGAAAAAATCATGCTTTCCTTCTCCTCAGGGGCTCAGTATAAAGAGGTTTTGTATAGATGTGTATCAAATACTTGTGCATATACACGGGTGTTGGGTCCTTTTACATTAAGCTTTAAATACGAAATGCTATAATGACAAAAGAGTTGATGATGCATAAACCATCTTGGATTAGAAAAAAATAGATCCATCTTTTCAGTATTTTCAGGTTCAGTGGTCCAGAAACACAGCTACTCCAAACACTTGTAAGCTTGGCTGTGTGGACCACTCATGCCTTTTCTGTTTGTGACACTTCTTTTCTGCTCTACATAAACATGCCTTGTATTCTAATGATTAGAACAAGTCCCTGATTGTTGGAAACTCCTGAATATCAATGAGCTTCTATATGAAAGACATATATACTCTGCTGTTATTACCATGAATATGCATGAGCATAATATTTTTTTTTCTCTTATTGTATTTTGAAAAAAGAATGAGAAACATCTGTGATGAATCCCATCCCATATGTTACTAACTGCAGGAATAAATTGACCTAGAAATAATCCCATATCTTATAAGACTCTGAGACACAAATATTAGAATATACTTACAGTGTCACCTTTATACAACCATACACATAAGTGTGTGTATATATGATTAGATAATGTATATATTTCTATAGGAATGCATACACATATGCATTTTGACTTTTTCTTTTTCTTCTTTTTAAACTCTCTAGACAGATGAAGAAACATAAATATTTAATTGTTGGATAACTGAACCTTCTGAATTCTATTTACTGTATTCTGGATTTTGATTTCAGTAACTGAACAAGGGATATGATTCCAGCTAAGCTCTCCACAGGCTCTGATGAAAAAATTGAACTGCAGTTTCTTTAAAGAGATGAAGAGAAAGAAAAAAAAAAGAAGAAAGAAACTTCTATGTTGTTTCTGCCTAAATTGGCTAATGTCTTCCTCATGATGTATATCAGATCCATGTGGAGAAAGCAAAATTCAATCATTCCTCAGGCAGCTGGGTTGGTTTGTTGTTTCACTGACTTATCAATCCATAATGCTGAAGAGAGCAGGGAAAATGGGATTATAATCAAATAACCTTGTTCTTTATAAATATAAGTGTTAATTAGCATTTTAATTGTGGGACTTGTGCACTGTGGATGGCATGGTACATTGTTCTCGGCAGCACAGCACTGTTTTATTTTGAAGTGCTCAATAAGTTAATATTAAATTTAATTACTTGCTCTTCTCATTATGCTTATTAGTATATGAAAAAAAAATGAACAAAAGATATGGATAGCTCAGGGCAAAACATATTCTTCCCTCTTGTAGAACAGCAAGCTTCTCATACATTTGACATACATACTGATAGAAGCCAGGAAATGTTCTGGTCTTCACGTGAAACATATCTTCCTTCTTTAGATAGGACTTTGAAAGTCCTATGCTTTTCCAGAGAGGGTCTAATTCATGTCTCAAAAACTTCATCTCAGAATTCGACTCAAATCAAAGAGTCAAAATAAATTAATTCAAAGTACCTTTCCCTTAAGTCATGCATCTAGATATAGCGTTTCATATGAGGATCTACACTGAGAAATTATATCAAACAGGACTCCTTAGCAGAAATCATCCACAAAGTATGGGTGGGGCTTTTTGTTTGGTTGCTTTGGTCATTTTTCAATATTATTTTTCCCCATATTATGAGATCTTACAATAGAAATGCAAAGAATATAGTAAAAAAGGACAGAATGTATTCTCCCAACAACTGAGGTTATGTTGCTGACAGGAGGTTGGGGTCATTTATAGTAAAGTGTCTAATTATCTACAAGGTAAAACCTAAAGTTATTATCAAATAAAACATATCTAAATCCATTGCCCTTAGTAGGCTTTGGTGTATAAGTAAGGGTCCTGCTTCCTTTCATTGAGATGTATCTGTCTCAGCCTGTCTTGGCACATATTTCAAGAATTGTAACAGCACTCCCTTGCCACAAACAGATTACAGGAAAATTAATCTAAAAAAATCTATGAATGATGAAGACAAACAAACGTAAACCTTGTCCCACCTTGATTGCAGTGAACTTCACTGTACTGACCCCTTACTATGGGATAAGTTTGTGAAAGGGAGGTAATTGGAATTCATGGGGGCTCTTAGACCACTGAATGGTTCAGTAACCCTGGCATTAATTTATAAATTGCTTTTGCTTTCAAAATACCATGCACAGAAGAAAGACTATTCAAGTAGCTTAGGGAATACTGCTGCCTTCACCTCCACTCTTTATTTAAAACTATCTGACCTTGCTATGTTGAGAACCTGCCATTAATGTCAGTAAAGATCTAGCTGAGAAAGGACAAGGATAAAACCTGTTATATGATTGTGAGGCAACAAAGTGCTAATTTTTCTCTGAAAATAAATGTTTATTAGACTGTAGCAACCTTTTCATTCAATTCGTTTAGGCTGTGCAATAAGAAACCAATTTCTTTCTGGAATGTTAAAAGAAAAGATATCTTGCAGTTACTTAAATGTTACAGCTAGAAATTAAAAAAAGAAAATAAACAGGTATGGAAAAGCACTGATTAAAACAAAGAAAAGTTTGAGAAAGACATCAAGGAAGTCATCACTCCATGAGAGGTCAGATTCTGCATCCCTGGAAACTTTGTTTACTTAACAAAAAGTCTCTGTCCCTTACTGGGAAAAAAACCAAAAGAACATAATTTAAGGAATAAAAGTAGAATGGAAATATAGACTGGAAGGAACTGCTGCAGGTCATCTAGCAAGCCTTGTTTAAAACATTGTTAAATTCAGTGTTAGAAAAGGGTACTCAAGGCCTTGTCCAGTCAAGACATATATCACAAGATTTCCATAGAAACTTCTAGGCTAGGACTTCCCTGGATTTTTCTCTGGTTTTATGAAAAATTAATTTTCTGTATCTTTTATCACTGCATTCTCCATCCTTCTGAGCTTTGGCCTAATTTCTTTAGTTTTCTTTTGCTGCCAATGTCTTTACAGGTGTCCTTCTTGCAGTCTCTCACACTCCATACCAAATCTAACTTCTCCTCTTCACACCTGGGTAAAGTTTATGTGTTCCTCTTACATGGCACATCTCAGATTTCATCTTCTATGAATTTCTTTTTTACATCTCAACCAAGTCAGAAGTTCCCTGTACAGCCTACCTTCTGCTATTCCTGCTCAACTTTTGCATACCAGAATGGTCCCTTTCTGTGCTCTAATGAGGGTGTCCAGGAAGATCAGGCATGTTTCCTGTGTCCTTTCATCCTGCAGGAAGCCTCCCATGGGGTTTCAACCAGAAAACCGTCAGCTCTTTTGAAACTGATTGTAATTGTATTTGCCCACCTCATTTCTCTCATGATCTTAAATTCTTCAACCTTCCTGTAGTTGACATGGCTGTAGCTGATGCTGATAGTGACTACTGCTAACCAGCAGAAATATTTTCTTAGTCATCTCACGGAGTTTCTGCACAACCCAGATATTTGCCACATTTCTTGCACACAACCATTTTACCCGCTCAGTAAGTGTCAAAATGGTGATGTGGTAATAATGAAACTTGTAGTTGAAAAACAAATTCCTTCTCTTTTTGGAGGGACTTGTCAACATATCACTGCCACTAATATGTCCTCTAGTTTGAGGACAAATTGTGAGTTGATCCAAGCCTTGGATCAACTTACAACATTTACTAGGACAGCGATCCATGCATTCAGATAACTTTCCTGTGTAAGAAACAACCCCCACCTCCCAGGTTTTCTGCCACCTGTATCCATCAAAGGCAGCACTTCAGTTATTTGAGCTCTGTTGTCTTTTTGGAAGCTGTTCCTTCCCGGCTGTCAGCAGGGCACTATGCCCTTTATGTAAGTGCACATCTGCAGTGGAAAAATGCCTTCTCATTTAGCCAGAAGTAACAATTTCCATCCTCTGCCTAACCACACATAGATGTTGGCCAACTCTTTCTATGCAATGTTCTGGAAGTTCATCATCTGTAAATAAAGGTAAATATTCTGTATGTAATCAATCTGGAAATTTAAAATAGGAAATGAATTTAGTTTTAATTCCAATTTTAAGCTTTATGCCAATAAAGAAAGGAATCAAAAATCATCAAATCCACAAAAAGAAAAATAATTTGAGAAGCCTTCTTGGACCATAAGAACACATGCACACAATGCTATCTCATAGTACCACATGTACACTAGTTAAGAGATAATTTAAAAGGCAAGGTCAACGGATTTCATTTCTGAAATCATGAGATTAATATACTTGTAATATATGGAAGTAGAAATATACTCTGATTAGATGATAATATAGAGTAGTCACATATGAACTCTAATTGAAACAGATATAGATAATTATATGGTATATAATGAACATTGTAAAATGTTGCAGAAAAATTCCCATCCCTAAAAGCAATTCTGTCCTTCTTGGACATATGACTGAAGAAACATAGCATCACTACTGCTATTTTACTTATAGAACATTTAAACATGTTTTCTTCTTGTACAATCTTACTTTGTTACATCTGAGATCTATTTCTATTGTTTTGGTTTTATTCTATTATTATATGGTCGCAACTTTCTATGGAGGTGGGAAGGTATTTGATCAGATCAATCAGAGCTCTATTTGATTATGTATCTTCATTTTTAATGTGCAAGACAGGGCATTGAGCAGCTACAAAGCAATTTACCAATCAATTGCATGCTGGATGTCAAGATGAATACATATCTAGAAATGCTGAAGAAAATCTCTACCCCCCCCAAAAAAAATATATATTTAACCACTATATTAATGCATATAAATGAAAGTCAGGCTTACAAGATTTATCAAGTCATTCTTTCACCTTGCTCAGCCCTGAATGGGTTCTGGTGGAGTCTTGTGTTCTGTAACATAAACAGAAATAAGTAAAAAGAAGATAACAGAATGTCATTAAACATGCCATAAAACAAAATAGCAAAATACATGGGTTTATATAGTTTGAAGGGATGCCCATCTTCTAACAAGCTTCAGCTGCTTCAAACTGGAAGGTAATAGTCTCTTTTCTGTGTAAAGTGGATTGCCTGAAAAGATGTATTTTCTCCTGGAGGGCAGGTTAGACAGAAATCAGTCATCAGTGATAAAACACCCCAACTGCTATAGCTTTGTCATCAGGAATGACTGTTCCAAGTTTCCTTCAGCCCTATGTGTCAGTCTCTGAAGATGTTCTGACCCTGGAGCCAGATCAATCTCCACCATCCCATTACCATGGTTTTGCTATTTAGTTACAGGGCTCTGTCCCAAGCCTGGTCCTCATCCCCATCCCAGCCCTGCTCCCTTGCTGAATGCTACAGGGCAGAGCCCTGCTTAAAGGAGGACATGGCCTTGCTGGCCACATAACCACCCTCTGCTCCTCACTCCCTCCTGCATCCCTCAGTAGTTAAGTGTCACCATCACTGAAATGGAGAAATGTTCCTATGGCTTTGGAAATGTCTCATCAGTAAATACAACATTTTTTTATGCTACTATGCTAAGTCATAAAGGAGGACATGGCATCCCTTAGGTAGATGGAGATCTCTCAGGTGTCAAACAGCTGCCAGTATTTTATTTTCGAAAGACCACAGGCTGAAGATTAAATGATCTGGAGGTTTACTTTAAAGAACATCAGAAAAAGCTAACAACATAACTGAGAGACATCTGTCATTCCTAATTACTCTATTTTGTGAAGAGTCAGAGACCAGTGCAAAATTTTCATAAATATCTTCTAAAGATATTTGTTCTGATACAGCATTCATTAACAATACATGTAAATGAAGATATAAAAAATACATTGTCCTTCACTCCTGGCTTTTTAGATGCCTATTATTTATTTCCCAGGGATCTCACCTGGCTAAGACGTATGAATAATCTTATGTGTGCATGCAGCCAAACAGGCTTCTTTCCCATATCCTCTACTGGAAAGGAAAACAAACTGCTGTCTAGGCTATTTTATCTGCCATGTAATTTGTGGAATATAGATAGCCTCTAATTTCCAAATCTTTTCATGAATATGAAGGAAGTCCTTCATAAATAGGGTATGGTATATAATATGCCATGTAGTCTATAAATAAGTTAGATATAAAGGTAAGGTAAATAAGGCACATGTAAAGTAAATTGATATAACTAATTTGCTCTTTAGTTCAGGTTTGCTGGATGCAAAGTGAATTGAAAATCTAAACTGGAGTGAATAAGCGTGACTACATTATTGTTGGTGTTAAGCTGCAAGGCAGCCATAATAAATGTCTTGAGTTTCCACTCTCAGTTCCATTATTTGCCTGACCATAGAAGATTAAATTTAAGAGCATTTTTTCCACTTCAATTATCTTTCTGTGGAGATTGTTTCAGGTCTTAAATAAGAGTATCATGTTATACCTGCAAGCACTGTCACTTGGTAGTGATAAGCATAACCTATCTCTTGACAAGATTATAGAATAATTTCCTGAGGGAACGATTGGAAGACCAAGTTCTTGAGGTATTTAAAACTAAAATATGCTGGACCAAATTCTGAAAAATACACTGACTGCTAAATATAAACCTTAACAGACAAGAAAATAAGATACCTGCCCATAAATTTATCAAATTACTGATACAATTGTAGTAACTCCTTTCTAATTATACATCTGTTTTGGTTTTGTGGATAGGGCAAAATGTCCCAGAAGTATTATTTAAGTATGCTCTTCTATATTTGCAGTTATTAATTTGTGAAGAAACAGGATATTTATTTTAAAAGGTAGTGAAAACATCTACATGTCCTCTGCATAACTGTTATATATTTTCTGAAATTAAATGGGATATATGAAATACCTGTACTGCAGACTTTGAAAAATTTATTGTGTAATCAGCTCGATCATAGGATGTACTGTGCTGAAAAGCATTACCTCCAGCCTTCAACCACCAAAAATGTGAAGAATAGCAACCTAATGCATGTTAAACAAGAGTAAGGATTTTTAAAGGGTAATTTGTTCCACATAACTATTTGGATAGCTACTCTTATTCTTCTATGAATATGAGAATAGTATCTATATCTGTAATTGATAATTTCAAAAAACCTGATTTATAGAATATTGTTATTGGAAGTTGAATAATGCCTTTTCTGAATTAAATTTTACTACAGGGACTATTTAACCATGGTGAGTACCTCCTTTGCTATTTGGGTCTTCTGTAGCAGCTTAATATTTTATATTCATTTTGTATGAATGAGATGAAATACAGAAAGTAGCAGATACAGCGTAACAAAACAAAGACATCTCCTTTCTTGCCTGACATGCTTGGAATTCTTCAGTGGAACCTTATGTCCAATAAATTTATAATTAAAGCATTACTTGTCATCTGTGTTGCTTATTTTTCCCAGAGGGAATATGTATATAGTTTTGTGCTTTTAGCAGTAAAGAGCACTCTGTATTTTCACAACATTTGGTTCATGTCATTTAGGTAAGAGATATTTGAATAGATATATTCCCTTTCAATAATGGCTTCTGAGAAAAATAATTCTTAAACAATTACTTTTTTTTTTCACTTTTTTTTCCTAAAATTTATTTATTTTCCAGGATAATTTACTTTTGAAATTGTACCTATTTTTTCACAGGAAAAAAAAACCAAACCCAACCTATTTTAGGGGGAAATATCAAGGACTAGAGGATAAATTTCTGTCTTCAGTATTGACATTGAGTGATCATATACATTTGAAGTCCATGACATTCTGCAGAAATTTTCAGATCTTGTGTTTCAGTATGTGCATACTGATAGACAATGTCTGTAATTGCTAATAACAGGTGTAACATATATGGTTATTAGTTATTATTTACTTATTTTCATTCATTTATTCTCTGGGAAATAGGCAGTTTTCTCTGTTTCAGTGACTGGAGGCTGTATTTTTTTAACCACAAGCAATCTCTAATTTGGAAATTGAATAATGTCAGACAAAGTCCCATGACTGGACCTTGTTTTATTTTTCACTTGAAGATGTATGTCTTCTCTTGAAGCAAGAGTCTGCCTTTTTAAAAAAGTGCTGAAGTTTTGTAGCTAACTTAAAATCCAGGAGAGAGGTTTTTTTGGTCTTGTTTATAATTTGGCTTTGTGTTTTCCCTTTGAGAAAAACATTCCTTTTTTGAATGACAATATGTTTTACAGATGGATAACATGGTTAGTCTCTGCAAGTTCTCAGTTTCTAAACCCCAATATTTGCATTGTAAAATGCTGTATTTTGTTGAACTAATTGTTGTCCTCGAATAAAAAGTCAAAACTTTAATAGTTGTTTCTTACTTCAATGAAACATTATTTTTGTGGCTTAATGATGTTAAAATCTCCATAACTTCACCTTAAAAGGAAGCCATGAAGAGTAGAGATATCATTTACTTCTGGCAATCAACATAAATATTTCAGGTTTTTAAAAGATGCAATTAAGTATATCAGGTAACATAGCCTGAAATAAAAATGTGCATAAAGGTATTTCCTGCTTCCAGCCAGGACAGGGCTAATATTTGCAGTAGCTGGGACAAGGTATGGGTAGGACACAGAGGTTATTCTATACCACCTCATATCATTGCTGGAGATGGGGGAAGGGACTCTCTCTCTTCCAGGGAGAAAGGATTCTTTCCAGTTGAGCAAGAGTGGTGGAAGTGGTGGTTGGCTAATGCTGGTCCTAAGCTGGAGAGAGCAGTGGGGTGGCACTGGTCCCAGGATGGAGGGGCCATTCAGGAAGGGAAGGGGAAGGGAAGGAAAGGGGGAGAGCAAGCAACACACAGTTGAGAGTTTCAGTGGGAACACTAAACTGGGGAGTACCATTCCTAAACCACAAGAAGAAATAAAAGAAAAACACATTAAAAGGCAACAAACTGAAAGTTGTCCAGTCCATAGAAAGATTTCCTTTAAAATTACATTTTTCTTTACTTATTCGTAATCTCTTTTTTCCTTTGGTTCATTTATGCAGAAAAAAATAAAATTGACTAAGACTGATTCTAATTGTGGCTGTCCCTCAATCATCAAAGAACCAAAAATTTAAAACAGATGCATGACCTCAAGGAATACAAAGTGAGAACCAAGGGTAGTTATACTAGTAGCTTTCTTGCAAAGCTGTCATTGATTGATTGTCTTTCTGTATATCTCTTGGCAAAAATCAATGTTTTCCTTTAAGTAATGCAGTCTTTGGAGAAAGACAATACATGTTTTGAATATTTTAAGGCTCCACCTAGCTGATGTGCATCACCACAAATGAAAACTCATTGTTAAATTCCTGATCTATAAGACAAAATTTGGGGTTGTGTAAATAAATGTCATATTAAATTACTGTTGCTATTAAATTTCTATTGAGTATTGTATCTGTACATGCCTATGTAAAGACATTTTTCACTGTTTTGAAAATAATTGGGATGTGATTGGTCCAGGAAGTTACTTTACTGTCTTGTGAAGCCCTGAAATATTTCCTGCTCTGAAGAAGACTAATGACCTCCCTGCCTAGCACTTCACCACTGCTGATTTAGCAGTTTTATGGCTATTGTTTGTTTTCTTTGAGTTTTTTGCATGGTATATATTTTAATAGAATGATATCCTTATGCAACATTGACAAAAATTCAAAGGGATATTGATATATATGCCAAAATATGGTAGAACAATATGTATGCCAAATTTTCAGAAAAAAAGTAGTAGCTTGAGAACACAGATTGATAAGAGTAGCATGACCATTGCCTGCGTGTGATTAAAATTAAAAGTGATGGAGTTTAAGCAAATAAATAATTTTCAATCTGCCCCTTGGATACTAAAAACACATTACAATGTTGTTTTAGCACTGGAAAAATATTTATCCTAGGATTACATATATATCTGAGAGTCGACTAAAACTAAAGTGGGATATTTCAAATATGTTTGTGTATTAGGGGTAGAAGATTTGAATGATGCAATTATGGCTAAGGACTGTTAAAGAAGCAGAAAAAAGAGCAAAGCTGTAACTAGTCTTGCAATATCATAATGTGCAATTTGTGGGCATCATATCTTACGTTTGGCACTTTATTTTTTTGTCCTATCATCTTGTTTCTGGCAATATGATACGTTAAAGTACTGCATGATTTTCACCATGAGTATAATCATAACTTGGAAATGGCCAGGCATGGTTTGAGCTAAGACTAAAAATTTGTTTTCCATTCTAGAGAAGGACTCCTGTTGGGTACTTTTGAGTAATATACTTTCCATAGATGTGAATCCAATTATTAGAATTTCTTGTTAGACTAATTAATATTTAAGAATGTAATCAAAATAGGAATGACTCACTACAAAAATTCAAACAACCAAAATACAAACAACCAGTTCTACCAGGAATTATTACTAATACAAACTAGACCACCAACAAAGCTGCTGTTTTCCTTTGATGTTAAATTTTCATTCTTCCTACTTATTTTGACACTGACTCATATGTGTTCTATCTTCTTTGCTGGGAGGTCTAAGGGGTTTTCTTCCTCAGTCTTCAATTTTCTCGGGACTGCTTTAATGCATTTCTACTTGATTTTTTTTTAATAGAATATACTCTTCTTCCTCTGATTGGTTCACAGTAATAGTAATTCAAAAAAGCCTTATTTTTGAGTCTACTTCGTAATATGTGTGCCTGCCTAAACTTTTTTTTTTTTTTTTTTTAACTGAAATATGTAGCTAAACAGTTTACTTCATTTTAGGTCATTTATATTCTTCTAAGGTTTAGACTCTCAAGGTGTCTTGGAATTGATCACAATTTTTCCAAAGATCACCATTATGGCTCAAGTTTCCTCTAATAGAAGGAGATCTAAATTATCTTACAAAATACGTGTGCTTCACTTAACTTCAATGTAAGTTCAGTCCTTTGTTGGATAATGACAAAATTTGTCATTTATCAAGTCTCATTATTTAATATGCCTTTTATAGCAGTCAGAAAGCCTTTTGACTTGAATGGCCATGACAAATTCACAAAATAATTTATTTATTATTAAATTAAAAAATCCCTGAGAAGTGATTACATTACATTAAATGGCATTTACATGCATAATGTTGACATGCAATTATATTGGAAAATAAACTGCTTTTCAGGTTAGGGGTTTTTTTGCATTTAAAGTGTTCAGGAATATTCAAAAGAGAGTAGCAATCAATTATCACTGTCTATAGGACTGTGTAAATGTAGCCAAACAAACTATAGAGATACAAAATTTTCTGTATTCATAGTAGTCACTTCATGTAAAAGTGGTCTTAATGTATTTTCCCAGGAAGATGTGTTAAGATCTATGAGGTTTATGCAGGCAGTCAAGATTTAACTCTTTCAATTAAATAGTAAGATGGAAACCACTGAAAATTAGAAGTGTCTGGAATAAAATTTATTCTTACCCTGACTTAAAATCAAAAAAGGAAGTCATATGCTTTCATTTTTAGTAGCAGTCATTTTAGAGCATAAGACTGAGCATCACTTTTCCAGCAAGGAATGCTGCTGAATCATTAAAATATATTTAGAGATTATATGGAGTTTACATTACTGAAATCTCATGAACAGGTTCCATTTCAGTGTAGGTTTACAATCTCATTAATAAATACTGATAGTCGCCAGAATGGATTAAAAATTATTCTATTCAGTTGTATAGACAAGTGAGAAAACATTCCACTTCTTCCCTCTTTTATATTAATCTGGTTAGTCTCTTCTTTACACATTGGAATTCCCTTGGCTTTTAGGGATGGATGTAGATGTATCTGTCCACTTGCCTTCATACAGACCTCTAAAATTCTCAGAAATGCTGTAGTGAAGCACCATTGCAGGAATGGAAACTCTGACACAAGACATGGACCAAAACCTGGCCCCTTTGGAGGGGTAATGGAACATGAAGTGGAGTACAAAAAGACATCATAAATGACAAAATGAGTTTGCGCAAGGACAGTGAGGCTGAGCCCATTCTATCCAGGACAGTGCTGTGCTTTATCTGTAGCCAGCTGAATTTTCCTATTGCCCATCTTGCATCATCTGAAAGTAGAAGGCAGTCTCAAAGATAAAACTACATATATTTTAAATTTCTGCATGTAAGCTAGACATTGAATAAATGGAAATATATTTATCTCACCCTCTAGCAGCTACTTGAGTATGATTAGCTGAATGGTAACCACTGGCACAGGGTCTAGTTCGATGCCTCTCACTAGCAGTATCCTCCAACTTTCAATATTGGGCCCAGTGTTGTTTAATTTATTCATCAGTGACTTCGATGAGAGGGCAGATGCCTCCTCAGCAAGTTCAGTGATGACACAAAGCTGGGAGGAGTGGCCAATACCCCAGAGTGCTGTGCAGCCCTTCAGGAGAAGCTCGACAGGCTGGAGAGATGGGCAGAGAAGAACTGCCTGAAATTCAGCAAAGGCAAATGCAGGATACTGCACTTGGGGAGGAACAACCCTCTGCAGCAGTACAGGGTGGGGGCTGATCCACTGGAAAGCAGCTCTGTGGAGAAGGACCTGGGGGTCCTGGTGGACAACAAGGTGTCCATGAGCCAGCAGTGTGTCCTTGTGGCCAAGTGAGCTGATGATGTCCTGTGGTGTTTTAGGAAGAGCATTGCAGCAGGGACGTGATCCTGCCCCTCTGCTCAGCCCTGGTGAGGCCATATCTGGAGTGCTGTGTCCAGTTCTGGACTCTCTGGGACAAGAGAGAAATGGAGCTCCTGGAGCAGGCCCAGTGGAGGGCAAAAAAGATGATTGAGGGACAGGAGCATCTCTATCATGAGGAAAGGGTTGGAGGGCTGGGCCTCTTCAGTCTCACCAAGAGACAACTGGGAGAGGACCTGATCAATTATATAAGTATCTGAAGTGAGGGTGTCAAGAGCTAAGAGCCAGGCTCTGCTCAGTTATGCCAAGAAATAGGACAAGAAGAAATGGGCAGAAGCAGATGCATAGGAAGCTCCACCTGGATATGAGGAAAAACTTCTTTACTGAGCGTGTGAACACGCTGTGGAACAGATTGTAAAAGAAAATCTCTTCACAACGCTCACTGCCATATGTCTAGAGTCCGTAGGCATAAAGAGGGATGCCTTGAGAGGGTTATCTTTTTCCCTTTTTAAAACTGTTCTTCAAGACAGATATGTTGAAAGATTCAGTTTCTGGGCATGCTTTGATCTGTCTATTGCATTTTGTGGGGCAGCAAAAGAAAGTCCAATACCTAAAATTACATGAGAAGAATCCTCACATAGAATTTTTGCACTGAACACTTTTTTCTTGAGAAATTATAAATTCATGACAGATGGATAATTAAAAATCATTGCATTTTTGTAAAAGCTATAAAATATTTTATTATTGTTTATTAGTTTCATATGTGTTATGTAATAGTTAAAACATTTCAGATAGAGTGAAGGAAAGCACTTTGAGGTTGTTGGAATATGACAAGAATGGACATGAAGAATAGTCTTCAGGTATTATAAGCAATCACAGCCTTTCAGAAATGGATCAGATTTCATCTCAGAACTATTTATCTGCCCTCAAATTCTGTCATATAGGAAGTCTGTTCCACAATATTAGTACTTTGACAGCTGGAAAATATCAGTTTCTCTCTCAGCTACGTTCATGATCAGTTTATGGCAACCTATCAAGTGTTGTGTAGTTTAATTCTTCTTCTCTTCTTTCTTTGTAATATCTGTTTGACACAATACATTTTGGTGTTTCATCCTAGCATACTTTTCATATCGAAATCTCAGTGATGCAATAGTAATCAACATATTCAGGGTTTTCTATTTCCTCTTTGATTATTACTGACTATTTTTTGGTTTATAACAATTTTTTTCTTATTAATCTTTACATATTGTACTTTTACATATTTTACATTGCTTCTAGTACATGTACATATTGACCTTGTACTTTTTCTTACTCAGTTTAGTCATTCTATTAGTACTATTCTTAGCATCATCATTTTTTTGGTAACATTTAGATCTTCCAAAGTAACAACAACTGCTTGTTTTGTATTATATCCACCAGATTCATCAGCGGTTAATTAAGAAATGCATCTTTGAGGCATATGATTTTCTTCTTTTTCTCCCTCCTCCTCTCAGTACAATTTTCAGTTGTTTTCCCATGTATTAGCTGTGAGATAACAGTAGTTTTCTATTCTTGCCCCTCCACTCTTGTTCCTGTGGGATGATAATTTTGACCTAGACAAATTCTAATAATTTTCTTGATGCACAAATCAGTAAATCATATTTTCATTGAAAGTTAATGTTTCTGACTTCCATCTGAAATTGAAGAGCAAAAGGTTTCAGTTTGTTTGCAAGGAACAGTTAAAACCCCCTAGTTATAGAACAATCTAATTTAATAAGAAAAGTTCTTGTTCTGTTTTCTTAGTTGGAGTACAGTTCTGTCCAAGACATATAATGTCCATAGGGCAAAAATTTCCAAGATTTTTCATAAATATATAGTGAATCTGAGGACCCAAACTAGTCCTTTTAATAAGAAAACAGGATTATGAAAGGCAAATAAGGATAAGCAAGGCTGGAAAGAATTTAATAAGTTTAACTATAGCTAATTATTGAAAACTTTAAAAGTTTCTATAATCTAGAAAAAGACTTGGTCAGAGAGTTGTTTTAAGTATATAGTTCTTGAAAATCTATTTAGTTCACTCTCTAATAGCTGTTTGAGTATGATTTGCTTAATTGTTCTATCTTCATCAGATAGGATTCATTTGCCCATAAATAGCTATCTAGTACTGTTTTCCAAATCTAATACTGTTTTCCACTCAAACTTCGAAAGTGTCTGCAATACAGAAAAAAAAGTGGTTAACAAGTATTTTAAATATATAGTTCTTAAATTTCTAGCCATTTTTCATTTTATTTAATGGTCACTAGTGAAATGGATGAATATAGTATTAACCAAAACTATATATGGCAGTTTGCTAGCACAATCAGAGAAGAAATATCTGTCCACAATTCTACAAACTGTAGGTGTTAATTGTCGTAGTTCATCTGAATCATGGTCTTATAAGTATTCCCAAAAAAAGAGATGTGAGCTCTTGACTGAAGACCTTCAAAGACTGACCCATAAAAATAGCAGTTGAGGGGATGAGGGGACACCACTGCCCCACAACCACCATCAGAGAAATTATTTTAATCTTAGTAATCAGATGTCAGTTTCCCATTTATATATATCTTCCCAAGCAAATTCTTCACTGTTCTGCTAAACTTTACAACTCACAGCATGGTCTAAGCTGCTTTATTGAGGACCATAGAGATACATTCCAGAGAGAAACAGGAAAAATATTTGTGGCCACATCTAAACCACCCTTTCTTTGGGAAAGTGTTTGAAATTTTTGACACTAAAATATCAGGGCAGGTGTTCTGGATAGGAACATCAGAGATGTTGCAAAAATCCATTCCTCTTGAAGCTGTCCGGTGCAACATAGATACTGTGAAATATCTGGAAAACAAATCTGTAGTACTATGAGACAAAAACAGCATTCAGCAATTCATTTTTCAATGCCAACTTCTATATATCTCAGAAATTACAACACTATTTTTCATTGTTCCTTCACAGATGATAATGGCATAATAAATTCAGCCACTGATACTAAATACTTACACAATGGAATCTGCCAAAATCCTGAATTAGCTGAGCTAACATCTATTAAACTTCAGGTGTAAGATAAATTTCTTAAAATATAAATAAATATAGCTCTGAATATGCTTGGAATAATTCTATATGATATATGCTTCCTTAGTCAGACAAATGTTTCTACTTAAAATTGAACCATAGTCACACAATACTACTCACAGTCTGGTTTAAGATGCTCAGTGATAAATGAGATGCTTAAGCTCCATTCACTGCTATTTTTCTCCTGCTTGAGCTTTGTTCATTGTTTGCTTTTAAAACTCTTTGAGAGTAGGTGATAGTCATGCATTCTATGCCAAAAAATAAAGCTGCATATCTCTTAATACAAGACAGTTTTGCTTGCAATGCATATGCTGTGTCCCTTACTGAACTATAACAATCTTTATAGATTAAATAAATATGTGAGAAGCTGATTTATTTCTCTATGGTTATGTCACAATGAACTAGCAATTTCATTTGGATTACAACTTCATCTCTCAATATTCTCTCAATAGTGTTTCCTTTATATCAGTAATAAGGTGCAGTGTAATCAATTAACACAATTTTTATGCAATACCCTTAGCTGTGTCCTGTATACAGTATTTTACACAATCAATCATTGATCGGATCTTGATTTACTTAACTGACCATCAGCTACAGCAACTGCCAGCAAAACGATCGAGTGAAGGCATTGGTACCTCTAGTGAGCCATGGGTGGTGGCTCCACCACAGCTGCTGAGAAGTAACTGACCTCTGAGGAGATGAGACATCTAAAGGTAAGACACCTTATTCCTCCCCAGCACCAATTGTCACATTTTCACCCTGCCTTTGTCAGGCATTCAGGAAACAGAATTCAGGTTTTGGCAGTGTCTGATGAACAAACAAAAATGGCAACTTTTTCCTACTCCTGACTTCTACCAGAGCATTGCACTCATAGAAACTGTAAAATGTGTTCCGATAACTATCATGTTTATCTTGAATATCCCTGATATAATAATAATTAAAATTACACCCCTGAGAATGTGGCAAAAGTTATTAGAGTGACTAACAGAGATTAATATTTCTCTTCATAGGCATATAAATTAAACTGAAACATGACGAATGCGACTATGAAAGCACAGAATTCACAGAAAAGAGTAACTGCAAGATGGAAATATACAGTAAAGTAATCAAATTCCATGGCAAGCACAAGAGACTCTCAATTAATAGCTAAACACCTATAATAACTACAAATTTGGCCTAGTACACTTCATCTGTAATTATGAGCACCTCAAGACCCGCACAGGGCACCAAAAAGAACTGCTGAGGTTTAACCCTGGCCAGCAGCTCAGCTCCACACAGCAACTTGCTCACTTCCCTGTAGCAGGATGGGAAGACAAGGTTTTGGATGACATTCGGAGGGCTAAAAAGTTTTCCAAATCCTGTGCACCATCAGTGTACATTTCCATTGGGAAATGATGATACAAAATCAAGTATCCAGATTTAAAGAAACAGTAGTAAATCAGCTGTAGAGGTAACCTCAGTTAAAAGTTTCCACATTAGAAAACCTAATCCTGTTCCCCGAACCCTGTTAGAATTAATCAAAAGTGTCTGACTGAAACTTTACTAGAAGGAACATTTGCATAGACACACAAAGCATGAAAAGTGTCAGCCCAAACAAATGTTTTTTGAATACTAGACACATATCTTTGTGATTATAATATAATATTATTAAAGTCTTTTTGCTTTGTATAAATTTCTGTGAAGGCCTCCTAATAGGTGTGATTGAGCACACTGAATAGAGAACTACTGAAACAAATAAAAATGTTGAATGTATTTTAATTTGTTTCATTTTATTTTATTTGTACACATGATCTGAACTATATAAAGATAACATCACTGTTATCAGAGATCAACTATACCGAAATGATACTGACAAATGTGGAGTATCTGTCACCAACACTGAAAAATAATAAATTAACAGGAGCACTTAGTGCTATTTTAGTTGAGTATTCTTGATTAGTCATGAGATTTTTTTTACTGTGAAAATTTTGTTCTTATTCAAAATTCCTTTTTCTTTCCTTTCCCCATAAGAAGCAACTTATACAGTCCTGATCATTATCTACTGAAAGAAATTTTGTTTTCCCTTTGCTGGTAAAAGTCTCATTATTTCTTGTCTCCTACTCCTTCTTTAGACTTTCTGAGGAACTAATTTTATAACAAATCTGCCAAATGTCATACTGCCTTAGAAAGCATTCATTGTTATTTACATTATACAATTTATTTGCTTGTTAGCTACTGGATTGTGTGGGTTTTTGGACCTCTAGTTATAAAACACTCCTACAAGAACTTGTCCCACAAAATCCCCAAGTAAATTTTTATTTCACAAGACAGCCTATACACTTGACTGCTAACAATGCTCTTCCCAGTGCAATTAAAGTTTTTATCGTTAAAACCTGGGTCTTAGGTTTAGAATATAGATCTAATAATTACTGAAAAAGTTACAAGAAATATTACTTTTTTTCTGGGATAATGTGATAGCCAAAGTGAGTAAATAATTTTCTTAGTGAAGAAAGTGTCACAAGAGGCTTCAGTAATTTTATTTTTCTGTATAGTTCAGCTGATAATATGATCTTTTCTCAATTTTATATTTTAAGGGGCATCTACAGATGCATCTAGGATGACTTGGACTGACTTTTTACTTCCCCTCACTTGATCGACCTTAATTTCTACTGTTAACAGCTATGTTTAGGAAGTCATAATGACATATATGGTTATGTAATAGAAAATGTGATATCCAGATATGTAGTAAATATGAAAAATACCCTACTTTCTGTGCAATGTACCCATAGGAAGCAACATATTTACAGTCCCTAGAAAAATTTCCAGTCAAAATTGTGTGTGATGTACTTAGAGCACAAAAACTTCCCTTTAGAAGACTGTTTCCAGCTACATTTAAAATTGTATCAGTGTTTAATTATTCAGGATGTGATTTTCCATGCATGATATCTCCTCAGGTTCAATTTAGTAAAGTGCAGGGAAAAGCGGTTGAACTACTTCCAAGAACAAAATAAGCAAACAAATTAGGTACAAGCAGAATACATCAAATGAATCTAGCTCTTACCATGACTTGGAACAGGGGTAGGAAATTTTCCGGAGATACCTTACAAGAATCATTTACTCTGCTCGTGACCTCTCCCTTCAGGTATTTATATACACAAATGAGATTCCCCATGAATCTTCTCCAGCTTAAACACTCTCAGCTGCTTCAGTCTTTCTTTACAGGAGTGATGCTCCAGTTCTTTTATCATCTTAGTGACCATTTATCGGCATCTCACCTCTAGCTGCATCTCCCTCTTGTACTGAGAAGCCCAGAACTGTAACTTTTGCCATTTCTCACATGGTCATCTGTCACATCCAGCAATTTCTCAGCTCATGTCCAACAGTTTTGCATGTCAGCTTAACTCTGGCAAGGGTTATAATCCTCCGCCTGCAGTCCTACCACATCTGGTGTCATTTCAGTACTACAGTGTATCCAAAACATCTCTATCAGACTAACAATTTATCTTCTAGATGAGTAAGTCTCAACTGATCAATAGATTTCCTCAATCAGCTGAACTGCTGTCCAGATTCCATGAACAATTTAACTTGGTGATTTGATTCACTTGCCTAATCAGAGGCATATAGTATCCTGTGAGACTCCCTAGTATATGCATGGCATCTGTGTTATCTGGCAAATTCAACGGCGAAGTAAGGTGAGACAGAGTATCTAAGCATTCTTGAACAGCACCAGTAATCCAGAAAAAAAAGGCACCTTAAAAGGCATCTTAAATAGATTAATGGCCGCTTAATTTAAATTTTGTTCACATTATTCACATTTATAGCTGAACTTACAGTCTCCCCAAGTTTTGTACAATTGCCTTATTTACATCTAAATCTGTATCTTAATCTTGACCCAAATTCTGCCTGAAGAATAGGATTAAGACTCCTAAACAGAAATACATATCCCCATTTTGGATGCAAAATATTCTGTCTAATCTCTACTTGTTGCTCCAGAAGGATTCTGAATTACTTTAGATCTTGTATTACACTTGTACAAATGTCTGGTTGGAGTTAACAAGGTAATTAAATCAGAATTTTTACTTGAGGGTTCCCTTGATAGCTTCAAACATGCCAATTTCATACTCATAATACAGTGCTTCACATCAGTTCCATATCCTTTGCTTCTCTTCTTCAAAAAATAACTTACATTGCAGCTAATAATGAACTAATTTTTCACCAGCCCTAAAATTTGCCTTTAAAACACATACATGAATATTTTTCTAAATGAGTAATTGCTCTCAATGGTTTTTTTCCCTCCTTTTTTTTTTTTTTTTTCAATTATACCAGTCCCTACTTAATCATAACGACTTTTGTTCACCCATGGGTTACACAGACAATATTGGAATTAATGTCCATTTAAGAAATTATTCCAGTGTACATTGAATTATCTGAACCAATGTATTTTCTCATTTAACATACACAGCTGTGAGAGCTTCAATTTTGTACGTATACAATGAAAGGAAAGGATTACTGTGCCACAAGTCAAATGCAGCAGATAAAACTCTTGAAGGTTTAGGCACATAAGGCAGTAGTCTGAAATACTAGTTCAGCAACCAGAGTTTTTTGAGAGAATTCCCTTGAGTACATCCCATAACCTCCAGCAACTGGTATAGAAGGCAGAACTGCAGCAGTTCTGTGCATGACATGTCTTAACCCAAATCTCTAGTGAGATGTTCATAATTAAGCAATCAAATTCCACTCATAAATCTGGGAAGTTAAATTTTTTTTAGTTTTTTGGATACTTTTATACAACAGCAAAAGCATTAGAGCTGTCTTAGATTTATTTGACTTAATGATACAGGTTTGCATTAAATTTATATAAATTTAAGTTTGATCAGTGCTTTAGCCTCTAAATTGGCTGTACACCTGACAGTTCTGAAACAGAAGCTGAGTGTTAGTATGTCACTGAGATTTAACTAATGTGTCTTAACTTCCATTAGACTGTGCTTACTGACTAGCAAATTTAGAGATTTTAACTGGCTAATGCACAGCTTGAAGAGCAAGTTTACATATTCCTGAAATCTATCACATAGAGATACTTGGAATTTCAGTGACAAATACAGACATTTACAGTGTGACATATGTTTAGCTAATCTGGTCATTTAGAATGCCTTTACAGTTAAAAGGACACATATCACATAATTAATTTCATCCAGATGTCATAACTTGAAAGACATATGAAATGTGCCTCAAAGGAATCTCTCTCCATTGACTAGATCGGGTTACTGCTGCTCTCCACTGAATACTCAGCATACCCAGACCTCAATTCATTTTTATACAAAGGCATCTCTGCCTTTTAAAGCAGTCCAAGTTATTCAAGCAGTTGGATTATGCCAGCAGATGTGATCCTACTTCTGCATTGCTTTGTATCAGCAGTTCAAGACAAGGCTGTGAAATTCTGAAACAGTTAAAACACATGTCCTTATATTTAGGTAACTAAATTGTTCCACTTGAATGAGAGTCAAATTCTGATGAAGACAAGTTCAGATATCAGCAATGTAGATATGTATGTGTAATGTATAGATGTAGAATCATTTTGTGGCCCATGTTTAGATGACCAGTGGCGTGGGAAACACCCTACGATGCAAGTGGATTGTCAGATGCCTCTTAGAAGTGACTTGTGCTTCCCCTTAGTCTCAGATCATAGATGATATCCTGAAGATATGCTGAGACTCTGCAACCTCTCAGATGGTGTAAATGCCTTTGCTGCTCAAGGACACATTGCTGTCTGCCTGCTCTGTGATGACTTTACCTGATGGAGAACCACTAGGTTCCCTGAGGAAAATCCTCCCACAGGTTCCACATCTACCTTGCCACAGCCTGGGAGTTTCACTGGCCTTGGTAACTGCTGTTTGACTGCAGTTAAAAGATTTGGACCATATTTAGCTTGTTTGATGATCTCATGAAGAAAATAAACAGCAAATAGATGCAAAATGTTGTAGGAAAAGAATACAAAATGCATTTTCTGACACTGCACACAAATAATCAAGAAAGCTCATCTATGTGATTGGGCAGGACAATAGAGCAAGAATGCTTTAGGTTACATTTTTTCTTCACACTGGGTGCTTTTAAATCAGAAATTATGAAATTTTTAAAAAACCAATACTACAGAACTTCAATTTTCAATTTTTTGAGCATCTGATTGTCTTAAAAACTTAATTGAAAAAAATGCCAACAAACCAAACTAGACTGGACTGTTTCAGTGATTTAAGAAACAAAATTTTAAAAATAATTTGTAATATGTATTCTAGATAAACAGTGACCAAAGAAGTTTATAAGGGTAGTTCATCTTATTCACAGATTATAAACAATAAATGAATAGAGTTTTTAAAGTTGATACATGCAAGCATAATTCAATATAATCAGACAAAATCAGAAATTAAAATTAAAACTGAATGAGGAAATATTTGCTAACACTCCGATCTATTAGATAGATTCCCAAGGGAAATTAAAGAAAAATGAATGTTGGAGTGGTTTAAAATCCCGTTGTACAAAGCAGTACAGGTAAACCAGCATTAAGGTAACCACAGTGTATCCTAATATATTCAAATGCAAACAATTTTGTGAGCAAAAAAATTTAAGAGGCACTAAAGTATTTAGATGTGTCCTTCACATCGATATCCAGGGAAGCAGTGGTTCTGGCACTCCATAATCACTTCGTTATTTCAATTAATCAGTTTTTTTATGCCATCAATTTATAAATTCCATATTTGAAAGAAAATCATGAGGCAGTTTTGAAGTAAAAAAGCTTAATTACAAACACCTGTTTACCTCATAAAGGTAAATCTAATTTAACATAACACAAATTTAAACTGGGTAATTTCAGCATTTCTATAATGTAATTAGAATTGTAAGTTCTGAATGTAACAGAAGAAATTAACTGAAATTTTATTCTTTCTTCTAACAAAACAGAGCTGAATTTTGATTTGGGAAAAAAGAAGAAAAACAACAACAACAACAACAACAACAACAACAACAACAACAACAACAAACCAAAACCCCACCCCATACCAAATCACAGATTAGATACATAATTTATTTATTAAAAAGTACTCGATCTATGCAAAACCCATGAATTTAGGATTTTTTTTTTTTTTTTTTAGTTCCCTGGTAACAGGGAATTGTAGCAGACCTTTATAAGCTACCAAACAGATGCTAAAGAAAGTCTATTGGTCCATAAAATCTCTCTATTAATAACAGAGAGAAAATTAATTTTCCCTTTTGTTATCCAGTTTAACATGAATTTCCCAAATAAGTGTACAAATGAATAGTAACCTTTCTTCTCAATGTCAGGATTTCTGTTTGCATATCCATAGCTTTCCCCATAGCAAGTCATTAATAAAGTGGTCATTTTCCATATGATAAATAAATCAAAGATACTCTTCAATAGCAAGAGTTTTTCCATTTCCAAATTTGCTGATGTATATTCATACTTACAAAAGATATTTCTATTAAATTAAAATATATTTATTTAAATTTAGTGAAGAGACAGGTGAGAAAGTAATGGGAGAACTAAAAGACTGTTGTTTCTCATGTCTTCTAAAATAAAAATAATTCCATATAGAAAGCATTTAAACATAAGCAAGATATTATTGCATTCTACTTAGATACTGCTTGGAAAGGATTAATAATTGTACTCTTCTGTAATTTAAGAAAAAAATTATAAACAACTGAGAAACAATGAACAAGGGAACTGTAAGAGCATGATCTGAAATTATAGATAATTGTCTGGGAAATCCATGGAACTTTTATCCATATATTTTGATGGACAGGAAGCATTAAAAAAGAAACAAAGCTTTAGGGTTTTTAAATCCTGAACTTATATCCAGAAATGTCTTTCAGAAAAGACTGATCCTGCTTGGGTTTTTTTTCTGCTGACTTTTTCTAGTTCTAGACAAAAATTGAAGTCTACAGAGATATTCAGAAGCCTATACTGTAATTTAAATCCAAGTGAGCAATCCTTTAAAATAAATCTTATTCAATTATTCATTACCTGGGAATTAATGGGAATCGAAATTTCTGCCTGTAATATTACAGTGTTTCTATTGTTTATAATGTTTCTATTGTTTTGACTGCTTGTTATGGCTCTCACATCAGAAATAAGTATTTACAAATTCTCAGGAGAAGGCATTTGTTGAATACAGATCTTCAATTTCTAAAGTAAATGTTATGAGAGTGTGTTAGATAAAAGTCAAACAGCAACACTTTTTTCCCCTTTTATAGATGTTCTTCAAAGAATGAACACTTCTCCTAATTTTTAGGTATTTATGGAAGCTTTAGTTAGTTAACTAGATGAGTAGGTTTCAGCTTCCCAAATATACCTACTTTAAGACAAGTAGAAAAAAAAAATTAAAAATATCTGTTCTGCCCCTTTTCTTCGGTGTCTCTGATTGGCTAACTGTGCTCTACTGGCCATATGGGATCCACCCAAGAGTACTGATGGAGCTGGCAGTAGAACTTGCTGAGCCACTTAAGTCATTTACCAGCAGTCCTGACTAACCAGAGAGTCACAGCTGACTGGAAGTTGGTGACTATGACACCCACCTGCAAAAGAAGTTGGAAGGAGGATCCATATAACTACAGGCTTATCAGCCTGACCTCAGTGCCAGGGAAGGCAGTGGAGCAGATCGTCTTGGGTGCCATCATGCAGCACATGCAGGACGACCAGGCAATCAGACCCAGCCAGAACATGTTTGTGAAAGGTAAGCCCTGCTCAACCAACTTGATCTTCTATGACAAAATTACAGGCTTAGTGGATGAAGGGAAGGCTGTTGTCTACCTAGACTTTAGTAAAGCCTTTGACACTGTCTTCCTCAGCATTCTCCTGGAGAAACTGTCTTCTCATGGCTTGGATGGATGCACTACTCCTTGGGTGAAAGATTGGCTGGATGGCTGGGCTCAGAGAGTGGTGGTGAATGGAGTTACATCCAGCTGTGGGCAGTCACAAGATGAGTTCCCCAGGGCTCAGTATTTTGGACAAACCTATTTAGTATCTTTATCTGTGATCTGGATGAGGGGATTGAGTGCCCGCTCAGTCAGTTTACAGATGAAACCAGAAGGGTGGCAGTTTTGAACCACTGGGGGGTAGGAAGGCTCTGCAGACAGATCTGGACAGGCTGGATTTGTTGTCAGACAGCAACAGTATGAATTCAACGAGGCCAAGTGTCAGGTCCTGCACTTGGGTCACAACCCATGCAGTACTACACGCTAGGGAAAGAGTGGCTGGAAAGCTATTTATTAGGCTGTAACTGAAAATAAAGAATAGATATCAAGCTCACATATGAATTCCTACATCATTGAAGGCAACTTAAGCAGAAATCCCAAACCCTTGTAGTCTGGCTGTGGAATATACATCCAGTTTTCTCTATGACCAGTAGCTTAATCCTATCTGCTGCTCTGTAACATGCAGGCTTCTTCTGAGGTCTCTTGTGAGTATCTTGTGATGACTGTCTGAAGGGGAACATACGTCCAGGCAACTGAATCATGTCGTTTATATTTTGAGACAAGAGAAAATGGCCTCAAGCTGCACCAGGGGGCTTCAGGTTGGACATCAGGAAGAATTTCTTCGCTGAAAGGGTTGTCAGACATTGCAATGAGCTGCCCAACAAGGTGGTGGAGTCACCATCCCTATAAGAGTTCAAGAAATGGCTGGACACAGCACTTATTGCCATGGTCTAGTTGACATGGTGGTGTCCAGCCAAAGGCTGAACTTGATGATACTAGAGATCTTTTCCAATCTAAATGATTGTATGATTCTATGATTAAAATATAAGATACTAAAGGACTCAGTGTACTGATAATTTGGTTATCCAAATAAATACTTAAATTTAAAATAAAGTGCAACTAAAACTAAGTAGGTGTATATCTAAGTTCTAAAATACAATAGAAGGTCTTGAACTCGGTGGGAGCAGTCGATCTGGCTTATAAAGCCATTCCATCTTTAAAGCTCATGAAATGCCTGTTTTCAAGAACAATGATGGAAATAGTGCACTCAGGTTATGGATATATGATCCTCTTCCTATTTTCTAAAAGCATTACCCTGATAACCAAAGGGTTATTATCCTTCTCTTTCTACCTGATAAGTGAAATAGGATTAAAAAGATTGAAAAAGCATAAAAGAATATAAATTCCTTTCCCCTGTATTCTAATATTCTAACAGTCTTTGAAATTCTAATCATCTTCATGCCTCTAAGACAGAGATAGGTAGAAGAAATCACATAAAGAAATTATAAATCGCATGAGACAGTGTCAAACCTCCTCAGTAAGCATTCCTGGGCTAAGACAACGCTTCAGGCATCTGGTAAAGAAAGTATGCTTTCCATCACACTTTGTAAAGCTCATCAAGTAATTAGGAATACTCCAAATTTACAATAATTGCAATTGAAAGGAAACACAGAAGCAAAATCTTCAGAACCCAAAATTTCGGGGTAATGGATGGGAGGTGAAAAGACATCATGGATGTTCGCAGTTTAGTTAGATGAGAAAGACTATTTCTGATAATAAAATAGGCAGCAATATGAAACTTATTGAAAAGATTCATAATTGGAGTAAAGATGAGGCAGGATTAGGAAACACAAGTTCCTGTATCAACTTAACTGTGTTCCAATGTGGTGAAGGCAAACTACACTCTGTGCCACATTAATTAGCAGAAGCATACTTGGAATATTGAGCGTAGTGATTATTCAGCATTGGTGAGGCCACATACAAGATACTGTTCTGTTCTCCTTGTACAGGAGAGGTGTTGACAAACTGGAATAAATCCAATGTAGGCCACCAAGATGCTTAGAGGGATGAAGTTCTTGCAGTATATGAGGAGAGACAGAGACAAAGAACTGATCTGCTCTACTTCGAGAAGGAAAGATTAAAGGGAGATTGTTTTCTACAACAATTTAACAAAGGACTGCAAATAAAACAGATTCAGATGCTGGTTGTATGATTCTAATTGGAAAAGGCTTAAACTGAGCTGTGGGTGTTTTTTATTTTTATTTTGTTTTTCAGAAGAAAAATAGTGAATACTTAAAAAAATTAAAATGTTTGTAATCAGTAAATTTTAGATAAAAATGTGATTCCTTGCTGTTAGATGGACCACATATCCAGTAGCTTTCCTAAGATTAGAGAGGACATGTCATAGTTTTCCAGACTCTGTTGTGGTGCAAATAGTTTCACTATAGCTAACACTGATTTATACTTAGGCTAGAAAAACCCATGTATTTTCATAAACATATATGCTATTGATTTATGGAAATAGAAAAGTGCAGTGGCTGAGCAGTCTGAGGTCTCGGGCTCGCTTGTTATTATTCATGGAAAAAAAGGGACTATTTTACTTTGCCATGGAAAGTGAACAGAGCTGGTAAATACAAACCATCTGTAGCTTTACTTTCAGTATTAATGTTAAGGCTCTTCATCAGATCTGTTATTCATGGGTGAGTTTCATCAGCAGAACTCCAAGGAAAAGTGGGTACATGGCAGAATGGCTCAGGACACAATACATGGATTTAATATCAAAGACTGAGATTATACTCCACATTGGCTGCTTTCTGTTGCCTTTAAAATAAGTCTGCATGTGTGTGTCTGTATATAAAGTTACATAGTTTTGTTTTTGGGTCTTTTGGGGGTTTTGGGGGTTTTTTTGGTTGGTTTGGGGGGGGCAGTTTGCTTTGTTTTGGTTTTTGTTTGGTTGCTTTTTTGATTTTTTTTGTTTTAGTTCTTGGGGTGATTTTTGAAGTCTATCTGCTCTTTTCAGAAATTTGCTATGATTTTGGAACTGTCCACAATTAAAGCATGTTGTGGAAAACATTTTGTGTTGTTAGCAATTTTCCTCAGTGCAATTTACAAAAATAGTGTAATTTAGTAAGATTTCCTTAAACATTTCAATTGTGCAGCACAGAGACTTACAGTCTTCACTCTTCTCTGTAGCTTTTCCTTTCAAATACTCTGAAGAGCAAGACACTGTTGCTTGTGGGAAATCAGGAGTTATTTTTCATTTTACTGGAGAATTGGCTTGCAAGCTTGTCCTTAGGTAAAATACTTTCAACTATTTATCCTTTGAGGTGCAAATATCAGTGAACATTCTGTATTAGAAAGGAACAATAAACACCAATGCAAATAGTGGTAAATGACACTGTGCCATACAGTGGGATTTTATTTTCCCTTTCACTTTCCAATACTTTTAATATTAATTATCTTTCTTGACTTCTAATACATTCAGTGAAAGTCTCAGCTCTATAAACATAAAATTAATTCATGTTAAATTCAGGTAAGCTACTCTGAAATATTCAGTTTAGATTTTGGTTGATATTCAATAAATCTTGATTAAGAATCAAGGATTCTATTACACTCTTTTCTTTTTGTTTGTTTTTTCACACATTAAGTAGATGCTATAGCATTTTCTTGTTTATTTTAAATTTTTCTGTATATACAAGAGTTTTTACTTATCATTTTTTATATATAGTTCAAGGACAAAATGTCTATATACTGATGAACTAAATTTTGTTAATATTATGCTTGATTTAAATCTATTAAAATCTATTTTTGAATCCAGAAAATATTCCATTTCAGTCATTCAGGACCATTTGTAAATGATCCCAGACAAAAACCTGAGAAATCTATTTATGACAATGAAATCTATTCTAGAAGCAATCAGTAAAATCTTCTCAGTTGTCAAAGATGTCTTAATTCTTTGGAGCAAGTTAGAAAATAAATGGGAAAATATGCAGTTCTCAGTGACAGAGGGAAACTGAAGACTTGGGCTTGTTGCAGGTTTATATAAATATTTTGACTTAATGTTTTAATTTTCTGAATGTACATCTTGTGCACTCTGACACTTAGAACACAGGTAAATACAGTTGCATGCATATACCCTAATCAATGGATATTTTCTTACATTATTTCCCATATAGCTTTCCTTTCAGAATTTCCTAGCATTTCATTTCTTTAGTGTAAATCTAGGAGCAGGGCTTTTTTGTGTTTCAAAAAAATTCTGCCCAGGCCCATTTAGCTCAGATTCTGTCTTGAGTACATCATAAACAACTTAGACCATTAAGGCAATTTTAATCCTCGAGGGAAGCAGTGAAGCATAATTTTCTTGTTCTTTATAAAGTTCTACCTAGTAAGATACAACATAAATTTCTTTTAATTGCCACTTTATATGTAGCATGAATATCACAGCTGAAAACAGTTCTTAAAAATAAATTGAGATCATATATCAGCTAGACAACTTGTTTCAGAAAAATCTCATTCTAGAGTTCTCATTTTTTTCTAATTCTTCAAAGCGAAAAATAAAAAAAAGTCAAATCAGATTTCAGTAGATAAAAAAGTGAATTAACCTGAGGATCCTTGAGAGTTCTTTGACATACTATTTGACCTCTAAGAAACTCGTTTGTTTGGGGATTTTTAACTGTCAGATTTTTGAGGTATAACTGTCCTAAGAAATTAGGCCCAGGTGCTATGCTGCAGGACATGTTGCACACCCTTTGAGCTTTAAGAGATAAACAGGCTGATGGTCATGCGGAAGTGCACCAGCTTTCCTCTTGTTCCTTCTTTCCCCATTACACATTTGTAGAAAGGATGGGTGACTGATATCTGTGGTTTTGAAAGCATACAGCACATATAAAAAAAATGCAGAAGAAGTGAAAGCATTAGTTCTTTTACATACTTAGACTTTAATGCATCACTAAGAGATGTTAGCATCCTGGTCTTGATCAAAGCAGTTAAAGTATTTTGGTCTGAAGACATTTTAGTGAATTTAATTGACACAAATTACTTTGTAAGGTAAAAAAAATTCAGAAAAATATTATATGGATTTATTGAAGTTTCTTCAGATAATTCTTTTTTTAAAAAAATAAAGTGAAAACATTTCGAAAGGCAGACATTAGCAATTTGTCCTATAGTTAATCTTCTGTAGTGTAGACTGTGTTGGTGAATCCCGTGAGTATGTAGGAATATTTCAATTTAGCAAATACATGTCACTAAATAATTCTAAGTTCCAGGGTATGGCACTTAAATAGAAAATTCTACAAAACAGCTTTTCCAGATGTTTCCTTTAGTTGTAATTGAAGTAGAGAAAGCAAGTTTCAGAATAATGCTTATGAAAATAGGAATACAGAAACAACATTTATTTATCAAGTCAGAATGACCTAAATAAACCATTCCAGAAAATATTCCAGATGCCACAGCAGTAGCTACTCACCTGAGTCACAACAAAAATCCTTGCCCTCTGCATACAAATATATTCAGAATGTATATGTCTGAAGGAGAGTGTAATTTAATGAATTTTAAAGTTCATGTTATTTTGAATGATTTGTCCCTAACTGTTTGTGATAGATTCCTTCTATCCTCACTGGCCCCCCCACCCCTTCAAACAGTGATGTACCAAGAATATTTAAGCTGGATATTAAATTAAGTGACCAAATAAGAATTGAATTTATAATTAATGGGAAAGTTGTTCTGTGGTAATTTCGTTACAGTATATTTTTAGATAAATATTGGGAGGTTATTTTGCCAAGTAGGCTCTTTCCTGCTAATTTTCTAGCTTAAACATATTTTTTCACATCAGCAACTTCACAAATACCCTTGAGGGACCTTAATTCCCTTTATCTTTTTTGACAAATAGCAGTTCTTTTTCCTCCCATGTCCCAATGATTATTCTCAGACAAAAGCATGAAACTTTCTGAACAAGACAATAACATGATGTTTAGGTTGTTATCTAACCTCATGGTTGTTTTGAACATTCTTAAGTTATTTTATGCTTTAACCTGCTTAAAGCCTAAGAATAGAGTTCTCTTTTACATAAATCTAGGGTCAGGTTAGAATATGCACTGTAAGAACCCTTCGATGCTGTAGTTCAACCCTCATAATTAGAAAAGGATATGATGAGTAACAATAAACAGAGTATGTGTGGCAACAGATACTGGAAACTCAAAGTACCTTACTTATGCATAATTAATTTCATGTTTCCATGTCATTTTTTGCATATTCACAGCAGGCTTAACTCAGATGTTACCAGTCTAAATACTTCCTCTAAGTACCTTAGGTAAGAAAATAAGTCTTCATTAAGAACAGAATCAACCAAGCAGGGGAGGAGGAGAGGGAAAGGGAAAGGGAAAGGGGAAGGGAAAGGGGAAGGGAAAGGGGAAGGGAAAGGGGAAGGGAAAGGGAAAGGGAAAGGGGAAGGGAAAGGGGAAGGGAAAGGGGAAGGGAAAGGGGAAGGGAAAGGGGAAGGGAAAGGGGAAGGGAAAGGGGAAGGGAAAGGGGAAGGGAAAGGGAAGGGAAAGGGAAGGGAAAGGGAAGGGAAAGGGAAGGGAAAGGAAAGGAAAGGAAAGGAAAGGAAAGGAAAGGAAAGGAAAGGAAAGGAAAGGAAAGGAAAGGAAAGGAAAGGAAAGGAAAGGAAAGGAAAGGAAAGGAAAGGAAGAAGGAAAAGAAAGAAAGAAAGAGGAAAAAGAAAAAGAAAGGGTCTTATAGAGACACAAAGATCACTCTCAAGTTTGTGATTTAAATGACAATTAGAATATTTTTCAGGATTTCTTCCCCTTTTACAGACTCCAGTGAAGTGAGTAGAGGTTGCATACCAGAATGAAGAGTCATTGGCTTCCTACTATTTTGAACTTCTCTATTGGAGAACCTCGAACTTCTTTTTTTAGTAGTCCTTAGTAAGACGGTTGTAACAGTCATTAATGTTTGTGTAGAAGTAAATATAAGATCCTGAATAAATAAGAGATACTTTAACAGAGAAAATGCAGAAGAAAGGCATGGTCCTAAGACTGAAGTGTTTCCAGAGAGAAGGTACATGAGTGTTGGGTGGAGCTCTGCTGCCACTATTTTTGGTAGCTTTGCAGCAGTGATGAACTGCATGTGAGAGCAGACAGTCTGAGCCTGAACCCTGGCTTTCTGAATTCACAAGTGAAAATGCAAAATTAGAGCTAAGTCTCAAACTACTTTTACACTCATTAAATTCAAAATGGGTCATTTTTAATAATGAGATTTTGCAGCTGTTTAGTAACTGATCATTTTGCCAGTTTTAATTAATTCCAATTTCAAAGACAAAGTTTTGAATATGCATGGAAGAATTGGAAATTAGGCTTACCTTCACTGGTTTACAGCAATAGTTTATGTGTCACTGGTTATAGAGAATTAGTCCTCTCTCAGAAATTCAGAGTACTGTAGGATCAAGACATGATCCAGGGTAAGTCTGTATTTCCTCTAGAGATGATGGATACTTTCTTTTTATTTTGTGGATTCTCTCAGCCTTCCAGGATTAGCCCTTTACTTTGACCTTCTTCCCGTGTATTGTGAATACTCTGTTGAGAAACAGAAACAGAGATGGAACACCATACATGATATTATGTCACTAATATCTGATTTTAAAATAGTTGCCCCCTTGCCCATGATGGCTGTAATGGACTACTATTTTCAATATTGTCTACAGCCCCGTCTGCCAAATAAATTACCTTAAAGATTAGCCCAAGAGTCTACAGTTACTCAGCAAACAAAGGAAATTTTTTCAACCAACCAGCTTGGCAGTCAAAGAAAGAAGGCTCTGCCTTTACAAGGTAATTTCTACAGCTAGCGGATACACACTTCTCTTCCAGAAAAAGAAAAAAAAAAGGGAATTGACCCATGTGAAGGAAAAAATCCTCTTTTTTAACCTGAACAATGACAGTGATCCTCTGTGTTCCAGGAAAGACAAGATTAGGATATTGATAGAAATTTCTCTGTCTCTGACTTCCTTTAACAGTTTCTACCCTTTCAGACGCAAAGATAGCTTTGATAAACACATTCTGAATTTTCTGAGTATGTGAATTCAGAGGCATCACCCAACATGCTCATCTCTTGCCAGAATATACTTTTGAATTTCAACTATAATGGTAAATTGCATTCCCATGTCTCAAAACACAAAAATTATTGCACACAGCCTGAACAGAATTAAAATTAATGAATGAAAGGATAGAAATCCCACTTGGTGCCTGGAGAAATAAAATCTTATCTTGAATGTGTTTTGTTTACTATTGCTGTCCTTATATACATAGTTTTTGTAGTACTTATACTATCTCAGTATACAAGACAATTCTTGCACATCAAGTGAGATATGGCTTTCCTCTAAGGAGTTCCAAAATCTAATTTGTATAGATTAAAGGTACTTAAAGCTATAAATATGATAATGTGACAAGGAAGAAGTATGGCAATTTCATTCAGAGAAGTGTATTTTTAAAAGAATTTTAAATACAGATTTTTTTTCCTACTCTGTTTTTGTCTTCCAGTACCATGCCCTACATTGAAAAATCAAATATTTCCTTGCTTCCTTCGGGGGTTTTATTCCAGTACAGCACAACATAGTCCAAGGAAAAAACTTACACAATATGAATCTTAAATGTGTTGAATTCCACTCTCAACAGAGTTTCTATTGCTGAGCTTTGCTTCTGTTGAACAGAGAACAGCAGTGTCCCCATTTCTAACTCTTGGCTGTGCACAGTATGTCCTGAAGTTCTTTTTGTATGTGTGGGCAGGAAAAAAAAGACAGTGTGTATCTTCTAAGGAATATCACATATTCTTTCCTGTGGACCAATCTGTCTTCCCTTGATGATATCTGAAAAAACCCCTACTCACCTAACTTTCTACTCTCTAACGTTTTGCTCCCAGAGAAACATTTCTCTTGTAAAAAGCATAAGCATATATTTTCAAACTATAGAGATTAATAAAATTAGAATAGCAGTGAGATGTCATTGTCTTCTGACCATATGAATATTGACAGAAGAAGAATCTTATTTAAAAATGCTGGGTTTTTTTAAGATCAGGAATAAAGGCCAGATAAGTTGAGGTATGAATTAAAAAATATTTCATGTGTCCTTTTAAAAAATAAAATATACTATTTTGCTGTTGGTTGGATTTAGGAGTCTAGATGTTGCATCATTTTATTTCTTGTTTATAGAGTATTTAGAATGTCTGTCACATTTGGATGGGTGTGGCAGGACATCCCCCCTCTCTCATGGCTGGGCATTTGAAAGTGATAACTCAGGCCAGACTAATACCCAGCAAGGAGCCAGAGAGCTCAGCAGGATGTCACCTCCAGGCCCCCGGAAGTCTGAGACCAAGCCCTCAGTACACATCTTAGTCTGGAAAGCAAATGTGGGAGGAGATGAAAGAAATATTTTTGACCAAAAGACATGGTTGTTGTGTCTATAAAAGCCCACACAATTGTCACAGAGGCAGAAGTCTCTTACACACTCCTCTGGAACGTGTGAGAAGATTTCTCCCCAAAGCTGGACGCAGTTTTGAGGCTACTTTTCCGGAAATTGAGGGAAAAGACTTCGATGTGTACCCCATCAAGAACTGGATGGTAAGAAACATAGAATCCTAAGCTATACTATTTCTTAGCTAGCTCTAATTTTAATGGTACCTTTAATTCTGTGTGTATATACAAGTATCTTCTTTTGTTTTATCCCTGTGGAGTAATAGTCTGTTTTGTCTTATGTCTGTTAGTTCCGGGTCTATTAATAAATAATTCATTTTATAGTAGACAGAATCAGCCATTATTAAAGAACTTGTGGATGAGAGTGGATTTTGGGGGCCTGGCCACCTCATTAACGTGACTGCCTGCTGCCAGATGCCTGGGCAACAGACAGGAGATGATTTAAATTTACATCATCCATGTAACATCAAAGGCTCATGGTATTTTCTTTCTCAAGAGGTCATGGCAATATCATATTTTTGCCATGAGAGAAAGCAACATCACTTTAATGCATAATAGTATGAAAGAAAATTTATAGAAATGGTGGCTATGAAAATACACTTTAAAACTGAAAATAATACCTTTACAGCTTACTCATCTGAAAGACAGTTGTTGCATACTCTCAATATTCGTAATAGTGAAGAATCAATCTAGGAATAAATCACAAGGCATTTATGTTATTTTTAACAATTCCCTAATCTTGGCATGCATCTTTGCCTTCAGCCATCCTGTAATACTCATTTGGCAAAATGCCAACAACCTAATTACTACAACCATTCATAATATTGTTATCATGCATTGATTTTTAAAGTGCTTGTTACTCAACCCTCACAAAAGTTATCACCTGAAAGAAAGAATGGTCCAGAGATCTTAAGTTAAGCCCAGGATTTTGTCTGAATTCTCTGTTAAAAGTCTGTTCACATGATCTTCCTCAGATGGACTATACCCCACAAAGAGTGGCATCTTGCTTTAACAAATGAGCCAAACCTCTTAACACAATTTTTAATTTCAGACTCAGCCATAGAAGTGTAGAATTCTTAGGAAAGAGCTGGTACTTTGCTTTATGGTCCAGAAAACAGTTTAGTTGTGTCAGTTTGAATGACAGACATATGCAGAATTGGAACTCCTGCAAGCAGATTTACTTACATGGTTTTTAAACCTGCAATAACTTTGGGCCTATTGCCCCAAACAGCTGAGAGAGATTAAAATGTTAACGATAACAGATAATGAAAACAATTATATTTTACTGTCTTACATTATTATATTGGGGAAAGCTACTTAGACATCCTAAATTTGAGTCTGGCCCATATAATAGCAGTCTTTTCATTCAGAATTGATATAAACCCAGCCAAACTCTATTAGGAAATAATAGACTGAAACAACAGGTCATATGCTGGAAGAATAGATTTAATTCTAAGATTTAAAATAGCTGATGTGAACATGAGGCACTGATTATACATGGTTTTTTTGTGAAAGACAATGGTCATAAAGAGGTTAGGAAGAGCGCAGGTTATGTAGAGGATATGTAACTGATTGGGAAAAACAACAGATTTTTGGATAAGGTGGATAAAATTATACTTAGAAAAATTCTACTGTTTTCAGTTTCAGGGTTTTTTTTAAGGAGCTAATTTACATACACTTCGTAACTTTTAAACTTTGTTAGTTTTGTCTTTCTTCTTTTTTATTTCTTTGCTTTTTCTTATACAGTGCAATCCTGGAGCCAGAGATTCTGTACAGTTGTACCAATAACACTGTAATAGCACTGATTCTATATGTACTGAAAATAGATTTGGAATAAAAACAGTAAGTAATTATCATATTATGACTACATTACAAATCTTGATATGGGTAAAAGTATAATTAAAAGTTGAGAAGTGGGGAAAGATAATTTTTTTTTAAAACCTTTTTTTTAACTGAATGTTGGAAATTCCAATTTTAGATTTGTATAGATGTATATAGGAAGAATTTAATATGGACTATTCGGTCCAAATTCTTGTTCTGCAGGCTTATCTGTGAAAAGATCATCCTTCTTCCTCCTTAGAAATCTGCAAAAGTCTTTTACTCCCCCAGATACAACCATGCACACGCATACATGCATACACACTCACAGATCTTATTGCTGTTTTCTTAGGATGTTTGCTTTGTATACTAGAGAATATGAAATTTTTTTTGTGATAACTTTTCTGTAATTATTAAGCTAGTATTACAAGATACTTCTGCTGTTCCATGAAAAATGACACAAAAAAAAAATACAGATGTCCTCTTAATTTTTGTTCATCATATGTGAGGGGCATTTACTAGAACTTCACTTAGTCTACTAGTTTCTGAAATACTCTGTTCGTAGTTGTTATGCATCTTTCTCTGTTCACTGATGGCATGAAAACACAACCTCAACTGGTCATTTGTTTTCTATTTTTTAAAACCCCTGGAAATATCCCAAAAGAAAGAGTGTTGTGTGAACCTGGTTGCTTTGAATGGTAATGTGGCAGCTGCCTTAGGTAACATTCTTCTGGAGATGCTGCCTGCAGAGTTACTGTCTTCACTGTAAAGATGACATCGTTTATTCTGGGTTGATTAACAGCTAGAATCCATCAGGTTTTCAGGGCTAATGTCTTTAGAAGAAGGATATAAATTCCTGGCTTTGTGCTATCAGGAAGTGACATTCAAATTTCTAATATTATCTGCGCACACCCTTGTGGCTGCAGCATAAACAGCTATCCAGGTTCTTCTAGGTACTCTGTCCTTCAGGCCAGTTTCCTGAGCTGCCATGCAGACAGGACAAAGGTCTCACAGCAAAACATTTTCGTTCACTAAAAAGGTTTGATTTCATCTGGTTGTTAGCAAATCTACTATGAAAAAAGTACTGCCATTTTAACTGAAATTTTAATAGAGCAAATTAGTTTTCAGCATGTTACAAAGTACCTTTAAATAAAACATTATTTTTGAAACACATATAAGAAGCATTAGAGGAAATACTTTCTTTTTTTATTATTAAAAACTGCTATTATTAATTAATAACAATGTTAATGAGCACCTTAAAATATGTAGGGAGATTACCGTATTTCAAATGCAGTGAAACTTGGGACACGTTATATCAGATCATTGCCAGCATCACTGATTTCTCCAAAACACAAGTGGGATACTGCTGTCTGGGAAATAATTACAGTAGTAATATTTTTCGTTTTTTCTTTTTTTTCCTTTTTCACACAAGTAATTGCTGAGGAAATCAAATTTCTGTTTGAAACACACTATATATGCAACATACTTAGAAATTCAAACGTGGTTTGTTATTAGTGAAATGTAGTTCTCACTAGAGAAACCAATTTGTTCATAAAGATTAGCTCTGTAAAAAGTAAACTGTTCCCACAATCTTGTTTATGCTCAAACAGAAAATGCATTTAAGGTATAAAGCTAAGAATTCATTATTATTTAAATATTAAAAATCTAATTAAAAAATCATTTTTACTCTAGATCTAATTATTACACAAAAAAGGCAAATAGTAATACTTACAATATTTCCCTATAGAGAAGATCTCAATAGCAATAATCATACCATTAAAATTGTAACTTACATATTTATAGTTACCATTCCTTTTTCTTGAGGTTACGCTCACCTTTTCATTGCTCCCCCAGGTCTTAAAGCCAGTGGTTTCAGCAGCTGGAGTGGGAAGCAAACACACTTCTGGAGTTCTTCATCAGATAATATATCCTGTTGACGTACATATTTTCTTCCACACTTTAGGATCAACTTGGTGTCACTTTCATGTGTTTGTTAACTGTTTTTTACTTCACTGGTCTCCATGTCTGACTTTTGTATATTTTAGATACTTTTTCTCCTTAATCTTTGCTACCATTAAACCAATTTTTTTCCCACCTTCATTTACATTTTTTTAACTGACATTTTATGAATTACTTCTATCTGTGAGTTTTCCAGTGCCAGACCTATACCCCATGTTTTATCACTCCACCTCTGTGCTCCTCTACCCTACACACTTGTCTCAGCTTGTCGTACATATCAGTGCAGTATTTCTGTATACTACAACATTGTGTTAAGAGTTACAAATATCACTCATAGATTAATGTTTATTATGGCTGTAAAACTCTGGTATCTTTATAAAAATAAACAAGAATAAAACAAATTAGCCACAGATACCTCTTCAAGTAGAGAAATTAGCATCACACCTACACCAAGAAAACAAAACTGGAGGCATATAAAGTTCAGACAGATCAAAACTAACAAGACTCAGTCCTGAGGACTTCCAAAGGTTGTACACCACCTGTGGCCTGTCATAGCAGTGACAATATTACAGAGCTACACGGCAAACAGACTATGTATCACTAAATTGCAATTTAACTCCTTATAGGAAAGAAATAGAACTTTTTCAGGACTTCTTCTATATGGTGAATTTTACACTGTGAGAAACTATCCTATCTAAAAATAACTTCTATGTCATGTTTCTTTTTAGGAATTCTTAAGCAAATAGGTACTCTTTTTTTTTTTTTACCAAAGGAAGGAAAAAGCCAATGAAAGAAATAACTCACCATTGGTGAAATCTAGAAAATCACCAGGAAAAATTGCACAGCTTTTGATTATTCCAAAACAGAAGGCTGATAAAGTAAAGCAAAAGGACAGGATTCAGGTACCTTAATAGATGACACAGATATTAGTTACCCCATTGCTGAAAAACTATTTTCAATGTCCAAGGTATCACTTCTGAGGTATGGTTAACTTCATACACCTAAACTTCCGTAAGATTTTAAAAAATGGCAAGAGATTTCTGAATTTTCTTTTTCACCAGGTTTTAAAAACTCCAAGACTATTTGTCCAGGTAGATAATGGGCAGAGTTTGCTAGCCTGTTAGATATGTTTAATAACAAGACGGTCATAAATTACTAATTGGTTTAACTTTCACAGGGAAATGACAATGGGACCTGAAAACAGCAAAGCTGTACATATAATTGACTTAGACATCAGTACTTCCCATTGCAAGAAGCAGAGCATAAAATATTTAGGAAAAAAAGATTTGGATATGAGATACTTTGGATTGGGTTCTTAACTGAGTAACTGAATTCGTATCAGAGTGCAATAGAAATTGTGTACAGATTGAGCAGGGATAAAGACATAAGCTCCATGTAACTGTGATTGATGGGAGATATCAGCCATGCTGCAGAGGATGAAAAACAAGATGGAAATAATTATCACACATACATTTACTAGAAAAGATGAAAGAAGATAGAAAATAAAGTATCTGAGTAAAAATGGACACAGCTAAAACCCATTAAATATAGAGTGAGTTTTGACTGGCCAAAGTTGCACCTCGAACATTTTAAAATGTGCACCATTTGGCCGTATCCTGCTGATGGAATAGGGACTTTTTTCCACTGAATTTAGTGACAGATTGCACTGATGTGGAGGCAAAAATAAGTGAGAGTCCTTGGTATTTTCTTCATTATTTTTTTTCTTAGTGTAAATTCTCTACTAGTGATACTAGTCATGAAGTACCTCTTCGAAAGGCAGCATTCCTAGCTAATGCATCATATAGATTTTCTGAACACCAGACAAATATTTGTGACTTATTACATATTAAAAAGTCAGCTGACCTTTTCCCCTTGTAGGAATAAGATCAAAAATCATCCCATTGTTAACACTATTTACATATGTTTTAATTAATTCTGAAGCGTCTTGTGGAACTGAAGCATTAATACAGTACTTTTATATCTTAGAATCTGGATAGCAGAAGTACCCCTTGTAATTGTTAAGTCTTGTGCTGTTAAATCCTTGGAACATTACACCTCTTGGATCATCCAGCACAGATGTTTAGAGTCCCAGACAAGCATAGTTTATCCATACATTTCTCAAGTATTTTAATATTAGTTAGACTTCTTAATCCATTTGAACTGCTATAATATTCCTTTAATTTCCATCCTAAATATATATTCGCAGACATAATAGCTTTTTTCCTATATCAACTTTGAGTGTAGCTCTTCACTCACACTTTTGTGAAAAGGAATATTAAAAAATACTTCTGAAATTAATTGGATGTTCAAATTATATAAATGCTGAAATATAAATCAATTCCATATTCATTATTTTTATTTTTCTCTCTCCATCTCTTTCTTTTTTAATCTCTGCTCCATTTAGGCAGACAATTTACTTTATTATTAATTAATACATACTGCTGGCAAAAATCTCAGTATATTTACCTATGAATTGTCTTAGATGTGGGATTATAACCAGAAGTGAGTTTGGAATGGAATTTTACTTTAGAAAGGATAAACTACTGATTCTCATCCCTAAAGTAGAATTTAAACCTTTTTGATTGTAACAGATTTTTTTTTCTCTCTTTATTCTTTCACAGGAAAAAAAGGAAAATCTGTAGTGATTCAAATATTTTTCATGGAAGTGTGAACAGATGAGCCACGCCTCATCTGCAGTGGCTACCTGATTAATGTAGGATGGGTTGTTTATAATTTTATTCTGGTGGATATGGCTTTTGGAGGGAAGGCTATTCTAATCTGTCTTGTTTATTTATAAATAACAGTGTCTGGAACAAAAATAACTCAGCCTTAATGAACTAGGGAGTTACAACAAAGGACAGGTTATTTGTAAGCATTTCAGCGTTTTGGAAGAGTTAGCTTTCTGTTTTGTCCTTAATTTACTATAATTTTTTTTATATTTGTGCTGATATCTGATATTCAAGACATTATTCTTACACTTTCTATATGTAAAAGCCCAATTTTAAATCGTATTGAGTTTTTAAGTCTAGCAGGAAGGGAAAGAATATCTGAGGACCAAGCAGACCAATATTTTATGACTTAATTGATCACAATCATTTACGATTATCTCTCATTCATTGCTACCATGTAATATAGAAGACATAAGTTATGTTCATAGCATGGAATGAAAATCAGCATTTTATTTGACAGAAGATATATAGTGATTTTGTTTTGTTTTGTTTTGTTTGATTGGTTTTGGTTTTGTTTATAATTTCTGTTACTGCAACAAGAAAAATGGCAGAAGGGGAACTGCACATGAATTTTGAAAGCAGTTAAAAACCTGTTCCAATCACCACTATTACAGTCTGTCCATTGGCATTGAGAAAGTCTAGACCTGTATGTCCAATGATCAGTATTGGAGTTTTCAAGTTTTTATGCTTTTCAGATTTTTCAGGTTGGTTTTTTTTTTTCAGCTGAATGGTATGTAAGAATGAAATAAATTCCAGGAAATATTAGCTGTATTAAACTGGGATTTTATGAAGTATCTACTAGGCTGTGGGGCTGTATATTAAACTATTTAATTTTAGTAACTTCTTTTAGAAAAACAAAAATATCCCTTCACAGTTCAAGGCTTTTTGTTGAAGTCAGTGGACCATGCTTTTATTTTTTCACCATTTGACTGAATTCTGTTAAATAAAATCTGGTAAGTAATTATTTGTTTTCTTTCTTTTTCAATTCCTACAAGAAATAAATAGGTTATTTGGAAGAAAGATGAGGTCAGTATTTGGTTAGCCCCAAGGATAAATGCCTGCTCTTGCTTCAGTTGAAATAGATGAGGATATTCAATTACTGTTGTTATGTTGGTTCTTTTGTAAAGAGGTCTAGCAAATAAAAAATATTCTACTTTTACTTCCCCAGATAATAGACTGAGATTATTAAAAGTTTTTAAACTTCTTTTATAATGCTAATTCTCACCAAAGTTTGTAAAGTTTTTCTTGCATTGGTTTTGCTATAGATTTATATTAGTTTTTAAAAATCCTGCAAATACCATGATTCATTACATCAGAATAGCATTTTAAATTTTAGATGTCTAATTTTTTGAGGGATAATTAAAATTGATGCTTTAAAAAAAGGTAAAAAAAGAAAGATGGAAGGTATGAAAGAATAAAGAAGAAAATTTAAAAGAGAGAGACAAATATTTGGTAACACACAGTTCATAACATGCCATGCCTGAAGGAATATCCAGGTAGAGAATATTCCCCTACTTACATTAGAATGGGAAGAAGTCAAAGGAAGGTTCAATATACAGAAATATTCATAATTCATGAAGAAAAAAAATAACAGAAACTAAACAAGCAAAAACCTTCCAACTATTTAAAAAAGAAAGAAAATATACTCATCCAAATAGTCTATAATTATAAAACAGAACCATAATGTCTATGAAATTTTTTCAGGATGAGTGAAAAGTTGTTAGAAAACACCAGTAACCTCACATTAAAAGGATAGCTAGAGTTCTCAATGAAAATGAAAAGAATACAGAGATTTCTTTCTTGGGGAGAAGAATTTTTATTAATCCAGTTTTCATTTTATATTTTCATTAAAAACATAGATCATGGAAGATGGGCTGTGCACATTAAATGCACAGATTAGAATCCTGCAGTGCCCTGAATCTACATTCAGTCAGAGTTCTGTATTCAGCATGGAGCATCCTACCATCAGATTAGCTGTGGATCAAATTAAGAGTGCTCAGAGGAAATATGAACAGAACAAAAAAAAAAATCAAACACTTTGTAAGAAAGATTGTATAAACTGACACTTGTTATAAAAGAGATTATATGACAAAGCACTGAAAAACATACATGTGCAAAAAAAGGTGAAAAATCATGTGCAATTTTATATTAAAGGTATAATACATAAATAGTGACTTGTAGTAGTTAGCAACGATAGGAAGAATCAGGTGATTTATGTTAAAAAGTCATCCAGTTTTTCTAAAATGGTGTTAAATATCAAAACAAACAGCCTCCCAAAAAAACCACTGATGATTGAAATACCTGTTACTTATTTGGCTTATTAATTTTCAAATTAATTATGTGTAAGATAATAAGATTTTCTGCAGAATCATGCTTAAGTCAAAGTCAGGGAATGGAAAAATTTCCCACTGATTTCCACAAAGGAAAAACTTGTTTCCTCATTTGTCTGTTGTTGGTGTCTTTTGTCAAGTAAGGAGAAGATAAAGGTTATAAAACCTTGATAATAATCTTCCAAAGGCCATTTGATAACTCAAAAACACTATAAAATAACACTACACAGTTATTTGTGAGTGATATGAGAAAAGTTGTTATTCATAACTGCAAATTGCATGCAAATGAGGGAATGAAGTGCAGAAGTGCTTTGGTTAAATCTGGATTGCTTTTCAGGAATCTGTTAATATGCAAATAAGGTAATGTATGCAACTGAAACCAAGCTATATCCCTAGGAATTTTCTTTCAAAGAATTATCAAAATCACTGTGACCTGGGCTGTAATATTTATGACAATACAGATTATAGTATAATGCAGTTTTTTAAAATAGAACATTTCATAACCCAACTAGAGAGAAGGGAATATGCACCTATTTAAAGATACTTTAGGCCCTGAAAATGATTCTGCTATTTGGCAACCTGGTATTTTTCAGTTGTGCTTTAAAATACAGAGCAAATACAATTAGAAATATAAATGAAAATTTTCCTTTGTTAAGAACATTGCTACAGTATTTAATTACATTACAGCTTACAAAATCCTGTTTAGAGCATCCAAGTTTTCCCTTTCTGAACTTCTCCCAAAGCACTGGTCTAAGTAGAGTTCTACTCAGCTTTATTATTAATCTGTCATAATTTTAGATTTCTCAAGTTTTTGTGCAGGAGTTAAGTTTGCCCTAACAACCTTCTGTCTTTTAATTGTCTTAATATATGATGAAGAATTATAAATCCCTATGAAATCAGTATCTTGATAACAATATAAGTTTTTAGCATAGTTGCCACCATTTGAAGCAATATATGATCTCTACATAGTATGTTGTGTATCTAGTATGTTGGTTTTCTTTTAAAATTGTTATAGTTCTACAGTGTGGCACAAATTATGTTGAAATACTGTGCAATAACTTTATGCATATTTATAAATATGTTTATATGTACACAAAGCTAACAAGGAAAAAGCTCTAAGGTAAATTTATACTTCTGCTACCATTAATCAGACCCTTCAGAAGGAAACATCCAATTACTGTTCAGCCAGTTCTCTTTGGGACCTATTTCTTTTGATCTTTTACAGCAGCCTCTTTCCATTCCAGTGCCCATTTCCACATCCTCCCTGGATTATTTTCCACATCAAAGGATGTCTTTCTTGCCTCTGCAGATTTCTCAATTTTGATCTCTCCACAGTCATCATGAGAGACAGAAAGAACAAAAACTAATTATAAACTATGTCAACCTCTATTGTATGTAGTATGCTGAAAGCTGCATCAGCTAAAATCCTAAAATTTTGGTTTACCAAAACTTTTGATGCCAAGAGAATTGCTATGAGAAGAAATAAGATTACTTATTATGAATCTGTCATTTCCCCTCCATATTTAACCAAAAAGTGGTAATTGCTGTTCAATTGACAGCACTGTCATGAGGAGGAAATCTAATAGACAGTTTCACCTCTAATGCTTTATTAAATGAAACTAGTTCATGCTTATTAGCTGACAAGTATGGAGTTGCTGTATTTTGATCAGCTGATATATTTTGATAGACTGTTATTTAGGGAATTGGAAAAACATAAAATAGCCTATATTTTTAGGGAGACATGTGCAAAGGAACAAAAATAGCTATTATACTCTCGTTGCATTATGTTGTGGTTTCACCCCAGCTGGCAGCCAAGCCACACGCAGCCACTTGCTCACTCCCTCACCACCAGGACTGGGGGGAGAACTGGAAGAGTAAAAGCTAGAAAACCTGTGGGTTGAATCCACTTGGGAGATTCCTAGAATGCATGGAGGATAACTTCTTCAGGCAGGTAACAGCCCTACTAGAAGGAACAGGATACTGACCCTGAGGGTCACCATTGTAAGTGACCTACCTGTGGGGTCAAGATTTAAAGCAGCCTGGACTGCAGTGATCATACACTGGTGGAGTTCACAGTCCAGAGGGGCATGGGTCAGACAAACAGTAAAGTCAGGACCCCTTCCAGCTCTTCAAGGATACACTCAACAGGACTGTGTGGGAAAGAACCCTCAGGAGCAAGCAGGCAGAACAAAGATGGCAGATTTTTAAGGACTCCTTCCATAGAGCAAAAGACGTAATGATCCCCAGGTGCAAGATATTGGATATTAAGATTTTCATAGGCTTTCTTCCTCCAAGCTGTTAATGAATTAAATGATCAATAAAACTCCAGAAATCTTTAATAATAGTATGACTAGGTTAACACTTTAAATAAAAAAAAAATCAAAATAAAAGCAAATCCTGCATCTCCTCCTGCCAATATACAAGATTACTTGAGTTACTAAACTATTGTATGGAACTTTAAGGTTGAATTCAAGGAACATATTAATGTTTTATAAAATCCTCCCAAGACAACAAAGACTTTATCTGCATTAAATTTGGAATAAGAGAGAACATGTATTTAAGGTTTAATATGAAATCATTAATTTGTACCTCTAATGTCCTCTTTCTAATAGAGACTATATGTTAACTGCTTGAGGAGTAGTTTTTGAAAGCATTAGTCAAAACAATATTTACAATAAAACTTCTGACTACATATCTTGTAAATTAAAGATGAAAAAGTTCTCTTGTATTAGACCTCTTTGTTTGCTTTTCTGAGAATGGGATTATTTTCCACAGTTAAAATTCAGTGTATTATATTGCATATTAGTTTACAGCTCAGTGTATTGACCTCAGTAGATTTGATGCTCAGGTCCGTTACAAGACTGAAATGCATGATACCCTCTATGAAGAAAACAAGAAAGAAGTTAGAAATAAGTAAGAATTGAACAAATGTCTGCCCAAAATGCACATTAAAATGCTACTGTGACTTGTGCAGGTGGTGTATGGTGACATTGTCGTTTCTATGAGATCAAGGCTTGAGGTCCTTCTCTCTCCAATGAGCAAGTGTGCAAGGAATAAAAATGAGACCTCAGTGGAAGTATAGGGCACCAGAAGTTACCCCTACAGACTGTAAGGAGTAGCTGGAAGAAGTTACAGGTAAAAGGATCTCTTTTCTCTAAAAAAAAGCTAGCATTTTTCCTAGGAATAAGGAAAGTAGTTTCTCTATAAAAGTTTTGACACTGGTGCAGCTCATGTGTGATGAAAACAAAAGCCTGAGAAGTGAACACTTTCCACACCGTGGCTTCCTTACTCCTTGTACATGTGAAATTCCTTCCCTAAAAATGGAAATGTTGGTGAGGAAGGCTAGTGCACATCTTTATGATGTCTTGATGAAATATCTGGACAAGAACAGTATCTTTATTGAGACTGAATATAAGTAAATCCAAAATTCCTGTTCCAAACTCTACAGTTTGAAGCAAAATACTGTCTGAATACTAACCGTGGAGGCCGCCTTCTAGTAGCCACACAGCACATGAGAATCTGGCAATAGGCTGGAACTTCATTTTTCTCTTAATCACTTGTGATTCCTTTCAGCTTGCACTAGATTTCCATAAACAGTGGTTTCCAGTGAAACTGTGCAGGTCAAAAAGTATTAAAATCTGTTTCTGTAGAACACTATTGTCTTTCATGGCACCAGAAAATAGAGTTTGGAAAAGAAAAAAAGAGTTTTGAAGCATCCTATCACAGAATCACATAATCAGCTAGTCTGGAAAAGATCTCTGAGATCATGGAATCCAACCTATGACCAAACACCAGCATGTGTCAACTAGACCATGGCCTAAATGTCTCATCCAGTCTTTCCTTAAACATCCCCTGGGGTGGTGATTCCACCATCTCCCCGGGCAGTCCATTCCGATGTTTAATCACTCCTTCCATGAAAAAATTCCTCCCAATATCCAACCTAAACCTCCCATGGTGCAGATTGAGTCTGTGTCCTTTCGTCCTGTCCATTTTTGGTGAGAGAAGAGGCCGATCCCCACCTGACTACAGCCTCCTTTCAGGTAGTTGTAGAGTAAGGTGACCCATAAGCCTCCTTTTTTTTCAGGCTAAAAAACCACAGCTCTATCAGCTCTCCTCAGAGGATTTACTGTCTAGACCCTTCACCATCTTTGTCATCCTTTTCTGGACTTGCTCCAGCGCAAAAATGTCCTTGAATTGATGGCCCCAGAACTGGACACAGTACTTGAGATAATACAGCACATTATGTTTATTTGTATGTAAATGTATCAACATGTTTTTACTTTGTATATCCTTTTTTTCCACAACTTCATCAAAATTTGTGGACTTCCCACTTTTAACTGTTTAGAAATTCTGACCACATTTCTTTAGAATTAAAATTATTATTTCATTGCTTGAATTCACTTTTCCATCCTGTAGTCAAAATATTCTAGCCCTAGTCTATCTCCTTAACTTTTGCACTTTCTGGACTGCACATTCATGTTGTCAGAAAATTAAAAGCCTAGTCAAACATTTTTTTATCATCAAGACTCCCTTTTTGTTGTTAAGACTCTTACTTCAGGCAGATTCTGATATGCTTTATTAAATGTCATTAGGTGCTCTGCAAACACATTAACCATATGTAATAAGAATTTCTGAAAGCTTGGTCAGAGCTTTATTACATTAATGCAATATTTCATAAAAACTGAACAGTCCATGAATTATCTTTTTTAAATTGTTCTCCAGGAATGTGAAAGGGAATTGCAAATCCGGTAGTTCAGTGGAGGCAAGGATACCACAGATTGGTATCCTTAGGTCCAGCAAGTGTAATCCCACTAGGCACAAACACACACAATGCATATATAAGGATATATACACACCCAGACATACAGAACAACACAAACAGGAACAGTCAGCACTCAAACACAGACAGCACCAATGGCTTCATCTGGTTCCCCTCCCTGTCTAATCAGGATAAAGGTCTGTTAATGGGAACATACATGTGTGTACACATAGGTGCACTGTGGATCTCTCTAGCAACAGAGCCCAAACACTCACTAGCTGCCCCTGGAACCCTCCACCTCAGGGCCTCTAGGGCTTCTGTCACTGTGCAAAAGGAGTAAGATGGAGCAGGCACAATTTGGGCACCCCCATCTGTCATCATTCCTCTGTCCTCCTTTCTCTGTGGGCCTTAATCTTTCTGCCAGAGGTACTAGCAAAATGTACAGAACATCTATTATATTGTGATTTTTTTTTTTTTTTTTTTTTTTTTTTTTTTAAATAAGGCTGAAGGACCTAACCCTCTGGTTTATTAGGAATATTTAGGGAATGTAAGTCCACATTTTAAAATACAGCTTTATTTATTAAAATGTTAAAAACCTTGGAAAATGGTAATACAGGGCTAAAATAAATGAAAAATATAACTTTAAAAGATATTTTTAGCAGGTAATAATAATATTCCTTCAATCTACTTAATGTTTTTAATGTTACATTTTTAATATTATTTTTAAAAGAGTACATTTCCAAATGAAGCCAATCATCCACCACCAACACACAAACCGCCCCTCCAAGTTAGAAATATATTTCATGATACTATTTAGGAAAGGACTTAGCAAGATTTTTGTTTAGACATAATACTCTTATCAGGCTTGGAGTCTGTCGTTGACTGCTTCTTTCAGGAAATATTTTAGAAAAGTGCTGTGAACACTCCTGTTTGAATTGCTCCTATTAATTTTGGTAGGCTTTGTATTGAGACCACAAAATTCTCATTATTACCTTAAGTTTGCTATTTGATGAAGGAATTCTGTGGACAGCTTACAAAAGCAACCAATGTCACTCACTATGTGTGGAATCGTCCAGAGGATTGCAAAAGACTGACAAGCAGTGACTGTGCCACAATGAAGTCTCTCACTTAATCTATTATGCATTACTGTGACGTATATTCTGGCACAGTGATGAAAAACAAAATATTTTTTTAATCTCCTTCATGATTTATAGACTTTCTTCTTATTCTCTTACTTTATCCCTTTACCATTATGTCCTCAATGAAATGAAAGAACTTGTTTACCTATTTGTTGTATTTTTTTACTCTGTCCCCATCCTTTATACTAATCTATGTCCTTTTTGTCCTTGTTCTCTATTTCATTTTTACTCCTGCTTTATAAATATTATATGAAGTTATTCCTTTTCTCCCATCTGAAACAGTAATTTTTAAGCTACAAGTTTCCAGCACAACCATTGGAAAGCGAATGCAATTGCTATTCTTTCACAGCAAAAAGCACAGACCACTTACATAATTTGGGGGCTTTAAGCAAGACATGTAAGTCCATACACCCTTGATCTACAGGAACTAAAACTCACCATGTGCAGACATACTGTACCTTTATGTTTCAGCAACAGACACAAGTTTTAGAGACTAATAGAAACCACAGAATAAGATTAGGAATTATTCTACTCTTTCTAACAACAACATCAACTAGTGAACATAATTTTCAAAATTGTTCTAGGAGGATATCAAAGTAGATTGGCACTTTTTCTAAATCCTGTGTACACCGAAGTCTTCTTTAAATCAGGTTGCTGCTGGTAACAGAAATCCTTGTATTTACTCCAGAAATGTCAACCTTTTATTTCATTTAGTTTTACATTGTCACTTATGCTGCCTGTTGCACAATGCTGGGCTAACTATTTAACAGCCATCCCATCATTACATATTCAAGATTGCAAATGAAATATGGGGAATTGTTGCAATACTTCTTAATGATATTGAGAACTGTTCTTCTGCAATGGAATGCTGAAATTACAGTGAAAGCATGCAATAAATGTAGCAGCATGATGATTCTCTGATTCATTCTCTTCAAGGTGAACATGTTTTTAATACATTATTGAAATAAAAACCAAACAGAAACCCCACAACCTGCGATTTTTTGTGATTCCTCAACAGACCATATCCTATTGCTATTAGGACTCCAAGTATTTCTCATGTGCTGGAGATCAGCTGGTGGTTCAGTGAAAGAAAAGATCCTTTTTCTTTTCATTTTTTATGTCAGTTTGAGTTGTTATTGTCCATGTCTTCCATTGTTAAGCTGTTGGCAAATTCATATAGACTACAACGTGGTAAAAAATAGTAGTCTTTGTACTGTTCCTCGATTATTAAAATAATAACTTATTTCTCTGTCATTCTCAAACCTCTAATTACAATACCACTGTTTTCTTACCTTCAGAGTAGCCAAATTTTATCCTTTGTTTTTTTCTGAATACGTAATAATGAGAAATACCTTGTACAAACTATTACTTCCTCTTCATTTCGATTCCTATGAAATCATGAAAAAAAAAGTGTAAGTTTAAAACAGGTCTCAAAAGTTGTAGTAATTAATGTTGTGGAAGTGCTAAGGACTTCCTTTTTGTAAGCATGATGCTTCAAGTTAGAAAAAATAAAGGACTGAGACAATCTAGCTCTCTTAATAAGTACAAATGTGGAAAGAAAGGGAAAAAATAGACATTTGTGCTCTCTAAATGAGGAACTGAGACAAACATGGATTCTTCCCTCCAATTTCAGACATCTAAAGAGTAGACCTACCTCAAAGATAACTGCCTAGACTCCTGCAGGAAACTGCTTTGACCTAAATGGCTTCAATTTTGATCTCTTTAGCTCATAATGTTGCAGTCTCTCCCTTCAGTTCACAACCTTCCACCTACATGCCCTTACATACCACAGTAACTACCTCTTACCCTCATGTTCCAAAGTCTGCTTAACCATCTTGTTTTGCAGTTCCTACTAGTAGAAGGAAACTCTTGGTGACTGTTTAAAATAGAAATATGGCTATAGTGTGAGTTCGAAGAAGTGGTTCCAAATGATGTTTGTATTGTTTTTTCTCCCCCATTTTACAGACCCTTCTTCATAATTTTTATTTTGCAAACTTATACAATAGAACTAAGAGAATTTAGTAGATTAGCATTAGCAAAGTATCCACAAGCATTTCACAATAATGCTCATAGCTTTTACAGTAAATTAGCTCTGGAAAATCTGCAACTGGTCAAAGCATGTTCTTCTTGAGCAATATCACTATAAGAAATCAGAGCAACAAGACTGCAATACTGTGGAAATTATTCTGTTAGTTTAGACTAGGTTTTTGGATGGAGTGGTTGTTGGACCAGGGAAATTTACCAAGAAGAGGATATTCATCTAGAGAGGTACTTGTTGTAAAGTATTTGAACCTTGATTGTGTACCCCAGCCAAACCATTTTTAGTTATTTTTACCAGAGCCCTCAGAGTGGGACCAGGCTGGAATTACCCTCACTGGCTTCACCTGGCCTTTCCACCTTCAGCTGCAGCACATCAGCCCCAAGAGGGCTTTTAAGCTCCAGTCTGAAGGCTGGAGGGGAGAGGTGGGGCAGGTTTATATCTGTTTCCTGTTCCTTGCTGTCTTGTTGTTTGGGTTCCTGGACTAACTTGGTTGCTGATCACTGGGTGGGTTTTGTTGCTGTCATCATCTTGATGTTGCTTGCCTGGATCAGGAGCCTCACCTGTTAGAGCCCTCAGGAATTCATCAAGGACTGAAAGGTAAACTGTGCTAAACTGGGAAAGAAGAAGCTGAAAAACTAAATACCAAGAGAGCAAGGAATAGATAAAAAAAGGACTGTGCCGCACTAGATTAAAGCCAATCGTATTATCAGAAAAGTGTGTGTGGAGCTCATGGACAAAATAGAGAAACCAATCAAGCAATGTGAGATCTCATGCACAGCAGTTGTAAAATGTATGTGTACTGTATTATATAAAAGTTGTAAAATGCGTAAGTAGAGTAGTGTGTATAAGTAGGTAAAATGCATAAGTACTGTGTTATGTAGAAGTTGTAAAAAGTAGGAAAATGTATAAGTAGAGTGATATAGCATAAGATAAGCAAGTGAAATTTATAAGTAGGTAGAATGTATAAGTAAGGTACTATGTCAAAGTTGTGAGATGTGTGAACACAGGGGTGTTTTAAACAATAAGATGCTTCTGTGTAATCATATTGAGTCGTTGATCAGAAGGCATGAGTTCCCACAGGTACTCATTTTGTGTCTTTGTTTATTGGTCACAGGGAAGATACTTTCCTACTTTTTTCTTTTCCCTTTCTCCTTTTTCTTTTTTTAGTTTTGCTTATTTGTTTGTGGGTTTGGCTTTTTTCCATTGTCCTTGAAGATAATTTTTACTGCTACAGTTGATGGGTGACATCAGCTACAGGACCAACAAACAAACTGTTGTACATTTTGCCTGTCCCAAGATTCTCTATGGAGTCTTTTGTAGTTGAAGGATAGAAATAGGCACTTCCTAGGGCCTGATTTTTCTGACCTTAATGTAGAAACCTAAGACAGATCGGATTAATTGTGCCAGAATGCTTATTTTATTTCTTTGATTCTAAAGGAGATTCTTGATGACTATTTAAAATATAAATATATCCCCTACAGACACCTGAACTTACAAATAATGAATGTAGAAATATTCTTTAACTTTATGTAGTATTTCAATTGCAATGGACTATTAGAACTTACATGTCCTGCTCAGGACAAGTTAATCACTTGCATGGTTTGTCTCAGTCTTTCTGATAGATATAGTACTACACATATGTAGTACCAGGACAGCTGTCAAGAAGAAATTTGTTAATTTAATGAGGGGAGTATGGCAGACATAATTTAAGTGAGGTTTTTGATAATTTCAGAAGCTGGGACGGATTACAAGTCCTATTTACATGGGACTTGAAATTGACTGAACTATTCCACACTGAGGGGAATGTAAATGGTTTGACTGATTGGCAGCCCTCAGTGAGCAGACATACACCAAGATGGAGCCCAACAATGAACTGATGCTGACTAAAAGGGATCAATTAAAATGCCAGTGTTGATCCAGAGAGGCTCTGCTAGCAGAAAGATATTGAACTTCAGCTCAATAAGAGGAGTTCTTATAATTTCCCTCTTCATATTTCTGGGGAAGCTGTACCTGGAATAAAATTTCTCCCCTCCTACCCAGGCTGATATAAGGATGATGTTGAATGTCCAGACTCAGTTACTGTGGTAGTTAAGAACCTGAGCATGTGATGTTAAAGAAGAGGGTTACTTAGCTCAGTGAGCAGAGGCTAGGGGACAATGCAAAACCTACATAAATCTTCTTGAAGAAACAAAATGATGAAGCCAAGCTGTTCTTGTTATTGACAAGCAAAACAGAAATGGGCATTTTTTGTGGTTTGTGTGGTTTACACTGGGCATTAGGAAACAAAAAACTCTTCCATGGCAAGTGAGTGCGGAAGTGCTGGGAGGATTAGCTAGGGAGATTGTGGAGATGCACATCAGTCAAGGTTTTCAAGTCCTGGCTAGAAAGTCTTGACTGGCTAGAAAGTCATAAGTACTCATCTAAACAGTCTAGTAAAAATTGGAGTCTTAGACATTTCCCTGGGCAAACTGATCTTGAGTGGCAATCACTGGTGACAATACTCTTTCAGGCAGAAAGTAGGACTCAGAGATATCCTGAAGCTCCTTTCCGTGATCATTTATATGCGTCTATTATTTTAGGATTCTTTTATTTGTTGTTACTTTTTTGTAAAACTATTACTCATTTAAATGTAACATTTAACCATAAATAGTTGTCCCTTCACCATCATGTATAAAATATATGGTGTTCCTCATAAGGGGAGAAAGAGCACAAGAGAGAATTAAAGGTAGAATATACAAGTCCTTCACAGGTTGAAAAGCTATTCTATATATTATTTTTTGGAAGAAAAACAACAGAGCACAGGTGACAGAAAAACGTTGTCCAAAGGAACTCCAGTTTGATTAGACTTATACCAGAATAACTGAGCAGTTATTTAGGAATTTTTACAAAAAAATAATGAAAATTAAAAATTACTGTTAATGCTTTCAGAAATATCTAATGAAAATTAAGCCTCATCAAGTACTTTTTTTTCCTATTTATTTGTTCCTGGACAGATTATAAAGGTGTATAACAAAGTGTGATAACATAAAATGCATCTAATTAGGAATACATTGTAATTTTACATATATCTATTCAATTGAGTTAATCAGTATTTTAGGTTAAAAATAGCCTTGCTGACAGATCTCCAAATGCAGTTGGAGCAGCAAACTGCTCTTTTCTCTTTCCCAATGCTTTCACTGCTACCCAGTTTATAAAATGTCTCTGCAATAAAATTTTCATGTGACACACATTTATAGGCCAGTAAATAAAAAACAGTTATAAATTTTATGGAGTGATCCAAACTATTCCAATAAACGAGCAGTGTTGAGCCAAACATATTTTAGTAGAAGAATCTTAATATAATAACACTTTTGGTGGAAAGAACATAAACAATGTTTTTAGGACAGGGAACTTCAGGCAAAGTTAACAACAACTCCGAGAATAATTTGAGGGTGGTAATAAATGGCCATTTTGCCACAAATTCGATGTTCAGTGTTGTAGCTGGTTTAAAGGTTACTGTAGTCCTTCAGAGAATAATTTTTTTTAATTGAGAGGAAGAGAATTGGAAAGCTTGTTTCTACAATGTTGTGTCTGATTCAGATGACAAAACTTCAAGAAGTATAGAAGACAGTCAACAGAAGAAACATAAGAAGTATTTAAATACCAGGAGAAGGCCTTAGCTGTGAGACTTGAAGGCTTCAGTCTGGTCATTTTGTGAAAAAGAAGTATGGGAAACATAATTTGGTCAGTAGGCACAATGTATAAACAATCACAATCTTTTTTCAGTCTTGCAGATAAAAGATTATCGAAATGATTATTGAATTTAAGGTTAGATAAAATTAAGCTTTAAATAAGATACGACTTCCTAGCAGTGAAGATAATTAAACATTGAAACCTTCACTACAGGTGATAGTGGATAAGCCAAGAACTGAAATTTAAAATGAGATCAGATGGCTTTCAAGAAACATAATTTTGATTTTTGGAATCATTCTGCAATACTCTTTCACAGAAGGTAACTTTTGATGATCATAGATTTACTTTTGACACTAATGTTTGAACATAGGTTTGCATATGAAGTGAATCGAATCTCATAATGAAATACATTGAAAAGGCATTAGGACACCAATATTTAACTGCATGCAGTGCTCTCTTCTAATCTGATCCAAGAAGAAAGTGTCTACTGCTGTTACATCTAAAATCTATTTAGTTAGCTTAGTATCCTATCCTTAAGTGGAAAAACATGATTTTATTCTTTATGAGAGCTTGTTTATAAGCTGAGCAGGTTTATAAATTCCTCAAAGAATGGAAGTTCTATACAGCTAAAGTACATGATATGTGTGTTCTGTAACAGTAAGAAAATAGAGGTCAGTGACTAAATGTCACTGTTGCAACTCTTCTGATTCATTCAATAACAATTACTATTTTATGAAGTTTAGCTCATTAGAGGAAGTATGCTTTCTTTGACCTTCTTTTTCTGGCTTACATACCTATAAAAACCCTACTTATTATTCTTTGCATTCTCTTCCAAGTTCAGCTCCAGATACACCTTTGCCTTTGAGACCTAATCCCTCACAACCAGGCAGTGTCCCTATAGTCTTCCCTAGGCATCTGCCCCCCTTCCACTGCCTGTGCAATTCCCTCTGCCCCTTAGCTTAGACAGCAGGTCTTGATTCAGCCATGCTGGTCTTTTGCCTTCCTTTTCTGATTGCTTACCCCTGGGGACCTAGAGCTCATATGCTCTATGAAAAGCTCAGCCAATATGAGAGGTGTGTCTTCAGGAAATTAAGTTGTTCAGTTCTTCTTTATTAATCTAGCAAATGTAATCTTTCATCCACCATGGATTTGATCTAAGGACATTTTTGTGTTGTGTATTTAGTCCCATTTTTTATCTCCTACATTTTTTTTTTCTTAAACAATGAAGCACGCAGCAAAGTTACCTCCAGAGGCTGCGACAAAATCTAGACAATCTGAAATGCAAATTTTCTTGACTTTCAGCTTTAAATTCTTTTGTATATATTTTTGGTCCTTATTTGTATTAGACTCTTTTCAGTGTAAATCTCAACTGATTTTGCTTTCACTTTGGATAAGGTAGATAACCATCAAGAATATTTATTCTTCTCAATTTGTACTTTTGGCAAGCAGGGTGAATTGTTTTTAATGACCCACAGTAAATGTGGGTGGAATTTTACCCCGTTACAAGTTTCTAAAAGTTAAGATGCTCAGGGCATGATAAGGATCTCAATTCCCTGTGAGTGATGGAGAGACCCAAGTGATGCTCCAGGTTCATTCAAATCAAGGTGATTGTTTTATTCTTTTAGTCATATTTTCAAACCTGAAATGTCCTGAAGATGGCTTTACATTCTCGCAAGCTTAAAATACATCCACAAAGACACAGAGTTCCTTTTCTTTTATGGAGATAGAACTTTTGACAAACTGACATTTGCTGAATAGCACATTTTAATTTTAAGTCACACACTGTTATTCTATAACTGAATTAAATCTGAAGTAATATATCTGGCAGGCTGCCCAGGCTTTCTGATTATTGATAAACATTAGACTTTAGCTAGATTGGTTTTCCTTCCCATAAGCTGGTAGCTTTTTTACTGAAATCTTAATTCAGAGGAAAAGACAGCATACTAAAAATCATATAAGCAGCTTTGCATTGACAGAGAACAGTAGGACAAACAAAATGGGTAGAAGGAAAAAAGGAATTAAAAATAAGAATGGTAGTCGTTTTCAGAGTAAATATAATACACATCTGGGGGTTTTTAGTTCGCTTTAGTTTTAAGAATTTTGAGGTCAGATCTGTGAAAGGAAGATGGACAACAGAATGTTATCTTAGGCAATAATTGGTAAAAAGTACTGTGTGAAGCTAAGAAAGCATAAAACTTTTATGTGCTAATGTGACACCTTAATTGCATATGTAGCAAGTAAATATTTGATAAATGTAAATATTTTGGGAGAATAGTCTTGCTGTTAATAAATGCCCCGTATTGTGTAACTAAAGTTGACTGTCCCACAGATTATGTATTTTTGTCTTAACTTAGGTCAAAGTTTCAGTGATCTGAAGATTTTAAAATTACTAACTGATTAGGTGACAATTTCTACTTTATTTCTTATGCAATGTATCCTAGTAAATGGCTCAGATAATAATCCATTATTCTTACTATCAAAGGTTAATGAATTAGCAAAAAATATCTTGACTTTGAATACTGGTATCAAAATTATTCAGTAAAGAAAAAATCATAGGAAGTGATGATAATAATGAATAAAGTTTTTCCATGGCCATTTATAGATAAACTAACTTTTATACATATGAGCAGAACATATACTGAAATATAAACCTAATAACAAAAAAAGTATGAAAATAGTCTAGATTATCCTAGATTTACAAAAATTGTTTCGGGGAGGAGAAAAAAAGCTATATGCTTCAGTGAAACTATTTGGTTGAATGTACAGACTAAACACAGATATGATGCAAATAAAGTGATTAGAATCAACTACCAGTATGCTGTGTGGTAGGTCAGATTCATCTTATCCTTTTCAGCAAAATATAATCATATGAAGATGACTTCCTGAGCTAATTGCTGCTCAGGGAAATGATTCATGTTTTTCTTTAAGGGTTCATAAAAAGCCATGAAGATAAAATGTGAGGCCATTTTTCAAGGAGTCAGTCTTTTGCCCAGCTCAGTCTAGATGTTGAGCACTTCTGGAAACCATGTATGAGTCATAAGGTTTTGATCATCTTTATCCAAGTTTTGACGTGTATTTGGCATCCTGAGATTTGAATGTATTTTGTAATGGTGGCATATACTGTGTGTACTTCACATATAAACCAGTATCATGGCTGGGTAAGGGAAACCTAGAAAGAGATTTAGTATTTTGGTGATTATAATCCTGTATACTTAAGTTTTACAAGTTACTGTGGGAGACTCTGGGACTGGCTTTAACATACTATTCTCAACACAGTCAAGCTATAATTCTCAATTTTGTCAGTTGAGGCTGTGTTTGCAATCTAAACTCCATGTTTTGTAGTTACCTTTCTAAAGGAATCCAAATCAAATTAGGTGTCTCCTGCATAGATGTTGGTCTCATTTCCCTTTAATGAAACAATTTCTCTTGCTGTGTTAGGAAGCCTCTTCTAAACTTACATCAGCCTTCTAAAGGACAAAGAAATTTTCTTAAAAGAAAATATAAGGTAGAGTGTTTTTCCCCAAACATTTTTTAAAAAAAATATTGCATATACATTCTGAAGCATTATACTAGCATGTGTGATCTTTAACTCTTCCATAATGTTTAAGATGTATCTCAGAAACTGTAGGAAACAGAATTATTTTGATTTAGATAAAAAACCAGAAAATAATTTACAGACCTAGGTTTCAACTTCACAGTTGATCACGTTTTGTCAAGAAATTTTGATTTGCAAATCTATTGTTGTCATGGTCTTGTTGAATGAAGAATGTGTTCACTACCCAGTGAAATGGAGTTTTTGTCTGGGTATTAGTGAAAGAGTATACACAGATGTCTGGGTTACAGAGAAGGGGGAGAAGTTTAGTGCTTTAGTGGTTTTGTCCCTCCCTTACTGGAAGGTGAGGGGGAAGGGCAGTGGCTTATTTGGAGTTTAATTTCCTTCTGGTGTTAAAACCAGCATGTCTGATTTGAGCCCAATGTGGGTCTCAAGAGAGAGGCTGGGATAAAAATTTTGATCAAAGCATTTGTGCATCAGGTACAGAATATTTGCTTCACATCATTGGACTGATCTAATTACCTTGTGTCAGAAGGAGAAGTTCTGAAGAGTCATAATATACACAGATAAATTGAAGCCATCTCATGACTCAGTAAAGACTGTCACTGGTTTAAACAAACTGCTCTATGCATTCATGTGCTTTATGCATTCTATGACCTGTGATAAACTGTGAAACTAACTCACTTCTAAAATGCACAATTATACATATGTAATACAAATTATACACAAGTGACACATAAAACAATATTGGCAAAGTTTCATGGAAACAGGGTGATAAGCACTTGCAGCAATATACATATAAAATGAGACAGAATGGGGCAGATCTAGAGGTGTAGATAACAAGGGCTCCAGCTTTCAGTCTTGAAAGAAAGATTTGTTCACTTAAAAAATGTAATATTTTAAAAGCAGCATTGTCTTGTGTGATGAATTTGCAAACTCTATCATTTAGGAGGGATGGAGAAAGGAACTATATTGGATAATTTCATGTAGTACTGTGTCCTGTGGAGCAGAGATCGGTGTGAAGAAGTAATTCTGGCAGGGGTGAAGTGTTATGACTGGCAGCAAAACCCTTCTATGGGATACAGTTCTGCAGGAATTTCTCCATAAAGGGTCCTTTCCAAAAGGAACAGTCCTTCAGGAACAGATTTATCCATGGGTACCCCATGGGCCTCAGTTCCTGACAGAAAACTTGCCCCTGCATAGACTTTCCATAAGCCTCCTTGTGGATGTCTGCTCTGGTAGGATTATTCATGGACTACAGGAAAACAGCCTGCTTCACCATGGTCTTCTTGGGCTTGAGAGGAATGTTTGTTTTTATGCCTAGAGCACCTTCTCCCCTCCTTCACTCACCTAAATTTCTGCTGGGCTGTTTCTCTCAGGTTTTTAAAATTTTCTTGCACAGCTACTGCACAGTGGTTTTTTTACCCTTTCTTAGATATGTTATCAGAAATGTGACATCAGCATTGCTGGTGGGATCAGCTTTGGCCAGCGGTGCTTCTGTTTTGGAGCCAGCTGGAGTGGTCTGTGACCAAGCACGGGGGTATCTCATAGTCTCTTCTCATGCAGGACACTCCTGCAGCCTCCTGCTACCCAAACCTTGCCATATAAACCCAGTACGTGACTGATATAGATGGGTTTTTTAAATGATGAATATCAGTAATCTACCCTGAATAAAAACAAGGTGTGAAGAATAATAGAGTACTAAGAAGCAAAATGTTTAGAAGTTCCTCTACTTCACTGCATTCTTCACAGTCCAGTTCCTCATAAAAGATAAAGAAATCTGAAAAGATTTGCACAGTCTGGCTCAGTTCTGCTGTCATTGAGCTCATTTCTACAACTTGCTCAGGCTTGTGCATGTTGTGTTGAAGAAATCTGGGAACAGTGGGAAAGTTTTACTTTGCTTCCCTTGCATAAAGCTCCCAAGACTCTCTTTGTTCAGACAAAACCTAAGGAGTGAAAAGCTTTTATAAATTCCCATGGGTCAGCTTTTGGTATGAATTTACTGGAGAAATGCATTATATCAGAAGTTATCTTCAGAGCAGAACTGTAGTTTCAAAAGTATATATTAAACAAATGCTGTTAATAAACAATAGAGCCCAGTTATTCCAGTGTTATGGCATATTCCTTTATCAAACAGTTACTACAATAAAACATGATACATTTTTAGACATTGCATGGGTAAATATCAAAACTGTAATAGAGAAGCTGTACAAAAAGCAGTTTTGGAAAATGTGGTTGGACCTTGGTCAAGAAGAAGAGATATGTTGCAAAAGATTTCAGATTAACTGGGAGGAAAAAAGGAGGAAGAACATTAAAAAGAGAGACATTAATGAAATAACTGGATCAGAGATTGAAAGATATAATTAATAGAGAGTATGATTCAGTCAAAGATTCAGTGATCACTTGCAGCTAACATTCCAAGAAAGGGAAAAGTTTGCAAGGTCACCTATACCCAGGGAGCTGCATTTTGACTGGAATCGATGCACAGAAGGCTTACAAAATAATAAGGATAATGGAGAGTTATCTTGATGGAAGAAATAAAAGCTTTGGCTCATTAAACCTGGAAAATTAAGGTCCAATTCTTACATGACTGTTCAATCTAAATATATTGTGTGGGGGGTAATGTCTGGAAAATCAGAAAAGATAAACACTAGGAAGATAAGTGAATTATTTAAACTACAATTAATAAGAACAAATGTGTATCAACTGGCCATGAATAAACTTAGAATAAATATTAAATGCCTTATTTACTATCAGAGTAGTTATGGAAGTTTTCCAATGGATGAAGATTTCTTCAACTATTGTTAAGAAGCCTGCTTAATTTATAAATTGCATTGTATAATATGCTTGCCCAGGAAAGCAGAGGACTACAGCTAGCATCTCAGGAAAACTTCTTCAGTTCAACATGCCAGCCTCTTGACAGGAGAGCAGTTTACAGTACTGAAAGCTCACTCCCACTCCCAGCATATAGTAAAAAGTAGGGACTTCACCCTCTTTCCCAATGCCTGTATACGTCTCTCTGGAGCCAGTAAATAGTGTGCACCACAAGTGCTGTTCATACATTCATAATATTCCTGCCTGAATTAATGACTAAGACTCATTTTTCTTTGCATCTTTTATAGCTGAACTATCATGTTACACAGTAGGTAAGCTGCCTTTAACTTGGTGTAGACTGTTTTTCTTCTGCAGCTCTGTGTAAAACCCAGCATATACTTGTTACAAATTTCAAAAATTCAATGAAGAATTAACAAATTCACAGTCTATATGCAAAATATGAAGTAAAATTAAAATTACATGTTAGTCCACTGTAATTGACTTGTAAGTCTATTGTGGAAAACCCATAATATTACTGCCAGTACTAGAAAATAATTTTGTGTTTTATGGATCTGGAGTTGGTTCTCAAATTCTACATACATTCCTAAAAATGGGATGAAATTTCACAACTTGAAAAATTGGATTCTGCACCTAGGACAAAGAAATTATGTGCCCAGGGTTCCATCCTATTGAAATGAATGTACATAGTTTGTAACAAGCAAAAAAAAAAAAAAAAGATATTCATAAGCATTGCAAAGGCAAGATAACATCACAGAAGTGGAATAACTCAGGGATGCCTGAATGATTAGAATCAGTCTTACTTATCATACATTAATATATTTAACTTTAATACTGGAGCAAGTCCAGAGTAGCACCATGAAGTTTTAAGTGCACTGAAACGCCTCCATTATGGAGACAGGCTAAGAAAGATGGGGTACTTCAGCCTGGAGAAGAGGAGGTTCTGTGGAAACCTTATAGCATCTTCCAGTATCTGAAGGGGGACCTACAGGGAAGCCAGAGAGGGACTCTTCATCAGGAACTGTAGTGACAGGACAAGGAGTAATGGTACAATCTGAATCAGGGGAAATTTAGGTTAGGTATTAGGAAGAAGGTCTTTATTGTGAGGGTGACGAGATACTGGAATATGTTGCTCAGGGAGGTTGTGGGTTCCCTGACCCTCTCAGTGCTCAAGGCCAGGTAGGATAAGGCCTTGAGCAACCTGGTCTAGTGGGAGGTGTCCTTGTTGGGCAGGGGGGTTGGGCCTACATGCTCTTTAAGGTCTGTTCCAACCCCTTAGTATTCTATGATTGATTCCATATATACTTGCAATTTTTTTTTTTGAAAGTAAGTATCAGCTTAGGTTTCATGAGCTAATTTAGATCTATCAGGTAAACTCTTTTAATTTTTTTTTTTTTTAATCTTCAAGGGATATTTTCTGCTACTCTAGAAGTTGCAGAACTTCAGGAGACTTTTCTTATGCAGTAAATACTAATACAGAAAGAGAGAAACTAAATACTACAAATCCTTGTGCTTTTCAGTACAAAACCACACAGTCTAGCTTTAGGGTAGAGGAGACTTGGCAAATAGTATTTCTTTTAGTTCTTGGCAGAAGCGATCATGACCTTGGGGCAGATGTTTTTTTGCCATACCTGAGCATCCCTAGCCATTGAATAAGAGATTCTGTTTATCCCCTTTTCTGCAATCATGAAAACTAAATTCCAGATAAAGCACTGCATGAGGGTATACAGTATGACAAATCATGCATGAGTTTTGTTGCTTGAGGCCTTGATTATTTATATATTTGCATATTCTTTTTTTCTTGGTCTTTGTTATAGTAGTCTAAATATTTACATTTTCTTTTTCATTCTAAGGAATTTTCAGCAGAATTGAAAAATAGGAGAAGAGCCATTATAGAAGGCAATGAAAGACATTTCATTGTAGGCAAGTAGAAGTGTTATCACCACAGTAACATAATAAAGAAAATAATCCTTTACTAGCCCTAACAAACAACTTTTAATATAACCAAACACTTGATTATACATTCACTGAGATTCTCCTGTTTGTTCAACAACTAACTTGTAATGGCATGTGGATTATATTTAAAGCTGGCAAGCTGTCTCCTGTGCAAATAACAAATGGAGTTGCCACAGGAACATTTGAAAATGTGGTGTGAAGAATATACCACAAAAAATAGGCATTATGATGATTATACTGTGTTGTCATGTTTTGAGCCATCACTCTTTGATTTGACCAAATTTTCTTCTGAAGGCAAATTTTAAAAATCCCAATAATCAAAAAATGAAGCAATTTTCTCCTTTTAAGGTTTTAAAGAGTAATTCAGTAAAACCTTATTTTCTTTTTCTAAACTTTGGTTATATAATTTTATTTTCAATTTTTATTATACCTCAACTTTAACTGGCCTCACAAACTTCTGAATACTGCTACAGACACTAAAAATTCAAATACAGCAAAAGTAGTAAATTTCTTGCTTTACAAGAGGAACACTAAAGGTATTTTCATATATATAGATACATTAATTTTTTTTTTCTTTTTGGTGTCAGAATTGTGCTTTCAAAGAAAATCCTTCAACTGACTCCACTCGCCATGGTTGAAATTAAAAGAGGCACCAAAAAGTACTCTTGATTCCAGCTGCTAAAGGACATTCAATCCTTTTGGGATCAGACCAAAGCTACCAAAAAATTACTGCTATTAAATGCCTGTGTCAGCCTGCAGCACCACCAAAATTGCCTCAAAACACAAAATTGTCCACAGCCAGCAAGACTTTGTCACTGGTTAGCCATTCTCAGAATATGTCACTCTGAACAAGAGTGCAGTGCTCAGATAGAACTTTTCCCTTTTCCTCCTTGAAGAAGAGCAGAATAGCTATCTGTTTCTTTGTTAGGATTAATACAATCATTTCAAATTCTTGTGTGAAGTAATTTGAAGAAGTACAGGAAACTACTTTTCTACTTTATTAAAAAAATTCAATTATTTCAGAATTTTTTCCAAAGATTCAAGAACATTGCTAAAAATATGATGGTTGTGCAGTATTTCAATTCATAGGGTCTTAGTGTACTGACCCATATATTGGGTTTTCAATTTATTTCTGTTCAGTTACAGCATTTTGCTGGCATTTCTAAGACACAGAGTTAAGTGCAATCTTGCCTTCACACCTTAGTGTTGGAGCCAGAACTTCCTTTACTCTGCAATACTACTCTTAGAGTTGGTGCATATGACTTGCCTTTAAGAAAAAGCAAAACTCTTTTTCTTTTGAAGTGCTGGTACTGGCTGCCAATTAGCAAATTTTATCCTTGTTGACCAATAGGTAACTGATTGTAGTTCTTTCCAGTAACAGAAATCTTCTTCGCTCTAAGAGGACCTGTATTCATGTTCTCCACTTCCCAAGAACATATCCAAATTATCCATATATTGTAGTCAGGAAGTAATTTATAAGTGATACTGGACAACTTCTGTCTGTCAGCCTTTTGTGGCCAGTGTTCTGGGTTTTGAGGTTTTTTAAATTTTCTGATGCTACGTATGGGTAAGTTTAAGATACCAGTTTTCAACTTCATTTCTTAACATTCTTTGGGCCTGTTTGTGAAATATAGTGATATTTAACATGCTAATGTTTGTTCTTAGCTTTATTGTTCTTGGCTGGGATAGAGGAGTAACTTTTCTTCATTTAACTTGTATGGTGTTATGATTTGGATTTGTCAAGAAACAGTGTTGATAGCACAAGGATGTTTTCATTATTTAATTATTTACTGCTTATAGGGCATCACGGCCTTTCCTACTTCTCATGTTGCCCCACCACTGTGCATGCCAGGGGTGCACAAGGATTTCAGAGGAAACACATCTGTGACAGGGATCACAAACTGAAGCTGGGGGAAGAAGGAGGAAGGGAGGATGTTTGGAGTGATGGCGTTTTCTTTCCAACTAGCTGTTACACATGATGGAGCCTGGCTTTCCTGCTTGCCCATGAGAAGAGGTGAATAAATTCCTTGGTTTATTTTGCTTGCATACACAGCTTTTACTAATTTCTTAAACTGGCTTTACCTCTGCCCATGAGTTTTTTCACTTTCACCCTTTGGATTCTCTCCCCTATCCCACTTGGGGAAGAGAGCAAGTGTCTGTGTGGTGCTGAGCTTCCCATCAGGACTAAACCACGTTAGGCAGTTGTGTTTCTTAGTGTTCAATAAAGAGGTTTTCTGTAGAATACCCAGCATGACTTTCAGTTGGTTTGGGTTTGATTTTTTTTTTTTTTTTTTTTTGGTGTTTTGAGCACAGCTATCAAGGGAAGCACAAAATTGCAACTGCAGGAACAGATGGTCACATGATGAAAAGTAGTTACTGAAACCTAATATGATACCGAGTACATTTTAAATGTAAATCCTGATTGTGTTAAACAGTGGTGCCAGCTGTTTCAGCCTGCAGACTGCACTTATTGGTGTACCCTGGGAATCAGCAGGTGCTGCTTGCTCTGCTAGTATCAAATTATGAACAGAAAGTTTTAAATGGACATTTCAGCTGTCTATCGCTCTGGGACTAGCAGTATATGAGAAAATGAAATATGAAAACCTGAAGCAGGAGATATGTTAATGGAAAAATTTTAGTTTTACTAAATTAAAATAAGAATTTGGAGTTCAATTCCTTTCCCATTCATTTTTTCCCAACCTTTTCTACTGCACATTTATCTGTGCATATTTTTATATGTTAATATGAACACTTTTTGCAATAATCAAATGTAAATCTCTAAATAGAGGTTGCTATTTTTTTTCCATAAAATCCACAGTCACCACTGCCACTGTTGTACAAATTCTGTTATGGTGGGTTGACTCTGTCTGGATGCCAGGTAACCACCAAGCTGCTCTATCACTCCCCTCCACAACTGGATAAGGGAGAGAAAATGTAATGAAAGGTTCATGAGTTGAGATAAGGACAGGGAGAAATCACAAACCGATTACAATCAAGGGCAAAACAGACTTTAATTGAATTTATTACTAGTCAGAATCAGAGCAGATTTAAAGCACCTTCTCCCCACCCCTCCCTCCTTCTTGGGCTCCACCTCCTCCCCTCCAGCAGTGTAAGGAGACAGAGAAGGGGGGTTATGGTCAGTTCATCACGGGTTGTTTCTGCCATTGCCTAGGGAGAAGAGTATTTGCTCTGCTTCAATGTAGGGTTCCTCCCATGGGAGACAGTTCTCCATTAACTTCTTCAACGTGAGTTCTCTCCACAGGCTACAGTTCACAAACTGCTGCAATGTGGGTCACATTTCCACAGGGTGCAGTCCTTCCAAAACAGCCTGCTCCAGCATAGGTCCCCCAGGGGATCACACATCCTACTAAGAAATCTTCTCCAGCGTGGGCTCCCCTCCCAATGGGTCTGCAGGTCCCTGCCTGAAGCCTGTTCCAATGCAGGCTTACCCATGGGGTCACAGCCTTCTTTTGGGCATCCACCTGATCTGGTGTGGGTCTCCTGCATGGCTGAAGGTGATCTCTGCATCCCTGTGCACCTCCATGGGCTGTGGGGGCACAGCTGCTTCACCATCAGCTGCAGGGTAATCTCAGCTCCAGCACCTGGAGCACCTCCCTCTCCACTGACCTTGGTGTCTGTAGAGCTGTTCATCTCACATATTCTCACCTTGCTCTTCTCTGAGAACAATTACTTCTGCACTGTATCTTTTGTTTTTCTCCTTAAATATGTGTCTTGGTGCCAGCCAGGACAGGCTTCTATTTTGTGGTAGCCAGAAAGGGGCATGGCCAGGACCTGGAGTTTATTTTATACAACCTCTCATCATTTTCCAGAGGTGGGGAAAGGTCTCCCTTCTGGGTCACACAGTGTGGCAGAGGGAGCAGTCAGGCATTGTCAGGGGTTTTCCACAGGGAATAAGCAATAGCGTGTGAATCTTTCACTTTTTTTCTTGTAGACTCTATCGTTAGCATTGTTGCTGTTACTGTTCATTGTCTTATTTCATTATGTTTTCAGCAAACTGCTTTTGTCTCAACCAGTGATTTTTATCTTTTGTGCCTCCAATTTTTCTCTTCAGCCCACTGCTGCAGAAGGGTGAGCAGGAGGCAGAATGATTCAGTGGCACACGGTTTGGAGTGTTTCAGTGGGGAAAAAAGCCTGAGGAATATGTTTCCTAAACCATGACAATATTTTATCACAGAGGTACCTCTGCCATCTCTGATTGGCTCAGCCTTGGACAGTAAAGGATTTGTCATGGAACCAGCTGGCATTGGCTCTGTCAAAGAGAAAGCTTCTGGCAGCTTCTCACAGAAGCCACCCCTGTAGCACCACGCCCACTACCAAAACCTGGCCACACAAACCAAATATATTCTACCTCTCAACCACACAAAAAACCCCAAGACCATGACTTAGGATAAACATGACTCAGCAAAACCCAAAGCATCCGTGTGTTACCAACCTTTTTATCATCCTGAATCCAAAACATAGCACTGTATCTCCTACTTAGAAGAAATTAATTTTATCCCAGCCGAAACCAGGACAATGGTAAAAAGAAAATCTGTATTGTCTTAGTCTGATCTAATTTTCACACATTTTAATGTATGTTAATACACCAAGGTATAGTAAAAACCACACAGGAGCTACTCAGGAGCATGACAGAATGTAAATAACTGTATTAGGCCAAACAGGGGAAAATAATAAATAAATAAATCCCAAACATCCCAAAACCCCACCAAATTTTCTCATTGAGGAGGGTATTCGTCACTGAAACTAACAATTCAAGTTGATTCTAAACAACAGTGTTGAAACTTTATTTTGTCTTTTTTAACTGTATCTTATATAGCTCAATTCTTTTTTCTTAGGAATCATGAAGAATTCACTAGAATATAAGGAGAGGAATCAAACCTTCAAACTTCTGTCTTAATGAATTTTACAGAATAGTAATGCACTTTTCAGTGAAAGATAAAATTTTATATATGTGCCTCTTTTCGAAGAAATATGGATTTCTTTAATGTCCTATGGAATGGCCGCTTTTATCCAGGAAAACAAAAGAAAAATTGTATCTATGAACAGTTTCACAGTGACCACTTTTGGAATGCATAGGAAAAAAAATCCCAGAATACAAATTCAACTCATTCTCAGTCATTGTTTAAGCAGCTTGCTTAGTGTCATAACAATTTTGTCTCATTCTTTATGACTTCACTGCTCCTGTCAATCACATTTAAGCACACTACAATAGTGTGAGCTTTTATTTTTAGAACCTTCATGCCCTGAAGTAGTGTATGCTCCAAATATTGCATGCAACTCCCTGGTGACATTGTTCTGAGAATCTAAAAAATAGATTAACCTTGGATTCATCTAGAGGTGACAAGGAGGTTCTAGTACTACTATGTGTTTCTACTCAGATCTAAGTGTTTTCTTATTTTTCTGATTGTTCGTTCAGGTACTTCAATATGAAAAAATACATTTTTGGAGGGATAGAAGATATTTTTAAATATAGACTGAATTTGACTGAAATAGGTCCAGTTAAAATAAAAATAATAAATATCAAAATACACTTTTGCTGAAGGAAATGTTCCAGAAATATAGAAACATTATGACACCTAAATGAGACTTTTGAAGTTGAATTAGCGTTTTTCTTGCTGTAGACATAATTAATTTAATAATAGGAAAGATGCAAAAGTGGAAAAATTTCATCACTTCCTTTATGAAAAAGAATCAGAAATGTCACTTCATTCTATCAGTGATATGTGATATCAAGACAGCATGTGTAAATGTGCCTTGTAAAGATTTGTGTGTGTGCATGTTTTTATTTGTTCAAGTTATGGAAGTACATTTGGTTTGACCAGAACTATTTCCTGTCATTTGGCCATTATGCAAAAAAATACAATGTTTGCTCAACTTTATAACCAGTAAGTTTCCTGCACACTGAAAGTAAGGATTTTCTCAACAGATATCATTGACAATCCATATTTGGAAGTGTTTTATTTATTGTTTCTTTGTTTAGAATTAGCAAATGGTTAGTTAATGTCATAAAAAGAATGATTGCAGAAAAAGAGACTGACTTATTTTCTTTAAACCAAAACCATCTGTTATGCCATAAAGTTAACAGTAACACCGCTTTTTCTTCTCCACACTGCAAACTATGACTGTCATCATCCCTTTTTTTCAGGAAGAGGGCTGTCTTCCCTAAAGAAAACAACAGCCACAATCTATTTGTGGTTTGGTTGGCAAGATTCTTTATTCAAAGTTGATCCAGATTGGGCATATCAACTCTTTTAGCAGGACCAAGTGGTTTATTATAGAAGGCTCTTGAAACTTGTAAGTTTTACACAATCTGATTCCAGACTGGGGAAGTTATTGGTTTTTTACTGGTATAGATAATTCAATTTTATTTCCACTACACAAGTAATTTTCTTTTTGGAAGAAACAAGGAACAAAAAAAACCAGAACAAAAACAAACCCTGGAATATTTCTCTCTGCATATTCTAGTATGACGATCTCTGAACCATTGTTTCCTTTCATTATTTCATACTATTTATCAAGTGAAATTCTAATTGAAACATACATTTAAGGCATGTATTTGAACTCAAACGTTTTTGTGAAAGTAAAGTACATGCTATAGATTGTATTAAATGCCTCTAAAATCAGTTGAAAAAGACCTAGGAATTACCATTTTCATTGACTGGTATGGCTCTATGACCTTATTTTGTCAGAATTTGTAACTAAAGCAGCATAGTTTCTAGAATATCAAAGAAGGCTCTCTGAATATTTTTGCAACTTCTTATTTTCACTGGAAACTTTCAAATATGGTTATTTCATTTATTTTCTTCTCATTATTTTACATTTTGACTAGTTTTATCTCTGATTCATATGTTTCATTTTGATGTCTAGATACCTGAATGAAGTTTCTGCCTAATGAGACCCTTTTCATTTTTACTGTAAATATTGTCAAATAAAACATTAATATTGAATTTTACATTATGTTCTTCCCCCTTCCCCTTTTGAATGAAAACTTGAAAGAATCCATTCTTAAATTTTAATATTTTGGGGAGTTTTAAAAATTATCCTTACTTTCTTGTTCTCATGTCAGTTTTCTTCCTTTCTTCTTCCTCCTACATTGTGAGCAAATTTAGTATAAAAGCTGAAATGGAATGCTATTATAAAATAATGTTACCATAGCAGCAAAAAGTAGTTTCAGTTTCTCACTTACAGCAGAAATAAAAGGTGAGTTGTGCAGGATTCTTATCAACTACAGAGAAGGTAATCAGACACAATCAATCTTCATCAATAACGAATGAGCTGCTCACACAAAGACAAATCTGTGGTGGTGAAGAAACCATCCTATTATTTCCTGGAAAACTAGAAGTTGTTTGAAATAGTAACAAAGGTACTGCCAAACTTGAAGATAAAGCATTCTTATTTGTAATGTCTTATTTTAGCAAAAAGATTATTGATGCTTTCTTGAATTTATCATTTGTATAACAAACTTGCTGTAGCACCTCGGAGGGGTATCATATTAATCATATGCTAATTTATCAATCAAGATATTGAAAGGGTTTTTTTTTGGTCTGCTGTTGACATTTTACATGTATAGCATCAGTGACTGGGGATATATTTGGAACAAAGCAACATAACAGGTTTTGGTTTTAATATACTCTAAGAAATGTTTATTCTGCTCACAGAGTTCATTTCTGAAATTCAGGTATTAAATTCCAGCCTAGAGTTATCGCCCAAAGATAAATAATGAGATATTATGGGGTAAGTGCAGGTACATTTTGAGTGCCATGTGAATTAAAATCAGCTTATAAATAGGTGATGAACCAGCTGTGAAAAACAGCATGTATATATATATATGCATGAATATATATATTATCTATCCCTTCTGGAAGTGTCTACTGTGATTATGATGTAAAAACTATAATATGTTTTTAGCGGTCAAAGAGATCCAATATAGAGGTGATACTTTTAATGAGTGTCAATTTTGAAGGGAATCACTGGATTTAATCTATTTGTATCAATTGCAGAAATTTGACAGTGCAGGGATTACTGTACTGGATTCCATGTGTATAGAATTTCATCTTCGATGATCTGTGGAGTGTGAATCAGGCCCCAGTATTGTCATTAAGAAGTTTTAAACATGTGTGTGGTGATTGAATAAACATTACTTAGAGATGAAAATGTATGGGTTTTTTGCTATATAAAGCAGAAACAAAATCATACATTTTGTTCATAGTCCAGAAAAGGAAAGTAGATTTAATTATTCAATACCTTCATGCTAGAGTTCTCTGTAAAGGTGATGGGTTGGGTAATTATCCTCTTTGAGCTTGCTGGCAGAAAAATAATCATTCAGCCCACCATTAATTTGATTTCTAGAGATCACATATTTTCATTTGCAACTTTAACCTGTGTCATGGTTTCACCCCAGCTGGTAAACACCACAGGGCTGCTGACTGACTGCCCCACCAGCAGGATCAGGGAGAGAACTGACAGGGCAAAAGTTAGAAAAGCTGTGGGCTGAGATAAAGACAGTTTAATAGGGAAAGTAAAATCCATGCACACAAGCAGAGGAAAACAAGAATTAAGTCACTGCTCCCTGCAGGCATGCAGGTGTTCAGACCTCTCCAGTAGAGCAGGGCCCCTTCACATGTAATGGCTATTTGGGAATACAAACGCCATCACTCCAAACATCCCTCACTTCCTCCTTCTTCTCCCCAGTTTATACACTGAGCATGATGTCATATGGTCTGGGATATCCCTTTGGTCAGTTGGGGTCACCTGTCCTGGCTGTGTCGCCTCCCAGTCTCCCATACACCAACAATTTCTGCCCCAGTGTGGCAGTATGAGAAGCAGAAAAGGCCTTGGCTCTGTGTTAGCCCTGCTCAGCAATAACAAAAACATTTTTATATTATTAACCTTGTGTTCAGCACAAATCCAAAACACAACCCGCTACCAACCACTGCAAAAAAAATTAACTCTAACACAGCCAAAACCAACACAACTGTAATTACATTTTTTACTTATCCCTGTCACTGGGCACTGAGGAAGAATTGCTGCTAAATAAGGGTTGCCAGAATTTAAGGATACCTCTTACAGAAAAATGTAACAAAAAACTAATTTTCCTTCATTCCATTCTACTGAGTTAAGGATGGAGTATTTTGGTATTTGTTTTGTTTTCTTCTTCTACTTCCACTTGGTCAAAATAGGCTATCTTAAATATGGGAACATAGGAAATGGTGCTTACAAAACCCCTCTGGGATCAAATAATCTTACTCATTTCAAACAACCCTGTCATATAATCCCATTCACATTGAAATCAATCTCCATTTTAGAACAAGAAGAGCTGATAACCCCTGATCCTTCTCCATCTCCCATTCATATTTATTTTACAGTCGTGCTTTTTCCTAGAAAAAAAGAAATCAAAGAAACTTGTTACTCCCAGCAATGTTAATCTTGCTCGGTAGGCAATATTTGTAGAGATACTAATTTTAACTACATAAAAACAAATCCTGTTTCATTACAGGAAGGATAGATGAAATACCTGTCTTAGAGATTCTTTCTTCATGGAAGCATGTTTCTGTGACTTTCTAGAAAGTTTTAATTGAAAAAAAAAAATTAAAAATACAAATACAGTAGTGTATTGATGATGAAAATTGCAAATTTTTTGTTCTTTCCAACTCCTAGGATTCCTTAAATATGTTACTCCTATTTCTTTTGAAGTCTTGCCTCATTTTTTTTTTCCTGCGGCGAACATGTCCTCAATTTCTAAATATGGGCTTTTAACAAAAACAACCCCAAAAATTAACTGTCTGTCCATTCCCTTCTCTGCCATTTTTACATGCATTCTCCCTTTCATCTTCAGAGCCACTGACTAAATCTTTGCCCTGACTTTCTCTGTACTGAAGCTCTCTTTCATATCCACTCTTACCTGACATCTCTCTTGGGTTATCCTCTATCTCAGCTTGTCTGACATTTCTTTCTGGATGGTTCACTGTCAGCTCAGTGTGAGTACGCTAGAGACAGAAGTGCCCATTACTTTTCCCATCTTTTTTGTATTTATCATATGCCTGGAAATCATATAGTCTCTGTCTATTCTAAGTTCTCTGCATTACATAAAAACTAACAACTATTTCTTAATTTCATTTAAGTACTAAAAAAAACTCATTAGGAAAAAAATAAAACAATGTTTACCTATATGCTGATATTTTCTAATACTCAGTATACTGCTCTAAGACAGCCCTTCAGGTATTCTAAAATGAAGATGACTAAATTTTTCTTTGCTGTTTAGCCCCATTTCATGAAATTTATGACTCATCTCTCATTTCTGTAGGTAGCTTCTCGTTATTACCTTCAAAGTCCCTCACAGTTTCATTGTGTTTGCATATTAAATTGTCCTTCTTTACCATTCTACTGTTTTCTATCTAAACAATATATAATTTTTTTTTGCCTATTTTCCCAAACTGACAGTGTTTCCAGAGTATTATCCTAGCCTTTCCCATTGTTATATACCAGAAAAAAAGTGGATGACCGGTCTTTCAACATGCCTCCAAGAATTAGACTTCAAACAGGTTGATATTTGTGATTTCAAATTTATTCTGGTTATATGATGTTAGTTTAATCCTTTTTTTTCCCCTACTTAAAACTATCTTGAATTGAATATTTCAAAATGCTGTCAGTCTACATTACAAAAAAGTGAGAGCTTTGTTTGTATTAATATTTTCATATTTCATTAGAATCACTAATTTATAACTACCTGGTAGTGCAATGTAGTAATACATGAAAAGACTTCTAATAAATTTCTGCTTCTGAAAATTCCTTTACTTCAAAGAAAAATCTAAATAGCATATTTCCTAGATATATTTTAAACTAGCTGGAAAAATGCTGTAACAGATGTACTCCTTCAACTTAAGATATCAAGTGTTACAGAGAAGAATTTTGTCTTTCACCAATTTTCAAGCCATTTTCTTGCAAAACACTCTCTATTTCTTCTGTCTGATTAGCATCTTTCGTACTGAACTGACATCACAATAATGTGATTCAACACTATGAAGGTACAATATATATACCGTAAGTTTTCAATTTTTATATCATAGCTCAGATATTTGGGCTTGGATTTTTTCTTGTACCTCAAATAAGTTAACGATCCTTCTTTTAACAAAACCTGATGATTTTGAATGCTGCCATTGTTATTACATAGTTATAAAAGCAAATTTATGACAAGAAAATTTTCATATATTTACTGGGAATGCACTTCCCAGTCTAGATCCACTGGCTTACTCATGCTTTTTATTTTACGTTTGAATTTCCAATCATGTTTTTGCTGATATTTTTTACTTAGAGTAGTAGCATGATAAATAAATAACACTGAATAGTAGGAAGTACCATATCCTTCCCAAATCAGTCACTGGTAATTCTGTTATCCTTTATGTTCTCTAAATCCTCACATGTTTCCATGTTTCCTTGGAAGAGGATGGCAATAAATCCTTTATAAAATCTAATTCATCTGACCTACTGTTGTGGTTTAGCCATGCCAACAACGAAGCCCCACGTAGCCATTTGCTCACTGCCTGCCAGTGGGATGGGAGAGAGAATCAGAGGGGTAAAAGTGAGAAAACTCAAGGGTTGAGTTAAAGACACGTTAAGAAGTGAAAGCTGCAAAAGCACACACCAGCAAAGCAAAACAGGGAATTCTTTCACTCCTTCCCATGAGTGGGCAGGTGTTCAGCCATCTCCTAGAAAGCTGGGCTCCATCACACACATTGGTAACTTGGGGAAGACAAATGCTATCACTCAAAAGGCCCCCCTTCCCCTTCCCCCTTCTTCTCCCAGCTCTAGATGTTGTGCACGATGCCAGATGGTGTGGGAAATCCCTCTGGTCAGCTGGGGTCAGCTGTCCTGGCTGCATCCCTTCTCATCTCCTTTTGCACTTTTGCTTTATTTTCCAACAGTATTTAGTCTTGAACAGTACTGTGGGGAGGCTTTCTTTGTGATGTAAAAAAACCTAATGCACATAATTGCAACATACATTCGAACTGGTATTGAATATAAATATTAGTGGTAGACCAAATAATCACTGCAGAGATATTATGATATTTTAAAACCCTTTTGAAAAGCATGTAAAACAACACTAAAAATTGAACTAATTTCTAGCACAACACTGCAGCTCATTTCTCCATACAATTACCTTCATAACCAGAAACCAGCAGGCACATAGTTATATGGGGAATTGTAGTAATCATTCTTTTATTTAATCTTTTTTTGTTGTTGTTTTCTATTTTTCTTTTCCAATTATTACTGCTGTTACTATTGTTATTTCTTGATACTCAGGTATGGATAATCAGAATTTAACAAAGCAGCGTAAGTTTTACTTTAATGAGAACAAAGAGAATGTTATGCCTAGAAATAGTTTTGACTTAAATACTTAGAAGTTTTACCACTGGCAACAATGACCATGAAATTCAGAATGAATTCAGGTTCTAGGACAAGCTCTTCTGATTTTAAATCCTGGTGTCAAAGAGAAAAGATATAGAATCACAAAATCAATCACAGAATGGTTTGGATTGGACCTCCTATAGGGTTGTTCCTGTCCAGATGCCAGACACGCACCAAAGCTTCTCTCTCACACCCCTTTGCAGCTGGACAGGTGAGAGAAAATGCAACACAGTTCATGAGTTGAGACAAGGACAGGGAAAGAACACTCATGAAATACTGTCACAGGCAAAACAGACTTGAATTAGAGATATTAATTCATTACTAAAAAATCAGAGCGGGATAATAAGAAGTAAAAACAGACCTTAAAAACACCTTACCCCTATGTTGCAGTCCATGAGTCAGTGGTCACAGCAGCAGAACATTCAGAGAACTGATGGACAGGCCTGCAGAACACCAAGGTCTAACCCTCACTCTGGTTACAGTGAGCTCCCATGTTCCTAGTGGTTCTTTACATGTTTTAAGTTTATTGTTTCAGGAGTTCTGCACCCAGTGTTATGTATAAGTTCATGTTTATGTATTTCCCCTAGTTGCTTGTGTATTAGTTCTGGAACGTTCTCTCTTCTTTGATGTCCCATTGGTCTACTCATGTAATTCCCGCCCTTAAATTATCCCTACTGGATATTCCCCTGTTATCATCTCCTCGGTTGATCCCCATTGGTTGTTTCCCTTTGTTCCACTCCCATATGAAATACTGTGTTCTGTCTTACTCTGTTATTTTTTGTCTCTGGACCCTCCACCAGCGATAAACCAGCTGGAGCCCATACAAAAGACCCCTCTCTCATCCTTTGTCTCTGCTAACGCTTTTACACCACCTTTGTTTGGGGCTCGCTCCTTGTGAAGGAGCCAGCTTTCCCTGCTTGCTGCAGCTGACAGCTTTCCCTGCTTGCTGCAGCTGACAGCTTTCCCTGCTTGCTGCAGCCGACCCCTGCCTGCTGCAGCTGACACCAAGGAAATCCTGCAGCTGGATGCTGTGCTCCCTCGGGCAGCCCCAACAGTGTCACCCCTACCCCTCCCTCCTCATCTCTACATCCTCCCTGCCAGCAGTGCAGGGAGACAGGGAATGGAGGTTATGGTCAGTTCATCACAGGTTGTTTCTGCTGCTGCTCAGGGAAAAGAGTCTTTCTTCTGCTCCAGTGTGGGGTCCCTCCCATGGGAGACAATTCTCCATGGATTTCTCCAATGTGAGCCTATCTCATGGGCAACAGTTCTCCGTGAACTGCTCCAGCATGGGTGGCTCTACCATGAGGTGCAGTCCTTCAAGAACAGCTTGCTCCAAAGTGGGTTCCCAACAGGGTAACAAGTCCTACTAGGAAACCATGCTCCGGCATGGGCTCCTCTCTCCATGGGTCTACATGTACCTGCCGGGACCCTGCTCCAGCATGGAGCTCACATGGAGTCACAGCCACCTCTCAGGCATCCACCTGCTCCTACATGGGTCTCCTCCATGGGATACAGGTGGATCTCTTCATCGTTATGAACCTCCATGGGCTGCAGGAGCTCAACTGCCTCACCATGGCCTTCACCACGGACTGCAGAGGAATCTCTGCTCCAGTGCCTGGAGCATCTCCTGCCCCTCCTTCTCCACTGACCTTGGTGCCTGCAGAGTTGTTCTTATCACGTGTTCTCACTCCGCTGTTCTCTGGCTGCAATTGCATCTACACAATAACTTTTTTTCCCCTCTTCTTAATTAAATATGTTATCACAGAGATGTTGCCACTATTCCTGATTGGCCCAGTCTAGACCAGTGGCACATTTGTCTTGGAGCTGGCTGGAATTGTCTGTCCTGGATATAGAAGAAGCTTCTGTCAGCTTCTGACAGAAACCACCCCGTGTAGCCCCTGCCGATACCAAAACCTGGTCTACTCCTTTGCTATGGGCAGAGACATTTATTACTGCATCACTGTCCAGTCTGATTTTGAACACTTCAAGGAATGGGGAAATTTCTTCCTTATATTTAATTCCCTTATTTGTAGATACAACATCTTAATTTTTGAATAAACACTGTGACATTAGAAAAAGGCTATTTCCTTTATCCAAATCCTAACTGAACAACTCCTACCTTTTCCTCTACTGCAAGGCTTTTATGCTCTTCTCTTTTTACCCCTTTTATAAGGAAAGGACTTTTTCAGCCTCAAAAAACCCCCAAATATAGTCCTTAAAAAGGTTAGCTGCTGACCTAAATAAATTATTGGTTTTTACACATCTTTCAGGATTTCATGTAGACTATTTTGTGTATGTTCTTCTGAACAACATATAATTTAAGTGCCTACTTTAAATATGTCTGTTTAATGTGACCATTACAACATTTATAAGCTTACAATAATTTCAGTGTATTAAAAAAATTTGAAAACAATTTTAATGAAACATTTTTATTAAAAATTCCCTTTTTTTTTGTGAGTAGCTTCTCACTTACTTGACTGATTTATCGTTTGTATAACATGTCATTACAACAAAAAATATTGATAATTATATGTAAATAATTTGCTCAAATTTATATCCTTGATTATCCATGAGGAAGTTCCATGCTAGCAATAATCTGAAACCATATCTTTATAGTAGTCTTTATTGCTGCAAGCAGATGCCGTTGCATTCCTTACCTTTGCTACCTTTTAACGCACAGTAATTTTTAGGGTATATCAGATTCTCACTGCTGACCATTACTGAAAATAAATCAGTTAAATTTAACACCAGAAACTTAGGAATCTAATGCTCATTAGTACTTGCTAACCCTTTGTGCAGCACAGTATTTTCAGTTCTCCTATACGTTTGCAACTACTTTTTCCTGACTTCAACCATGCAATCAGATTCTAGGAATTTGAAGATGGCAGCTGACCAAAACTATTGCAAATTTAGGAAAGCAGTGAATTCTCTCTGATGTTCAGAGTTGTTCTCTTGCAAATCATATTCTTGGTACTATCTTGTTTTAACAAATATCTGGTCAGTCAAATGCAAACCTTAATTTAAAATACAAGTGTCCTTTAAATATAAGACACCATCCCCACTGGCATTATTCTATATATCTCTACTTCTAAATAAATCTGAATAACATTTTTTTTGGTTATTAACTCTATAAACATACGCAAACACAGTTTTAGATAGAACAAATAGATGGCAGTCAAATTTTAAATTGGAAAAGTTAAAATAGAGAAAAAAACCCAGATATACCTATACAAAATTACGTTTTCCAGGCAAGCTTCATAGAAAACAGAAAGAAAAAGTAATAAGAAAAATAATTCCAACTTTCTTTAGGGAAATTAATTTTTACTGAATTTGTTGATGTAGTTGCTGTCGAATCCAAGTCTTCAGAAGATAATTAATCTCGTTTCTTAAATTACTGCCTCAATTTGTAAGGTCTAGATTATTCTTAACATACTCCCACTTCTCATGGTCTTCGGTGGACTTATTCTTTCTCATATTACATTTTTGAAAGAAATTGAGGTGTGACCTTTCACAGGTAAGTTTTTGAAAGGATATAAAGTCACAAAATGATAGACTCACTTTCTGTTTGATTCACTGAATGGTAGAAATGTGGATAAAATACTATGCATTTAAAAGGAAGACTCTGACTTGTATCAAGAAGAAAGTTTCATTTAAGTATTTTTTTTTTCTTAGAAAGAAAAAACAACAATTTGCAAAATTTATATATGCTTCACTTTCCCCTATATCCCTTCACAGAGATATAGAAAAATATTAGTAGTTTTTAGTTATTAAAATTTCTGTATGTATGAAGAATCACTGAAGGATTTATTGATGCAACATTTTGGCACACATCACATTCTGTCAGTGCTGTACCTGGAGACATCTGTGTATTTCTAGGAAAAACAAAACTGCCTCTTTTTTTTTTTTTTTTTTTTCCTCTCTCTCTCTCTGCTTTCTAATTCAGTAAAAGTTCATATATGGCACTAATAGTGAGAAGGGACTTAAAAAGCTAATGTCTCAAAAACTGATCTGAATGTGCAGGTAAGTGAGGGACATGCAGGATCAATTTTAAGCGTCAGGTGAATTTTATTAACAATTATCAAGAATTATGTGCTCTCATTCATCCTAACATTCTCGACATTTAATTAGTTCCAGTGTACAGGAACACACTTCCACCACCTAATCAATAAAGTATGGCATATCATCTTTCGTTTAATTTCCTCGGGGTCAATTAATTCTTTCATATTCTTCACCCTGGAGAGACTAAAACCTCTGTTCTTCTCCGTCCTTCAGAGCAAAAACTCCTGTTTTCATGTGCTTTTGAAATGGACTGTTTAACACTTTTCTGCTTCAGTAATTGAGCAAAATGAATTCATATTTTTTGTCCAATCACCATCCTTTGTTTTTTTTGCCAAAAATGTGATTCCACAGTGCTTCAGACAATGGTGGCCAGGTTGGAGTTGTGGTTGGTGTACCCAATTCCCACTTCTATATAAGTATTTACTTGAAAAAAATGGGGAAGAAAAATTGGTATGTCAGAATAGGAAATCTTTAATTCTGAATCTTTAATCAATCCAAGTTGAAGTTGCTTGCGCTACGGAGATGATAAAATAGCCAAGTAGCATATAATCGTTAGTCAAGGTAGAAGGCTTTATGTCTCTCATGGTTAATTAAATATAAATGCAACAGTATGCAACTGCTTTATGCTATGCTTCCTGGGAATTAAGTGGTATCTCCAGTAATTATGGTTATTACTGGTGGTATAAAGTGTCTGATCTCTTCATAGTCATGTTAGAAATGTTTTGCAAACTATATTTGACAGAAGATGCAAAGAAACAAAAGGTAATCCTATGTTACGTGTATCAGAGATTCCTTACATAGTATAGAATTAGTATGGTAAAATCTTGGTACTATAAAACCTCTTACAGCAAGTCTAAACTAGTCAGCATTTTCTGGGGTTTTGTTTGTTTGCTTGTTTTGCTCTTTTTAATTTTTTTTTAGCATACACCTACGGTTAAGTTGTTGCTAGTGAACAAGTATATGGATGTATGGATATTTGTTTCTATAGGCAGGTTTTTTTGTGATTTTCAAGAAAATTGCCAATTCAGGGATTTTCACTTATACCTTCAACCTTTACCATGGAATAAGAGTATTGTAGAATAAGAGAATAATTTGGGTTGAAAGTGATCTTTAGAGGTCCTCCGGTCCAACCTCTTTCCCATTGGTAGGAACACCTTCTACAAGGCCAGGTTTCTCAAAGACCCATCTGACCTTGAATATCTTGGGGGATGAAGCATCCACAGCTTCCCTGGTCAAACAGTTCCAATGCTTCACCAACCATATAATATAATATTTATCCCTTATATCTAGCTTAAATTTACTCTCTTTTAGATAAAAAAAAAATTATCCTTTGCCTTATCATAACAGTCCATGCTAAAAAGCTTGTGCCCATTTTTCTTTACAAGCCCCCTTTCAGTACTGAAAGGCTACAATAAGGTCTCCCCAGAGCCTTCTCATCTCCAGGCTGAGCAACCTCAACTCTCAGACTTTCTTCACAGGAGAGGTGTTCCAGCTCTCTGACCACCTGTGCACCAAAGCAGTGGAGGCTTTTGCATTAGCTGAACATTTGAAAATCTACAAAACTAGAAGTACTTACTAAATAATACTCGGAAGAAAAAAAGCAAAACAAAATGAATAAAGAACCAATCCACATCCCCTTACAATATATGTTAGTTGAAGCATCTCATACTACCATTATCTCATTTACAAAACTGAAGAATCTATTTATTACTCCTCATACTGTCAAGCAACAGGTCTCAGACAAATGTGCAATAGAAAAATAGATGTCATATTCAAAAAATACTGCATCTCTGGAGAATTTCTGTCTAACTTCCTGAAATGTAGGAGTTTAAACTCATTCTGGTTCTGCTGTTTCACCTTGCTGTGGATGTTTACATTACTAAAAACTGCTTAACACTGAAAATCAGAATTCTCCAATCTGTGTGAAGTTCTGCAAACAAATTCCGGGGGAAAGATCATATTTCCAAACACAGGCAAGTAGTAACGAGCAATTACAATTCAATTGTAATATTTGTATGCTTTCTTGCTATCTGCTTTATTTGTCATTTGGTGCCTTCTTTCTTCAATTCCTCCTAAGCAGTTAAAATAGCTTTTAAAATGATAAACCATGCTATTATTGTTTTTCAATTCTACTTATTGATAATCATTATAATAAAAATTATATGCAATACTTGGATAATGCAAAGAAACATGAACTATATGTTGCAGAACCAAACTAGTATTTTCTTATTTTCAGTAAAACAGAAATTGGTTTCAAATTTTACCGGGGTGTATTGGAAACACAAAGGTAAACAGAAGTTTTCTGACAGAGTTATATTGCTGTAACATGAAGGAACTACTGGAAGGCAGAACAGTTTTTGCTATGAGTAAAATATAGATATTGTGTTTTTCTTGCCATCTCATTAAAAAAAAAAAGGCCAAAAAGAAAGAATAGAGGAAGATGATTGGATAATGAACACCTACAAATCTGCTTCTCTTCAAATAAATGAAGCTCTGGTGAAAATAGTGACAATTTTGCTATTAGACCCAAATATACAATTAATGGTATCACAGCTGCTCAAACAACCCATACAATAATTTTTAATTAACTATGTGGGGTGGTTTGATTTTAGTATATTGCACCAAACAGTTTGGAGCTGTCAAAGAACTTTGATGGTTCTACATCTATGTGAAGAGAAAAATTCACAGACATACTTTCAGAAGCTTTTGGAACTTAAAGTTAACAACATAGCTGCAAGTACTTGGTCTGGACGTTGTTGATAAAGTAGATAAATGCAGTATATATAATTATGTTCCAAGAATAGAATGTACAATAACCATAGCAATCCAACCAGCTCCTGACAGATTTCTGTTTTAAAATCTAATCTGCGGGTACCAGGCACCTGGATGAAGCACACATTAAATCTCATACCATATCACTGTATGTCTTGTTCTATCAAGCTGATGTTTCATATTGAAACTGAATTCATTGAAAATTATTTGCTTTCTTCAATGAGTTTTTGCTTCATATGTTACTGATACATTTCACTGTATGAAATTATATTGAATAATATAATCAAGAGGCCAAAAAATAATTTAGCTATGACAAGAAAAATTTTGTTAGATGGATTTACATAAGACATGTATTTATATCAAGGTGTTCTTGTCTTACTTGCTATCAACTCAGCCACATGAAAAAAAAAACATGAACAGCATCAACAAATTTGACGTATATCCAATGTTACTCTAAAAAGTTAATAGTTACAATTACATGCTACCTGGATGGCATTTATACATTTCTGAAAATTGCTTCTTGACAAGTTCAACACCAGTTTCATTTTACATTGGTTTACATTACTTTGTGTACTTAAAGCTTTAGAGAGCTAAGGCATGACTAACATTTTTGCATTACTCTTCAACGTGGTAGCAAATAACTTCCTCCTGAAGAAGAGGAAGTTGTCTGTGAAGCCTTATGTTTATATATATCTATATCTATATCTATATATATATATAGATATCTATATATATATCTGTACTGTGAAAACGAGGACTCTCTTCATAACCCACTGCATAACATAAAGTACAGAGAACAAAAGAGTTCAATATTAATTTTCTTTCACTTCAATATATAATGTCAACTCTGGACAGGAGGAGAGCAGACTTCAGGCTGCTCAGGGAACTAGTAAGTCCCCTGGGTAAAATGTTTTTGCAGGTTCTGGCATACATTAGTGCTGGTCACTTTTTAAACATCACATCTTAAGGGCACAAGAGCAGGCAATTCCTAAATGTTGCAAATCGAGCAGAGGAGGCAGAAGGCTGGCTTGACTGAACAAGATTCTTCTTTTGGAAATAAGATGGAAAAGGAAAATCCATGTTCAGTTGAAGCAAGGTCTCAGAAAAATGTGCAAATGGAAGCAAGGTCATGTGGGAAGAACACAAAGATGCTGCTTGCCACTGTAAGGAGAAAATTCATGTGGCCAAAGCTCAGCTGGAGATAAAACTGGACAGAAATGTTGGAGACAGTGAAAATAATTTTTTTCAAATATTTTAATGGCAAAAGGCAGTGTGAAAATAACATCATCTCATAAACAGGGACATGGACAAGACAGAGGTGTGTTATGCATTCTTTGCCTCTGTCTTCAATACAGATGATGGACTAAGGGGATCTCAGTGTCCTGTGGGAATGACCAACCCCAGTTGACCCTGAACTTGTGCAGGATCTGTGTTACCACCATTTGTGACTGGCCCTGCCTTGGCCAGGGGCACACCTGTTTTGGAGCCAGCTGGCATTGGCTCTGCTGGACATGGAGGAAGCTTCTGGTGACTGCTCAGAGAAGCCACCCTTGTAGACTCTCCAAAACCTGGTCAAACAAAACCCAATAAATACATGTACAATTCTAGATTAAAATCAGGCTTGTCATGCTACACCCTTTAATCTGGTTTCTCAACCTGTTCTAGAGCTGTGAAGAGAAAAGACTTTTCCAGTGTGTTTCCTGTTCCTTCATCATCACTTCCATTTTTCTCATGCTAAGTGCACAAATACACTATCCTGACAATTTGTCTGAGGTTCCTTAGTTCACACTGGTAGCCAGCATTTAGTTCTGCCCGCAATATGCCTTGTCCTACATTGTATCCAATATGGCATTTGTTTCTGCACATGCTTAGAAAAATCTTAATTCAGGCCTCTGCTATTGGGAAAAAACTGAAGGCAAGGGGTACCAAATGATGAATAAACTCTGAAATGGGTCATTTGTGTCCATTAAATTAAAACACTACAGATTAATAATATCTGTTAATGTCTTGGAGGGGGCAGTTTCCGTTTCAGAGTTTTTCTGAGCGGACACGTATCCATCATCGGCTATGCTAAGAAACCTGGGAAAGCTGAGACAGTGAAGTGTACATAATCTTGTTTTGAGAGTCCAGTTATACAGGAAAGCTAACAAAGAGCTAACTATAGGAAACTTATTCATAAGAAATCAATTTCTGTGAAAGCTAAAGAAGAGATAAATATGCTTTCTTGGCCAAATATGAGGTATTCTGGTAATCCAGAAGCCATCAACTGAGCAATGATAATTGATATTCCAGTCATAAACTAAAAAGAACATGTACAGTGCATTTATTCACTTTGCAACTTTCAAGATTTTTCTTGTACCACTGTTACCTTATTCAAAGCCTGAATTTGTTTCACTTCAGCTTCCTGCCAACAAATCTAATTACATTTTCTATGCCTGATAAAACAATGTTTTCTAACATTCTTTAAGTGCTTTAAAACTGTCATTGAACCACCTGCAAACTTTTTTTAACAAGCAATTGCATCAGAATCTCTGGGTTTAGATCTCAGGGAAAAAAGAAAAAAACCCAAACCAACAGCCTTGTCAATAATCCCTATGACTGTTTCTTTGCATCTTTAATTTTTGATAACTATTTAGAATTGGAGATTTTAGAACCAAAAGGAGTAATCCCATGTTGGTCATATATGGAAGTACTGATTTTTTCCTTCTGTGAAGTTACATTTTTAGTCCTATTGGACCAACAACTGGATGATAATGTAATAGGTAGCTTGTGTTTTGTAGATTTTCCTAATGACCACAAGTCTTCTGTAAGTCACTGTTTTCAGAGATAAGGTTGCTGTACAGAAAATATAGCTTGTAATTAATTAATTTTTCTTGCTATTGTATTGAGAGAAACCTTGTTCCACTGCAAAAGGCTTACTAAATAACTCAGAGCACTATACAATAATTTTTTTCCATCTTGCTGAACAGCTTGAGTCATCTCCAAATAAAATGTGTGGATTATTTTCTTTCATGTCATTGTTAAGAATAATTAATGAATGGTTAAGAACCAAGAATCAAGATTTTCTAAAATGTCATGTCTTCGTTTAAGTTGTACATTTACATTAAGATGTGAATAATTTAGTAATTTTTAATCCCCATAAGCAGTGTCATTTTAAATTCCATTCTATCATTTGCTGAGATGTGTGTGATTTCTGACAGATGAAGTACTAAAAAAGAAAAAACGTAGTTTTATCAAAAATGTTACCAAAATAATTCTAAAGGATGTTGGTTATTTTTTTTTTCATAAACTACACTCACTGAAATAATTTTCATTGCTATCCTTCACTTATTTGTTCATTGTTTTCTTTGTAAGGTGTTCCTTATTTTTTCCAAAATCAATATTCTGATGACTCAATAGCTAAGTAAGACGCATCTGTAAGAATTTTCAAACAGTGCCACATTAGCTGTCTTCCAACACTAGAACATTTCTAATTTCTTATGACTTATTGAAAACCAATTCATCTGGTTCTTTTGAAGCTCTGAAATGATAATTATCTCACCAGTAAAAACCTCACCAGTAGTGAGGCAAGATGTCACATGCAATCATGGTAGACATATAGTAAAACCTAGAGGGTTCTTTGCTGAGGTTTTTGTTGGGTTAGTTGGTTAGGTTTGTTTTGCTGGGATTTTTCTACAAAATGTGTTAATTTCTTTTCCAGGAACTGAAAAGAATGTGATCTAAGATAAACTGTGCCAAAAAACCCAAAAATGTACATATATCAAAACATAGCAGTTGATTCAGATTGCTAGAGTGAATTACTTGCCTCATAATCAGTATGTGTTCTGCCACTGACTCCCATCAAGACAGGATTATACTTCTCTTCTTTGTACAGTAAGATTTTGATGTGTGAGACAGTTTGCTTCTCAGAAATACATAGAGGGGTTTTTTTTTTTAGCACTTTTACACATTCTTTATTCTCCTATCTGTAAAATTATTTCTCTGGGGAGTCATAGAAAGCCTAGGAAAAGCTGCATTTATTTAATAATTGAAATGTTTCATAAGACTACTAGTATTATAGTAGTTATTATTGAGTATATTATTGAGTATTATTATTGAGTATAACTACTATACTCAACCAGCTTTCTGTAGCTGGCACTCAATTTAGTCATTATTTGTCTCATCTAACATAGCTACTTTGACAAAAATCAGTCAGTAACTATTGCTAAACCCAGTTTTATTTAATATACAAATATATTTGATTAATAAGCTTCATACAGAAGCTTTGTGAGATTGTTACTAAACACATACAGAGAAACAGAATACCCTATCTTAAAATTAAACACCTAATTAGCCACAACTTGTAAAAAACTTAAAAAATAAATAAAAGAAGGATGTAATTTCCTTGAAAGCAGAAAAGGATATGAAATTATAAAAGAGCACAATATTTTTGCATTTAATATCTGGCTTGCTTGCAGGGTCATGAAAAACCCTATATTTAGAGATTGAGGTGAGTGGAAGCTTTTTCAATGGAATTGAAGGTCACAGCAGATGATTTAGTAGTTTTATTGCCACTGGGAAGAGCTCAGTGTAATGTCAAAATGAAACAGCAGTACAAGTGAAAACAAAAGCAATTATAACATACATGATTTAGGGTCATGTTCCTGTGCTACATTTCAACTCAGTTAAACTAAGCAGTCTTTGGATAGTATTTGTTCCAAACCTAAAATTCCCTAAGGCTAGTCTGACAAGCCTAGAAAGAAATCAATTCATAAGTAAATGATAGCTTAAACAAAAAGTTCAAAATTGGATAAAAAGTGTGTAATTGCATTATATTAATTCAAAGCTACATTTTTCAGAAGAAAAATTCTTCACATATTCACTAAATTATGATCTTTTTAAGGTCAAGATAAACATATATAATTACTTTCTCACTTTTAAATAATGCTTCACTTAAAAAATCCAAGTATGACCAAATTGGAAAGTTTTGCTTTCAGCAACATTAATTCCTACTGGTTTCTAAGTAATTTCCTTAAAATCATCATCCAAAGATAATTTTCAAAAAATGAAAACTCAGCCTGTCTCTTGAACAGACTATGAATATCTCAGGATATTTGGAATCTGGACAGAGTCAGGTTCTATGACTTAGTATATATGTATATACATTTTCAGAGCTAATCATTAGGAAACACCTTGATTATGGTCACACTTAAATTCCATTAAGGTAAATGAGATTTAAGTTCATACGTTGTACATAATATATCTGCAGACGGATTATCACAGTATAATCTAAACTTAATTTTGAAGTTTCCTTTACAGAAATGAAGAAAACATTGGACTTTTTATAAGAATATTTAAAAGATGAAAGATTCCTTATGCTCTCACCTTTTCCTTCTTTTTCCATACACTGTTGAGGAACGCCAGACAACCAGCTTCATCTAGATCATTAACATTTAATGACAGCTAAAACCAGGTGATTGTCAGCCTTAGTGAGTGACAGAAGAAAAGGTATTAGTTGAATATTCTAGTTTTGTTCTATCAAATGACTTATTTTTCATAGACTGATGAATAAACATTATTTACTTCCATTTCTAAATATACTGGTTTTATACAAAATGCCTTTGACCAACAAGGCAGGACAAGGAATTAGCAACATTGCCTTTACTTCTTTTCTTTTTGGTATCTTGAATCAAGTGGGTCTCCTCTGGCAAGCCTCCAGCTTCATCCTTTTCTTCCTTGCATTATTTTTCTAAGAGCCATGTATTGCTTCTACCAATAAATCTCTTCTGGAAGCTACTATTAAGTATATGAGACTTTCCAGAGAGCAAAAGAACTTGAAGAATTAATAAAACACAGCTACTGACATGAAAAACTGTATCAATTGGTTTACTATGTATCAATACTATCGGAAGAATTTTAAGCAGGGATGTTGATTTGGCCTATGAAGACAATGTTACATTAATTCTAAAAGAAACATTAAATTCTATAAGAAACAAACAAACAAAAAGAATGCATTTTCCCTAAGTTGTTTGTGGCTGTTGAATGCTTCTGCCACTTTTTAACCACTAAATTTATGCCATAAGTAATAAATTAAACAGTGTCATAGAACTTGGCACTGGCAAAATATATTTAAACTGCAGATCCTAGTACACTTTTATTCCATTAAAACTGCTCTCCCCAATAACCCTTGTGCACAGTTTGGGAGATAGGCCAGGAGCTGCTCTCAGTAGGCAGTTTACTGAAGCCACACTTTTCAGGGGTCTGAGAGCTTAATGGCATGGCTGTGGGCCAGTCTGACAAAAGGCTGCAGTCCCAATGAATGGCTTCAGAAATTTTTTAGTTATTACTGCAACAATCTAGCCTTAAAAACCTTAACCAAAAAAACAATTTGTGAGGAACTTCACATGGCATGTAATTAAAAAAAAAAAAAAAAATCCTAACACTAAAGGGAAAAAAAGAAAAAGCGTTTTGTACATTGAACAAAAATTATCTTAAAGACCATGTTTCGAGAAGCATAAAGAATGAGAGAATTGGTCCAACCTATTGTTTTCTGTCAAGTCCAGCACCCCTTCAGAGAGGTATTTGTTTTTGTAGTGACTCAGAAGAATGTAGAGCAGCTTTTATTGGGTTATATAATTTGATGTGTGTATATATATATAAATATAAATATGGTATTACAATGACAAGATCTTTGTCTTTTGACATTTATCATAGTTAAAATTATATCTTAACAAGAAAGGAAACCATGAGGAAAAAGTGAGAAAGATAGCTATAGAGAAACAAAGGAAAGAAAAATCACCTTATGAGAAGTTATATTAGTTTCTTATATTTTGAACTGGACCTTCTATTAAAATAATATAAATAGGACAGGGAAGTAGTTCAGAATGCAAAGCATAAAGATAAGCAGATTAAAAAGCAAATCCAAGAAGATGTGTGGTAAGATTAAAGGCTTCTCTTGTAAAAATCTTCAAAGGGAGTCCAAATTATTAGCAGATGCAATGAAGATATGCCTGCATTTGGAAGGCTGGAGTATGTAGATCAACAGAGAAGTAATCTGTGCCTGGAGATTACTGTTGAACAAGAGAGAGCACATTCAATAACTCATTAAAAATCTCAGGCTAATAAAAGGCCACCAGTAGAACTAAGGTGATTTTTTTTCAGGGTATCAGCATTCTGTGAAGGAGATAGAAATGGCATAATCAAAATATTACTTAATTGAGAAATGAGAGTTTCTGTCCCAATTGCTGCTGTCCTGAGGTGTATCTGTTGAGGAGGAGGAGAAGGGGAAGTACAAATTGTTTTTCCTCCACCCATAACATAGAATGTGAGTGAATTTTCCATATACACCTTATTGACATATCTGAATGAACATTGTCATTCTCCACTAGAAACACTGAAAAGAATTTGGTGGTTGATTATAAGGAAATAGCACATTTTCTGCCAGGCCTGAAAATAGGTTAAGGGTACAAAAAAGTCTGTACGGTGCTGGAGTAAAAGAGAATTTGATGGCAGAGAAACTGGATGAGAAGTCACCTATATTTTCATTAAGAAGGTTATAGTCAGGAAAGAGAAGACTTTTTTAAAAACATTGGAAGAGTCTGCTTAGAGTTCAGCCTACTTTGAGGTAGAACTGACCATCCCTCTGTTCATCAAAGGACGCTGAAGGCTTTCATCTCTAAAACTTATGTATGTGAAAATGCTTAAGAAAAAAGGCTGTCTCAGTTAATTTTCATCCTAATTCATGCATCTTTACAGATTTGATGATTTCAGTTCTAGCTATTCCCTTTGAATTATCAATCTTCAAAGGTTTTTTCCTGGAGTTAGGTAGCTCTTCACCAGATTTTTGCACATACATAGTGTAGTGTAAAACAAAGCAACCAGAAATGGTAGTTCCACCATGAATGTTTGTAGTCCCAGGTAGATAAAGACTATTTCTTCTTTAAGACTTTCCAAATACAAGCAATTTCTGAGTTTCATGTTTGTCTTCAAACCAGTTCAGCCAAAAATATAGCATTTAAAATGAAATAAAATTAACAGGAACCGTATTAACTATCTTCTGGGTAGTATTCAAGGAATTTTTTTTTTTTTCTCCTTAAGAATCAAAGTTTACAAACTTTGTGACACACCAGCCTATTAATTCCTCAAGTCCAGGCTTTGTCAAAACAGCTAATGCTTACTCTCTTGCTTCTTTTATATGTACTGGTTTGTTATGTTGAACCATGAATTACTAATTTAAAAAACTATATGATTTTTACATATGATATGCTGAAAACAAACAAGTAGCTGATTAGTTGAAATTTCATTCAGATTAAGAGGCAAATATGTGGATGACTTCTGAAGAACAGGCTTCTTAGTAATCATTTAATCACAGATATATGCTCTTAACTAAAGATAAGAAACAGATTATTCTCTTGATCCAGTTCCTTACCTGACTGGCCATGTTCTGCTACTGGAATTTAAACTTTTGTGAGCCAAGTAAAAGAGAACCAAAAGCTTCATTCATTTTAATAGTTAAATATACACAGAAAGCTTTTAAGATACATAAACAGAAATAGCTTACAAAGAAATTGTTTACAGATGCAGTCATTTGAAAGCAGAACTGAAAAAATAAGGCTTGAATGAGTTTCAAGAACAAACAGCAGAGAAAATTCCTATCTAAAAGCTCTGACGTAATCAAGCAATAGAGATTGCCAGACTGCATGAGCACCTGATGTTGGTCATTAAAAGCCAAAGTATTAAATTGCTGAAACCCCGGGAAGCCTGTGTCATCTTGTTAAGTGCTGGATTTGTAACTATTTTAAAAGATAAATCTGCTAGAATCTGTGTGAAACCATTTGGAACATTTTCCCATCAAAATGCAAGGTTTCAAGCTAGCCCAGACATGCAGCTTAAAACACTATATTCCTGAAGTGGTGATTGGAACAGCTGTAAAAACCAGAGTGTGCAAGATTCGAGCTGAGAAGGGCTAGCTGTACAAAAGGCAGAAACTTGAAAGATTAAAACAGATCTTGACAGATGGGACTTTTTCATACAATGAATCATAAACAAACAAGGAAAAGCTTGCAGAAATGATTGAAAGAAATTATATGACAATATCTATCCAAAGAAGGTGTAATCTTTTAGTAATCAAGTATCTGAAAAACTGTAAGAGTAAAAACAAAACCAATATTTTAAAAAAGGAAAAAAAAAGTGCTTAATGGATAAGAATTTCTTGAACTGAATATTAAACATATTTTCCTCTGGTGTGATATAAATTGGTGCCATTTTGAAGCAATTTCATAACAATCAAAATGGAATTAGAAAGTAAAATAACAGTACAGAACCTGCCACTGTGTTGGCAATAACAGTTGTGTTCTCATTTCTGTTGACACTGTCAGATAGTACAGCAAGCTTCAAGAAACAAGTGTTATGTTTGGTTCTTATCTACTGTACAGGGAAGATTTATTTACTGTGAAATACTGCATTGCACATTTTTAAATGATGATCAGAGTTAAGTTTTTAAGTAAGGGCAGAGAAGAGAAATTGTCGCATTTCAGGTTTAACAGTCGTGTTTATGACAGAGTGAAATAAAACTGGATTTGATCTACAATAAAGATTTGCACTTGAGAATTCACACATTACCTATTCAATGGCAGGTTTATGTGGCATTTTTCAAGATCACTTAGAGCATTTGTTTATTAAGGACTTCTTTTTTTGTGTCTTTGTGACTAAGTACAGAATAAAAGTTAAGCTAAATTTGATCACTGACCTTTTGCAGTTCTTGTCGTAGTTCTGTTTAAAAGCAATGGAAATAAACAGAGTACACATTTTCTTTATTTTCTATACTATTCGAGTAATTTTTCATTAATGCCCTTTCTTTACTATTTCTTTACAAAACTCAGTTTCAAATAACTCATTAATTTTAAGTTTTTCCCATACATATTAAATAATGTTCAGAGTCCATGAACATTTAAGAACATAAATATATATTTTTATATCAATTCAATGGTCCTCTTTTTTACAGGAAGGCCTCAAAAATAATAAAATCTCAGAAGCAGCATTGGGAATTTAGAGAAGAAGATTGAGTTATTCAATCAAATCTACATCTTATTTCCTTAATATAAATATATATATGTGTGTGTGTGTGTGTGTGTGTTTCCTTAAGCTAGCACTGAAAATACAACTGAAAAAAAAGATATGATTTTTAATCTACAATTATTTGTAAAGTTTTGTCTTCTACATGCACAGGTGAGCTATAATTACTTTAATTACTTGAAATAAGTGTAATGAACATAAAGATGGAAGTAGTGCAAAAGACTTGAAAGAATTTGCTTGTGTAATATATTGAAAATTTTCTGAATAGAAGAAGTAAAATTGATTTTATGTAACATAGAACTTGCTAAGAATATTAATCCTGACCTATACAGTAAATCTGATGCAATCAATGGAAGTAAAACACTTTATAAGAGAATATGGAATTCCAGAGGCTTATATCCTCTGTTATTAAGCTTCATAATTAAAAATTATTGTGACATATTTGCATTAAAGCTTCATCAATCTGAGTTACTTTACTTTTTAACCCAAATTTTCATTGTCTTCTATTGTTGGACTGCCGATTCAGCCTCTACAACAATCTCTGAGCATCATCAAAAAAAATCTATGTGAATTTTATGACTAGTAAAAGTGTTCATTAGATTTTTTTCTCTGTATCTACTGGAAAAGAAATACATCAAATATAAATTCTTTCTTTCATGAGAGATAGAGCATTCTATGAAACTTTAATAAAATTTGCCTGAAGGCCTGAAGAATGTCACAGCTAAACATAATATAAAAACAGAGCTATATTTTAGCTTGGTGTTTTTATACACTTTATTGCAAAGAAAGTACAAGGTTGTTATCAAGACTTAAAGGAAGTATGTGCTATATCATTATTAGGTTTGAATTTTAAGAGTAGTGTAAAAAGTAATCTTCAATATACTATTCATACATTGTTGATATGTTCTATGACAGTGAGAAAAACATGAATGTAAAAAAAATGAGTGAACTTATCCACATATTCTTGAACTTCAAAAAAATTGTTCTAAATACAAGCAGTAATTAGAAAAAATATATTCTTACTTTATCACTCAGAACTAATTTTTTACATTTTCATCATCACTGTCTTTGACATGAAAATTTGTTTTGTTAGTAAATCTGCCTAATTCAATTTTTTTCAAACCACTCATTACCATTTGGATTATAATAAGAATAGAAAAGGAAAAGCAAATCTAAAAAATTGAATTTTCCTTTTTTCCTAAGGAGAGACTATCAGTCAGAATGTAAATTGCATATTAAAATTTACATCAAAATGTGATTAGTTAAAAGAGAAATTCTGCAATCAGAGTTGGTATTAATGAATTTTTCTTATAGCAAAAACCTAGTCTTCATCAGTTTTCCATCACTTGCGTACCTCTAAGGAAAACAAAACCCACAGGAAACAGATACAGGATTAAACACTATGACGTATGATAAGGGGCATTATTATGCTATCATAAAGTATTTTTCTCAACTTTCAACTGAGCCTGAAATTTCTTAGTTACCCAAATAAAAATTTGCTCATACTTACAAGATATTTCACTTGAAAGTGAAACATTATGAGGCATTACCATTGCCAGTGAAAGATCGCTTATGATGGAACACTTATTTTTATCTAGAACACTCTTGTCACTTGCCAGTGGGATATGACACTCCACAGCATTAAAGGTAGTGTACCAAGAGCTAATAGACAGACATTTCCTAAGAGTGCAGTTAAACAGCATGATTAGACTTAATTGCAAGTGCAAATGGGAAGATATACATAAGGTCCTGTCACTCAGACTTGTTATTATATCAGTGTTTAATGACACTTTTAAATAAGTTCAGGTAGAATTGTGCTTTAAACAGAGGTAGGATTCCATTAAGAGGTGGCATCATAGGATTTTTCCAAACAACACTGGGGAATGCTGTTGCACCTGTTAAAATCTAAAGGCAAATATTTGCTGATAAAAAGGAAGAACTTTAAACTTGAAAAATATTTTCATTAAATTTTAAGTAACTCTTTCTCTGAACAAGACCTACTATGAAAACTCTAAGACAGAAGAGAAAATAGATGTTATTCTTTACCTTGAGTAAGCACTACTATGAGTCCTCAATATTGTTAAGAGGCATTACACTGTGGAATTTGTGAATTAAACCTTGGTTACTGTGCAGGGATTTCCTGAAAATGTAGCTAATTGCACAATTAGATCTGAACATTTCCTCAAATAGATCCAAATTGTTTGTCCATAAAACCTAATTTCTTAAAGAATTTCTCATCAATATTAAGTAATTGTATCATGACCAAGTATTAGAAACAGGATATTAATCTTGAGTGCCACATTCATATGTCATTTAATATAAAACATCAACTTGATTAATATAAAACATCAACTTGATTATAAATTAGTGTGTACCAGAACCCATTCAGTCTGCACCTGAAAGGCACTGACAGACATTTTCTAAGTTTTGTAAATCAGCCATAGACTTCAAGCATATGGGTAGAACAAAAAATAAACAGCTGGGTTAGGTAACATTTTACTGCATTCTAGCATAAGCAGTTCTACTAAAATAAGATTATAAAAGCACTTTTTCTTTTTCCCAAAATGGGGGATGTACTAGAGAACAAAATATTGAGGAGATGAAACAATATGTTTTATGGTATGTTTTTCAGCATAAGGATTTTCTCTCATAGCCGGAGACTTCATGAACTTTTCACTTCATTGGACTGTTACTGGAGGAGTGTGGACTATTGTGAAAACTTTGATATTAGTATAAAGCTTACAAAACAGTCAGTTAAGTTGTTATTATTTAGGATTTGAGGTTAGTGCAACGTTTTTAGTAATACACAAGAAGGCTTTGTAAGAATTGTTGCAAGAGTTTCCTTTAGTCTTCATAATGATTTAAAAATATACCTAAGAAAACAGTTTGAAATTAATTTTTCATAAAGACTGAAGCAATTTCAGCTTCCAGTTGTCCTTCTTAGTCATGATGTTACTTGAACTTATTCTTTGTCCAAGAACTACATTGTACTTATTTACTATAAGCATTTTTTTCATGCAGACAATCTCTCTTGAAAAACATGGATTTGTTTTACAGCTGCACACGTAGGAATCAGATTTTGCAAAGATCTGAAGTTGGTCAGCAGTACCTGTGGGTGCAATGGAGAAAATTCTTGGCCTGTGAGAAAAAGATTAGGCTGATGATGGGGAAGAAATGCTTTAAAGTGGAGACAGGGAAGAGATCATCATTGGAAGAGCTTTTCCATGTTTGTTAACGTAAAAAGGCAGAGAAGTCCAGGTTACAGATGAGGACAACAGGAATTTTCTGCTATTCCGTTTTCATCTTATTTGTCATTCTTCAATGAGGAAATATTTTCACTGTGCTAAGAGCAAAAGACAACAGATAAAGCACCAGCTCATGTTGCCCTGACATGTGGTCAATCGCAGTGGAATCCTGAAACTAGAGGACTAAATCTTGTGAGAGAAATAAGCTGTAATCTGGCTGCTGTGTATAGAGACTCTTCCTTCATTTTTGCTTGGGCATGTGTTTTGTTGGCAAAGAAGACCAAAAATTTATGTGAAGTCCCACAAGTAGGTCATTTCCACCAATTCAACTGCTTATACATCTAGTAATTTTAGCATAAACTTTTATTCTGGATGTATATTTAAGACAATATTGTGATGACAGTATTGGTAGATAATTTCCACAATTTGTGATACTCAGAAGAATAAATATGAAATATAAAGGAAAGAAGCAATGGTCATGGGCAGCTGGAATTTTGTTTGCTATTAGCACTTTTACTGAGCAGCCACTAGGACCAGTGGTAATCTGTGAACTCTAAACATGTACTTAACCTCAAACAAGTTTAGCCTTGTCCTGCATGCTGAGATATGATTAAAGGACTGTGGGAAACATTGACCTTAATTAACGACATATGTGTAGCTTGTATTTGAGCATTGTCCTCAATGTAGTGATGCCATGAAGATTTTTTGCCTTTTCTTTTATACCCCTGTTATACCTTTTTACAACTTCTGTATTGTTTAATGCTTTTTGCCTACATTCTTGGACTTGTTTATCAAGCTAGCAGACTCAACATTTTAGAAGCTTCATAGGTGGAGGATAGTGTGCCCCAGACCCCAAGGTCCTCTCCAGAACACATTCTGTAAACTAAGATAGAACCATCCAGGGGAAGGTTCCTTGGGGAGGGGGGCTCATTCAAGCCTCTCATTAGGGAATTTTTGATAGATATGCTAATTATAGGACCTGTAATGTTATACCAGATCTTTTGGGGGGTGCATTGCGTGTGCATTGAGGTGCATTCGATCTGGACGTGGTGCACATAAAGATCCTTAAAGTAAATACCAAGGTAAAATCCCTTTTTCCCTTCTAACCATGTTTGACTCTTGATTTTAAGACCAGGAAAAGGCACCAGTAGAAAACTAGATACTTGTGTGTCATGTCATACCTAACCTAATGAGATATTTATAGTAGGTCAAGGAAAATTAAAACGAAAATTCCTGCTTCTCTGCATTCACAACAATAGGAGTTGGAAGTGACTCATGTTAACAGTTAAGATGTCTTCAATCAAGCCAAACCAAGCATGCCTTCAATTTCTGTAGTCCCATATTCATCTTACTTTGGATTGAACTGATTTTTAAAGGTCATTTGGAGATATATATAATTAATTCTAATATATATTACTTTTACATATATATGCCTTTATAAAAAAACATATGTAGCTTTCATTTACGATAGTTAAATATGCTAAGAAAACAGGAGTTTCCACTAGTTACTGCATTTTGCACTCCTTCAGGACTTAAGGAGAATGTTCAGCTCTGTGCTCATGGTGTTTATTATTTTGGAATTAATTAAAGCACTTATATTGTAAACCACAAGGGACAGATATACAGTTTCAATTTTGATAGGGATTTGGATTACTTTCAGGGCTCTGTTTCCTGATGTAATATTTGAACACTTCAATTTAATCTAAAACATTAAATGTGCTTGCCCATCAACCTAAAAGGTAGAGAAGCATGCTTAGAAAGTAAGGAAAGAAAGTATTGCAGAATGCCACACTGCTTACCTAAACAGTCTGCCTGATAGTACAGGGCTCTCTAACTATAGATGATAGGATCCATCTGTCACTTCCCTACTATCAGTGTGGTTTTATTCTATTTTTTTAAACTATTTTTCCTATTATTTTGTTAGCTTCAAAATTAACATTTGTACAATGCCGGTTATGTAAACCTTACTATATGACAACAGTAATGTGTGTCTCTTTTTTTTTTTTTTTTTTTTAAACATAGAATCAGAGAAAACAAGCCTCTATATAAATTTTTTCACTTATACAACTTCCACCCAGCAGATATGCAATAGACATGGACTTTTCCAACCAGATTTTCTTTAAAACTCTATTAATCATCAGAGGGCTTAAATACTCAGTAAGAAATACCTGACTAATAAATTTACGGTCAAGTTTCAGAAACATTTTCAGTTCTACATGGCCATTCTTGACTCATGTAGTTTGTTTCATCTGTACAAATGACAGTTATTCACTGAAAATATAATCATAACTATTTGGACTGTGATAGTTGGCCATTGATGTTGCTTACAGTATCAGAACAATGCCTTAAAACAATTGTAGGCTGTTTAAAAAGGAATCATGAACCTTACAGACCTGAATGCAGTGGCTGACAATTTCTTTTAGAGCTCAAGAAGGATCAAAAGACAAATATATGTTTTTGTTTGAAGGTTTCAAGCTTGGGAAGATGCAGTGCAAGGAGCTGGGGTGGCAGAAAAGACAAAATATTTGTACATAACCTTTTTTCATGTGAATTAGAAACAAATTCCAGATAAACTTATATCTAGTACATTATAATTGAAGCAATATTTTATACATTTAACAGTAACAGTGTGGAATAAAAGTTCTTTAATTGTTTCTTAACTTTAAAGAGTTAATTTTTTCCTCCTGTGCTTTCTCAGGGTATTTTCAGAGTGCAAACAAACTGGAATAATAACTCGAAGCAGTTATGAATTTCAATATCATTACAGAAACAAGATAGGGACAGATTAACTATGCATGTCTTCTCTGTAGTAGATTCAAGTAAAATCAAATCCAAAATATTCTTTAAATTGTTGCAAGAGCTGAAGCCTTTTCAAGATGGACAATGCAAGACAGAAAGAAAATTCCAGAATTATCTGTAGAGGCTATTTTAATGTTATAGCAAAATTGAATGAATGTCTTATATACCAAATCACATAAGCTTATAAAACAGTGATTTCTTTTTAAACAACACCATAAAATAAATAGCAGATTTTTTTTTTTATTGCTTTCAAAACTTTGTGCATATTTTGTCCGAGACTGCTATTATAAACCAATTACTGCTACTGAAATGGATATTGGGATATTCAAAGATCTCTCTGCAGGCAGAGTAAAAAGATTTGGTGCACCTGTGGTTTAAACTAAATCACTCAGTGGTTTGTCTTCACTGTGATTGTTTTCAGAAGAGAATTGAAGGGATAAATTAATCTGAATGAAAACTGTTCTCAAGTATCAAGCATCATTTTCTACACTGTTGTGGTTAGATGTCTTAGAAGGTACTACAGTAATATGGATGTACCCACGGAGAGGAAAAGTAGAGTGTTATATTCTCCTATACTCAGGGAAAAAATATCTAGCATAGCTAGTAATACAAAAAAGGAAAGTGCAAAGAAGAAAACAACAGGATATATTTTGTTCCTTAGGATATTATTTTTTGTAAGGTGTTGGGGTCCCTCCCCTGCCATGTAGCCCTGGGAGATGGGCCCTGGGGGGGAGACACGGGGTCTCCCTGCCCCTGGTCAGTCTCGTTCCCCATGGGTTGGTTTGTGTTCCCCGGGGTGGCCAAGGACCCTCGGGTCCCGTGACTGCGGAGTTCCTGAGCTGAGCTCCGGCCATGCAGCTGGAGAAATAAACATCTCTGAAACATCTACCACGAATCTGTCCATATATACTTCGTTTCCATGGGACTCCTGGTTTGAAATATGCTTGTTGCAGTAATCCCCGCTGCGACAGTAAGGGTCCCATACAGAGACACTGTTAAAGAATGCACAGTTTTAAGATCAAAATTTTAAGATTCTTACACAAGTTGAGAATTGGCAAAGCTCTTCAAGCCTAATAAAAAATATTTACACACTGGGAAATATTAGAATTATGTAGATTAAAAATTGATAGGTAATTTATATCACTGTATTCTTAGAGCTCTTTTAAAACCGTGATGGTCCCTGACTGTGCTTGCTAGGGGTATAAATCAATGGATGCATACATGCTGGGCAGTGCCACCCAAGTTACTGATCAGAAAGGAGACATGTTTTTAACTGCAGGTCAACAACTCTGACCAGTCAGATGTAGCATACCATGAGGTGCTTTCTCCACATAATGCTCAGCCTCCCTCCCCACAGCTGCTCCCCCAAGTCATTCTGCTAAGGAAGATGCATTACTAAATATAAAAATAATGTTTTGCCATGGTCTTCCCTTAATCAAATTCATAGTCCTCTGGTTTTGCCTCTCCATTTTTTGAACAGCTGTATGACTGAAGGTCTGGTATTTGACAACTTCCATGTGACAGCCTAGAGTTTGATTATCTGCAGTCGAATACTGTGCATTAAAGTTCTTGGGGTTTTCCTCTACTTTAGCTAAGAACTAAAATAATATATTGATTGTTGTTTTGGATTTTGTTTGGTTTGGTTTTGGGTTTCACTTTTTCTTCATTTTGTCTTTTCTCTGAAGTACATGCAACAAAAGCTCTAGGAAACTCATGAAATAAAAGAGCAAAACACATTTATTTCATTACAAAGAATAGGCTAGAAAGCTGTAGACAGTGAGGCAATTCAAAAGGTGATAAAATCAAGAAACATACTAACTTCTTTCTCAGAGTGCAACAGGGTGCCTCTCAGTTTGCTGAGACTCCCTCAATGCTGCCAGCTCTATGTATTTCAGACACAGCGTAGGTATTTTAGTGGTAGTCCATCTTACTGTTTTGAGTGAAGATCAACTGATTTGCTGGCTGTATGGAATTCTTGGAAAATAACCACTGTTCATGCAGAATCCTCTTTGTGTGAAATACTCAGCATGTAATGGGAAGATGACTTAAGAAAGCCAGATAAGGCTCAGGATGTGTTATACCAATGTATAATACTATTTCTGGTTCTGTCAATATTGACAGCTCTGCTGTTCTTCATCACTAAGACCCAAAACCTTTGAACTTCTAAATCCAGTGACTAAGGATTGTTTCTGCCATATGGCATTCTGGGCCTCAAATTTGCATCCAAACTTGGTATCATTTGTAAATAACTGCTTTAGCATGGTATTAGCAGTGGCAACAATTTCTGCAGATGGTGGCCATGGCTGTTAATCTCCATGACCAATGTTGAACCTAAAATAAGGACTGTACTATGTTTCAGCAAGCATCCTAATACAGAATTTATTTGAAAGCTGAAGTCAGTGATATGAATTAAGCCACAGCCTATGCCAAACTATGTTTGGCTTCTAGGTTTGGTTTGTTTGGGGTTTCTTTTCTGTGCAGTTTTGCTGGTAAGAGGGAGGGTGTTTAATCATTAGTTTTAAAATTATATCAGGAACTATTGGTCAAGAGATTAGCTTTTCTGTGTATGCAGTAGCTGTTTGTGTAGGAAGATCAGCTTTTTATAAAGAATCTGGTTTCTTCTATTACTTTGTTTATTGGCTTATAAGCCTTCACTGCACTTGCTAATGTATTGTTTGGACACAGGCATTTCTTACTTATGCTACATTATGAATCCTTCACTTTGGGTGAACCTTTCACATTCAGAGAGTGCTGATGTGCCTTGAGTTCCAGACAGGCAAGGGCACAGTGGAGTGCTGCCTTGCCAGACTGCACAGCTGCACTGGTAGCTACTGCCAGCTCCGCAGTAACTTCAGTGTAAATAAAGCAGTCTCTGAGTAGTTTGAATTTGTTGCTCAATGTGACAGTAGCTCAGTACTGGAGAGGCATTTGAGCAGTTGTGAGCCCTGGAAGGCACACCTGTTTTTTCAATGTTTGAGACTTTTTCCGTTCTCTGTATTATTTTTAGAGTCATGAGGTTCACAGCTTCTTGGATTCAAGTATTTCTCATGGATCATTTATATGTGCCATATTTTTGCTCTCTGTTAAACTTCTCCTCTCATATAAAGCACAATATAAAAAATTTTGAAACTTCAGTAACTCCTATTTATTTTTGGTTCACATCAGGATTGGATTCTGAGTGGAAGCTCTAAAACTAGACTTCTTCTTTCTATTTCTGTTCCTATTTACTGTGAATTCTCTTAATAAATTAAAAGTTCTGTTAATGAATTTATGACGTATTTCATTGAAAATTATATCAAACTATATTTTTCTTCTCTGTTTGCAATTTTTCCATCTGACTGTAGAAAAAAATAGTGCATTTCTGCTACCATTGTTAAACTTTGGAATTTATTTCTAACTCTGGCTTTACAATATAATGAAATTGGGACATGAGAATATTGTATACGTATACACCTCTTTACTTAGAAATCTGTATATGATCTTAATATATGCATGGTGAAAAAATAACAGACACAAAAATCTGTGAATATCTTGCTTTTGTGTCATGCCATTCAAATGGTAAAGGAAAAATAACCCATTAATTTCATTTCTGGAGGAAAAGATTAAAGAAAATTAATAACTCAATGCAGTTAAGACAAGGTAAGTTTGCTACATGTCAAAATGCAGAAAATATAAAGCCACAGAAATGACAGCTTAATCTGCAATAGATACAAGAGGGAAAAAAACAAGGTAATATATCAAGGAAGCTAATCAATACTACAGTAATCCATGACAGAGGTATGAGTTGGTACAGACAGAGCTGGAAATACAGAAGAGCTCTAAAGAATTGATAAAAGGATGCAGTGAGCAACTGTATATGAAGACTAAGGAATATGAAAAATGTACATGAGAAGGCATTATTATAATCTATAAAAGTAAAGAAACAACATAATACGTCAGACTACTCTCTAGACATGATTGCTAGACTGCACTCAAGCTGTACAAATCTTATGTGAAGATTGATGTGTCAAAGGGGTAGCTTTGATATATTTAGTTGTGGGGGAGTCTCAGTAGAAATGTTTCTCACAGACTGGTATATGAGAGCATATGTTTTTGCAGGGATGCATGTGTGCACGCATGTAAGGCAACGGAGTTTTCAAAGACTGCTACACAAAACAAAACCAGTCTAGATTATTCATTATCAAGATAATGTAAAGATCTGGGGATTTTGCAGATTGTCTCTAAACTGATAGGGACTAGCATGACTACTTTGGCTCAAACTGAAATAAGGCATATTGGAGAAAGTTCCTTTGCAAGAGTTCCTCTCCCCATCCCATTTTCTAAGACACATTAACTAAATATTATTTCCTCCTTAGTACTCTAAGCAGCGAATAAAACATACTGGTCTTTATGATATTTTTCTCTTAAACATCAATGGTGTAATGCTGCTATCACTAACAATACCATGTATTATTAACAAGGCATAGATAGAAAAAAAGTAAGATTTTAGTGAGTTTTTTGAGGGTATGACAGGGATGGGCCCTGCTATCTTCAAGGTAACATCCACTATATGTAATGGAATGAGGCACCACATGCAGAAAACACATTAAAAGAGCAGAAAATTAGGAGAATGAAATGGAGTACTGTAATTACATTACCTACTTAATGCTTTAGAACACGGATAAATGTCCTGACCCTTTGGGAGCAAATTAAACAGCACTATATAAATCATTGTCATTAAGCTATTAAAAACCACCTATAGGTGGTTTTGCTGTTCCCCTTTGTACTACTTGAAATTGAAGGAATTCCTCTTTTGGTTGGCTGGGGGGTTTTTTTGTGTGTGTGTGAAGGCATAAGACATTTCTTCTCACTTGGAATGATGTTTCAAACAATAAAAGGTCAATTTGATAGCTTCATTATTTTTTTCTGTGTAAAATAAGCTTTTAATTGTATAAAATGCACCCTATTTCTCTCCAAAATCCTGTTAATCTTTTACTTTAATGCTATAATCCCATCTAAACTCTGGCTGGCTTCAGCACAAAATTTAACTTTTCACTTTTCCCTCTCTTCAGTAGTGATAGAGTCAAAGAATAACTTTTGAAAGGAAGTTATCACTCATCATCTAATGGTAATGGAAGATATGTTTGCGGAAAAGAGTTCTACCTCCTTACAGCAGTTGCAATACTGAGTCTGACAGGCTCTTTATTTTAACTATTGTGGGTTTTGTTTTATGGGATTTTTGGTTGGTTGGTTGGTTGGTTGGTTGGTTGGTTTGGGGTTTTCTGTTTTGTTTTGTTTTTTTCCTTTGAAATGTCTTCATGTAGAAGAGTCTACAAGTAGTAACTTCTTACTCTTATACCAGAAAACAGTGGTACTCAGTTTTATTGGCTCATTTTTCTTCTATCCATTCTTGGCATACAGGTCAATATCCCCAAAATAGTTGTAATATCAATCAGCAATATTCATCTGAAGTTCTTTACTGATTTTAGCCATTGACATAAACTATTTGCACAGAATATGTTAATGGTGTATTACTATAGAATCTCTACCAATTTGGTAGTCTGTAGCCAACTGTCTTTTTAAAATCATCTTAAATATAGTCTTAATTGTCTTCACTCTGGGGTTGTCAGAACTGAAAAAAAGGATTTTCCAAATATCCCAGCTGCATCTTGTAAAGACAATTTTTACCCTATTATTTCCATTTCTTGAAGGATACAAAGGTGTACCATGTAACCAGAAGCTCAAATATAGATAAATACATAAAAATAAAATGCAGGCTATATCTAGATCCTTTGGCAAAATAAGCTGAGTAAATCAGTATTGGTTTTACTAACCCGGTCAGATGGATAATTTTATAAAGAGACAATATAACTTGATGGCTTACTATTGTAATAATTCCTAAGTTAATGGCCTTGCTGTTCCATAAAATTTTACTGTATTCAGGATTTAAATATAGGGCCACCAATGCCAGCATTTATTACTAATGACTGGAAAACGTAATACCAAATGAATGTTCAGCAATCTTTCTGCTGGAATTTAATGAGGGTGAGATGGTAGATACTAAGTAAATTCTTTGATGCTTGCTGAGAGGAAAGAAACAAGAATGGAGAGAAATACTAACCCCTCAGCAATCATAAATCTGTCTAAATATTTGTAAACCTGAGACTTAAATTCATAATTTGAACTTCAAATACATTGGTCTCAGTCTTCCCCTGAAGTTCAAATAGCCTTTTATTTCAAAATAAGATGAAGAGAGAGTCTGGAGTTTATACTTTTCTCATTAGAATATTAGTCCAAGAAATAAGAAACCTTGCAAAGCTACCTTTCTGTGGGTATAAGATCATGAGTTGGCTTCCCTTAACTTCAAACTTATCTTTGCTTTGACACTGAGATCTTCCTTGGAGATAGAACATGTATAAGACTAACAAAGGCACACCACACAAGTCTCTCAAGTCTGGCAGGAACACACCAATCATGCAGATACACACGTGTGTGGTTATCACAATACCACCATTATGACAGGTTCTGTGAGCATGCTCAGTTCATCCTTGCAGTCTATGTCACTGATTTAAATCAACACCCCACAGGGGGACATGAACATATTTCTGTTGTGAAGGTCTGAGTAACAACACAGGAAGAACTTATGTTCACAAAATAACTAACATCCAAATAATTTTTTTGTTTTTTATTATAAAATGAATATTTTTCTAAAGCTTAAATATTTAAGGAAAAATGTGAATTTTTTTTCCTTAGAAATCAATAGCTAAATATTATATACTACAGTTTTCCTTACCATTTTTTATTTTCAGTCATATTTAAGATGTCAGTGTGTATCAATTAATACAGGGAAATCTACAGTTGTCAAAGTAAAATATTGGCAAGAACCAGCTTTTCACTTTCTGAATGCTATTGATTAGATTTGTTTCTATCTGTCTCTCTCCTTATTCTTTTATTATTTTTTTTATCCCTCATAAGGTCACATAAATGTAGTACCTTTTAAAATTGAGTGACCAGAAATTGAAATTGGTAAATGAACGTGCACATGTGACCATCTAAACAAAAACTAATAAAATTTCTCCACCATATCATCTTTCATCCTTTATATTCCACATTTTGTAAAACAAAAGAAGATGCAATCCATTAAGTGGTTTAACCTATGGAAAGTGTGTGTGTGTAAGACTCACTGGGAGAAAAATGTGGAAAGCTATACAGACATAAACTTACTGCATAAGAATGCCTGGCTTGGCCTTGGAAACTACAATACTTTTTTTCTGGAAGGCAGAATGAGTGGCAGGCATAAGTGTGCAGCTTTTTGACACTCATATTCTAATCTGAGACTAGAAAAGCCTGCATACAACCATGGGTGAGGCCCTGCGCCTTGCTTCAGAAGCTTTGCTCTGGTAGAATATATAAGAAATGGTAACGTAATGCATACAAACAAGTATAGGTAAGTTTGATAGACATTGCTGAGATGTATGCTCAGAGTGATCTGATAACTGGGATTCCTCGGGCCATCTGTTGGACAAAAAAAAAATGTTGGGTGTTTTTTTTCCTGTGAAATCTTTACAGTTTTCTGCTTCTTGTAGCATAAATATTAATAAATGCTGAGATAGGGACAGGAAACACAAACATTTGTTTAGAAATGGATGCTTTGTTTCATTTTTGTCTAAATTTTGAAAAATTTTTGATCACAACAAAAATATTAGCATATAAAAAAATCAATTTCTAGCCTTTCTTTTTTGAGTGTTTGGATTCAGATTCTCAGATTTATTTGACAAACCTAAAACTCAAAAAACCCCAGTCATTAGAATCTAATAATTCTTTACTAAGAGAACAGCATAATTCATCAGAAGCATATATTTCCTGGGAAAAAAGCGCATAAAATACACCATTTTCTGTTCAAAATGTCCCAAAATATCTTTTCTTAAATAGTGCTTTTTCCCATTTCACACCAAAAATCAAGTCATAACCAAAAAATGGAATATAGAGTTTGCTGGGCAGTAGTCCGTAGCAAAAATAGTCTTCAAGGTGCAGTTCATGAAGATTTTACAGGGAATAACTATTCAGCTGATTGTTTAAAACCAACCATTTCACAGAAGCTTTTTCTCTCAAAGGCTAATTGTTTGCAGTAGAATTGTCTAGTTAACTACTTCTTGTGGCTTTTCACTGCTACTTTAACAGTGTGATAAATTTAACAGAGATTGTGAATGCTATGAAACTGACAACAAGAAATTGCTTAATAACTTTCTCTTGATATTTTTTAAACTGAAATGTAGCTTCACTGACTTAGAAACATTCTCATTAGAACCAAAAAAAATGAACATGAATTTTCAGTCACTAAAAATGATGAGTCTTCTTCACAGTTCATAAAATATCTCCATCCAGTCTTTAATACTAGTTATTTAATTTATTAATTATTCATCTCCTGTGTTTATCATTAGCTTTAATTCTTGCTATAAATGAGAGTGACAGTGCAGGAAATGAGGGGTGAATAGGCAAGGGGAAGAGAGCTTAACTGTGGTTCTTAGCACTATCAACTAATCGCAGGATATGAAATATTTCAAGAAATAAAAGGTAATTATTCCCACTCATCTTTTCTTTATTCCAGAAATTCTCTCTCATAAAGGAAGTTACAGTCAAATATGAAGAGTTCCCAAACAAATAAAACCACAAATAAATAGAAATCCTGAACAAGAAAGCAAACAAAATAAACCAAAAGAGCAAAACAAAATGAAACAAAAAAATACCCAGGTAGAAACTGAAACAAGTTAAAACTCTGGTCTTCTTCCTCCCTGCAAAAGCAAAATGAAAAAAAACCTCAAAAATAACAAACCCACTAAAAAGTCCATCTTTCAGAACCTCAAACACTAAGATGATCTATCTTTTGTTATAGATTAGGAGGAACTACCTGCCAAGAGAGAGTTTGCAATATCTTTTCCATACTGTGGCTTTTTATTCTGGTTCATAGACATCCCTGATCGCTGAACGTTCATTTTTCTTGATAAGAAGAGACAATGGCACTACTGGGAAAAATTTCTCTCCAGTGCTGTCTCTTTAGAGTTATCCAAGAAGATCACAGAACAGGCCAAAGTCTGCCATCCTATTCTAGAGGGTTCTTTTCCTGTTTTTGCCTCTTCTCAGGATCCCAAACTCTGTAATTTCATGGTCACAACAGCAGAGCTGCATCCAGCCTTCCCATCCCCACCCAGCTCATTCTGGTGGGTGTTGGAATTGTAAAAGGACGAGAGCCCGGGGATCCCAGTGGGGGGAGGAATGCAGTCCAAAACCAATGTGGTTGATAAGTGCAGAACTCCATTTATTAGCAATCCAAAGGCACTTATATAGTATACCAGCTTGTTAACTCCTAAGTGGCTTAAAGCGTATCAAAGCACATTTCTACTTCTACATAATTGGACTTACATTGGCAAGCTTCCACAGTCAGTACATCTTATCTGCACAGCTGCACATCCTCCAACCTCCCTTTTTCTTCTCAGGCTTGTTTCTCACACCAGTGCTTTCTCATGCAGGCAGTTTCTCACACAAACCTTTGCTTGCAGGCCTATTGCTTGTACAGTTCTTTTATAGATCCCATAATTCTATCAATGATCCATGTCCCTGATCCTTTAATAATTACAACAGGTGGGTAAGTATCAGCTATTGGGTCCAGCAGAGCAATTCTCTCCTCAGCTCTGCAGTCACCTGTGCCGGGATGTTGACATCAATGAACTCTAGAAATTTTCTGGCTTACTTTTGTCATGCTGTGCTGTTCTTCCAGCAGATATTGGACCAGGGCCTGCAGGCATAAGGCTTCTTCCAATTATTGAAGAAGGCCTCACTAACTTCTACCTCCTGACTGGTAGGTCTGTAGCAAACACTCAACACAATGTTGTCCATGTTCTTCTGCCCATTAATCCTGATCAACAAGCTCTTAGCTTGCTCATTACCCATCCTAAGGCAGTGCTCCACACATTCTCACTGCTCTCTCACAAAAAGGGCAAAACCTCTTCCTTGCCATTCCAGCCCATCCTTTCCAAAGAGACTGCATCCATTCATGGCAGCATGTGAACTGTGACACCAGAGTTGCATGTTCTTTTCACATAGACCACTAATACTTCCTGTTTACAAAAGTCATTCTGTAAGTTTCAGAAGGAAAGGTTTCTATTCCCAAATAATTGCTTTTTAAAAGCTCTTTCCTGATCATTCTCTTCCTTATGAGCATGTAGAAGATACAGACTCAAGTTCTTGCTTTTTGTAATTTGGAACAAGCTAAGAAATTAATTCACATATCATTGTAAGATATTTAACACTTTTTATCTTTGCTAACAAAGGCTGTCATCTGTATGGACTGGCTCATGTGGAGCTCCAGTCCAGAAGCCAGGTACCACATTTTAAATTGTTTGATCACCAGCTCCTTATACAACAATAAAACTTTTAGATTCAGAACACTCCTCCTTTTTACCATGCTGCTAGCTAGCTATAACCATGGAAGGAAAACCTCTTTGTGTTGTTATTAAAGAGTGCACAAACATTATCAAAAGAACAGAACCTGGATACCTTGGGACATATGAGAACTCAAATCATCTAAGAATAGAGTCCTCATAGAAAGCACAAGTGAAAGCTGGTTCTTAGTGCTGCAGTCAGCTCCAGCAGGTCAGCCACAAGATTTTGTTGTTTGGTCGCTTCCTCTGTAAATGTCTGGTTTCAAAATGGGTAGCTGGATTCTCTTAACCTCTAGTTAAGGCAAAGCATCAAGCCTAAGTATTTGATGTTTCCCCTATATTTACCTTTAGAATGATGTAAACTTCTAAAATCAGCTAAACATTTAATAAATTGTAATATTTATTAGGGATTGCTAAAATAAAGCATGCATATGTTTGTGAGGAATACAGTCAAAAATACATATAAGATATTAACATTATCCCTTTGCTGGTTTTATGCAGCAGATTAAAAAAAAAAAATATCCCCAAACTCTCTGAATATTGTCTTTTAGTAGGTTTTCCAGTATTCTCTCTTCAGGGCCCTAAGACAGACATCCCAGTGCCCTTGAAGCTGGTAGAACAGCTGAGCAGGAATACAGTTATGACTGTTTTTCAGAGGGGTGTAAAGCTGATCATAGCCAGTCAATAGTTGAGAGAGATGGTAAAGATGTTGGTCAAAAGCATGAAACAAAAGAAAAGTCAGAAAGAGGGCTGAATAATTAGCTCTGGGTATTTATTATTGTTATCATTATTGTCTTTCTTATTCCTCTTTTTTATTGTTGTTATTATTCTTGTTGTAATTGCTTTTGTATTTTTGTAATTCTCAATGCTTTTGAGAGACTGGAATGCTAATGGCTCAAATAATCTGGGTGCAAGCTGATGATGTGCAAAGTAACTGCCCAGCTGCAGAGGGCGTGAACACCTGGCACCTCAGGCTACAAGCTGGGTGTTGAACAAGATAAGGGAAGGAGCTGATAAGAGGCAGATTATGCTCTTTAACACCGCAAAAGTCCTTGCTCAAATTGCTCAGCTGTGAAAACTCCTTTGTTGAGAAATACTGGGACATTCACAGGTAGCCTGAAGGCATTTATTCCTGCTCATGGGCTATAATGGGCCATAAATTATTCAACTGCTGATATAAGAGGCAGCTGTAACATCTTAGATCATCAAAGACTCCAGAAGTGTCCCGTGATGCAAAATATTACATCATCCACTGTAAGATTCCCTGCCCTAGGGAAAGTATCTGTGTGTTCCCACCTTAACCTGAGTGAATATAAACCCCGTGGATGGTGTATTTTGGTGATTCCCCTCATGGGATCAAGACTGTGACTGTCACTTTGACCCACAGACATTGAAATTGCAACAACAAAGTCTTGTCATGTAGTCCATGGGTGGTGGGATCTTTCTACTCTTTTCCTTCTCTATTTTCTTAAATAATATTTTTATGCTTTTATATTTCCATATTACTATAGATAGTAAACAAAATGGCTACATACCTGCTTTCCATTGCAACCAAATTGTTCTAAAATAAAACCTACATATAATTATTTGCAAACACCAATGACTCAGTGTTGCGTCCCTCTAATCTTCCCTAAGGGATCTCTAAACAAGAATCTGGGTTACTTTTCCTTTCTAGGGTGGGTCATAGCATTATTATAGACTTTATTAGAAATCTGATCTTGCAATTTTTAAATTATTTTTCCCTCCAAAATAGACCTGTCCTAAGAAACCTATTTTCAGGCTGAAAAGGGCAGCATCTTTTCTGTGTGTCTGCCTGTGTCTCCTTTCTGTTTCTCTGGAAGTGCTAGAAATTCCTGTATCAGAAGTCATTTCTACTGAAAAGGTCAGCAAAATCAGTTCATCTTTGCAATGTTTTAGGCTTTCATGAAATGTATATTTTGATGAAAATGTGTAGTCTGATTGTAATATGAATATCTTTGTTTTATTGCTCACAGAATCTCAGAAAGCTTCCACTACCACTGGAGAGTTGTTACTGGTACTCAAAGAGCTACTTTACTCAAAGTCAAGGTTGGGAGTTAGTTGTGTGACTCAGTTTGCATTGCTGTTTATGGCTTATAGCTGATGAGAACACTTAAAAAAAAAAATAGCTACCACAAAAATCTTGCAATAACCAAAACTTCTAAATAGATGAAATATTATTTTTCCATAGTCTATATGGGATGGGCCATGCTAACTGTTATTAGGTCTCAGCCTTATGCTTTTCGTACTAATAGAAATTTTGTTCCAACTCACAACACAGAACTGTGCCTCATTCCAGCCAGAGACTCAGATACCCCTGATTTTATAGCCATTTTTGTTTGTTTCTGGAGGAGTCAGAGCTTTTTTAGAACTTGTCGAAATCTGTAGTACTCACTTCCAGACAAGGTAACCAGCATATTTCTTCAGCTTTCTTAATTTTTGTGAAAGTTTCTCTCTTGGGAGATGCTTAAAGAAGAAATAGAAGATGACAAGTGCTAGTTGCATCACTTAGTGTGACATGCACTGATATGAGGAGGACACAGGGCAAAGGATTCTGCATAGATCAGATGCAGGTTCCTGAACAGGCCAAAATAAAATCTTAACAATTGCTTTACACTGGCTCATGTTTCCAAATATTATTTTTTTCCTACTAGGAAAACAGCTGGAAGATGCTTTTAGAATAAAATTTAGCAACAACCCTGACATTTCTGGGTTTTCTATATAGCATGTGCTTAAAGACAGACTCTAGTATGGCTAATTCACACAAACAAATTTGTTCATTGCTGTGGTGCTCTGATAGCCTCTTTGATGGATTCTGACAACTTCCTACATCCCTTTTGTCCTCTCCACAGTATTTTCTTTATCTTCCATTATCTGAGAGTTAAACCACTGTACTAGTTTGAAAACAAATCAGTGGGAGATTACAAGTCAGAATTACAATTTAATAGGAAAATTAAAATAAATGCAATAGCACAAGAACACTGACAGAGTCAGGATACAACCTGACACCCAGTCAGTCAGGGTGGTGGTAGCAGTCCAGATGAAGTGGTTCTTTTGAAGCTGTGATCCTGTAGAAGGGTCTGGTCTTCACCTGAAGGTTCAAGCGGTAGCACTTGTCCTCTGGGAATCCAGTAGGTAGGGCTGAATGCGGTGTTCCAAACCTCAGATTATATCCAGGTAGGAATGCTTGGTTCCTCCCCTGGGCAGAGCATCTCACAATGGGATGATGTAATTTTATGAGTCATGCAGTGAGGCTTGATAGCCCATTAACAGAAGATATCCCGCTGGAGGGAGTTATCAGGGATGTGCCATGGAAGAGATAAAGAACACTGCCCCCCCTGGTTTTCACAGATGGTGATAGAATACATACTTTTGGTGACATCTTACACTGTAACCTAAGACAAACACACAATTTTTTTTTCTTTCTTGTTTGCAAATGTAGGTGTTAAAAATGGTGTTAATACATTTTATCCTGTTTTCAGCAGGCCTCTGAATGGACAAACACATATTTTCTTTGCCCAGTTTTCTTTCTCGATTCCTCTTTACCATCCTAATCACTGGTTTTGTTAAAATGGACTTTAAGCTTGCGGAATTACTTCAACTTCATTTATAAAAGTCTTGGAAGCTCAGTAGAGTTTAGTGCAAGATTCTAAGTCACATATCTTCATATTGTTGTCCATTTCCCTGTCATTACCATGAGGTTTACAAGCAGACACATTTAGAGATAGTAATATGGGGAGAGATATTACAAAGGGGTTATGTTGTTTATTTATGAACCCCAAACTCCTTATGATTTTTTTTTCCTGATAAAGAGGTGATAAGTAAAAAATTACTGCAAAGAGGGTTTTGGTTTATTTTCCAGATTTCTCACTAGCTTTAATATAGATAGTTATAACATAAAAGCTAGAGGGTTTCTCCTGAGGGATAACTTCTATGCTGACAGCTGAATACAACAAATTTTAAAATATAATGTTCTGGATTAGCAAAGCTTGTATGAAGACAGAATTTAAAATATTTAAACAATAATCTTAAATTTCTTCTTCACACCAAACAAATTTGAAGTTATCACTATTAAAAGCTCAGAAACAGCACTTGAAATACACAATTACTACTTCCCCATCCATAAGCAGTGTATTTCTAGCAAAATTATCAAAGCTGCATGGTCTGTTGGTCTCATAAGGGCTCTTGGGCAGCTTGTGGAACCAGCTCAACTGAGGATACGTGATTCTGCTTCTGGCATGACTAATGCAGTTGGGAAATATGCCAGGCATCAGGCTCTTGAGGGAGGAGGGAAGAAGAAGAGAAAGCTAGAAAGAGCCTGGAGGGGAAGATCCAAGCAAATGAGCCGGCAGGCTTCACCGGAACACCATTTGACATTTACAGGGCTGTAATATTAGAAGCCTGCAGCAAGACTGAAGCCCTGCTGCTCTAAGGGGCAACTCTACTGCAAAGCAAGCAGTGAACCCCATGGGAACAGGGTTGAAGCATGGACATGAAAATGAGCAAGCATAACGCATCAATCCTTGTGTTGCACAGAGATATAAAGCAGTACAGGAATGGAAGCAATAGTGAGGGACATTTTTTCTCTTGTAAAGAAAATGTAAGGGATTTCATCCTACAGAAAATGCAGGTAGCCTTTTGTGATTGGAAACAAAATTTTTTAAAAAAATCTTAGCCAGACAATTTCCCTGTGAATTTCCTTCTGAAGCATCAATTAATGTGGAGGAATAACTGCCAGCAGTAGTTGCTCTCAGTCTGGATTCTTTAATTTAAAATAACCTGGCAAAATAAGGTCACTGATGTTGCTAGGAAAGATGCCATGCAATTTCCCTCTCTAAGCTACCTTGGTGCACATCAAATGCAATTCTCCTTTTCAGTGAAATGATAATTTTATAGCAAGCTGCCAGCCTCAATGTCAAAGGGGTTTGTTTGGTGATTGCCCAATTTGAACCATCATTGTTTGTTTTCTCTCTCTTTTTTCTTCCCTATTCTGTATCTTCTCCTGAAATGCTGCCTACCTTGGGAAAACAGATCTTTATTTATAGTGCTGCAAAGATATTAAGGCTGCTAAACTGAGTGAGTTCTTTAAGGTTCATGGCCAAAAATGCTGACAAAGCTGTGACTGTTTTCCTCCCCTAGAGGGAGGAAAAGAAATAGGGGGAAAAAAGGGAAAAAACCAGACCCCAAACCTGTATCTTTTGTTCTGGAAGATGACAAAAACTGCAGTACTGATCACTGACAGTAATTTCTCTCTAGTGTACTGCATGAGAAAATGAATGAGAAATGAATTATATGATCTTGTGACAACTGGCTTTCTGCATGGCTGGGAGGTAGCATTAAAGGCTGTAGGATTTCAGAGGAGTTAAACAGTTGCTCAGCTGCAATGCAGGTAATTTGAATGAATTATTCTACTTTCAATATGCAGTGTGTAGGCATGCTCCTTCACCTCAACTGTTCAAAGTTAGAGTGTCACAAAGGGTATCATTTCATAATCCAAATATGTTACAGGGAACACTGGGTGAAAATAATTTGCATTTTACACATTTTTTAGGAGCTTTACACAGATTGTGATCACCAGAATATTCTGTTCCTCTGCTTGAAAGGCATTTCCATATTCTATACATCAGGTATAACCCTCTGTTCAGCCAGTTCATGCTGTCTCTTAGCCAGACATGGCTGGCTAGGATATGCATAGTACTCTGCATACGCACAGCAGTAAATGAGATAAGTACACCTGAGGGGTTGTTTGTGTTGTGTGCACAAGATGGTGTTTTTCCATGTTTTATTTTTGGATTTTCATATTATGGGACAGTAAGACTCAAGTTCCATTACTTTCTACAAATAAAGCTATTATTAAACTGTCTTCTCACATTCTCCACAGAATATCCATAGCATTATAGGTCATTTGGGTGTGTTCCAATTTACAGGGATTAAAGACAATGATAAGAAAATTAAATCAAAAAATATGAACATCTAACTCATTAACATATTCCTGGAAAACTGGAAAGAACAAGTTGGATGTGTTTAAAACTGCAGTTTACTACAGGAAAAAAATCTTTAATATCAGTGTTATCTTATTTCTGCTAAATAAGATGGTTTTGTGTAACTAGCACTAGTAAATAAAAAAAAGAACTATGATTATTACTCTCTTTGGAAAATATGTATCTATATTTGCTGTCTTTAACGTAAGATTTTCATTATGCTCATAGTTATACCAATGCTGTGCAAGGAAATGAGATGACAAAGAAAATTGTTTGTAACTTCTGGGGTTTTTTTACTGTTAACATTTCAAAATCACTCTGAGAACTGACCTTTAATAAAAGGAACTACCCTGTATTAATTTATCTAATTTCTACAAAGGGCAGGGTCTTCCCTAAACCTTGTCTTTTGAATGTAACAGCATTATTTTGGCACGGCCTGGTTTTAGGTAGCAGGGGGGCCACAAAGATAGCTCCTGTGAGGAAGCTGCTGGAAGCTTCCCACCATGTCTGGGAGAGCCATTCTCTGATGGCTCTGAAGATGGACATGCTGCTGGCCAAAACGGGGCCAATGAGAGAGGTTGGTAATGCCTCTGTGATGACATATTTAAGAAGAAAATCAAAACAAAGTCACAAGGTTTTGGGATTCTAGTCAGAGAAGAGGAGGAGGTGAGAACATGTGAGGGAAAACAACATGGCAACACCAAGATGACTGAAGAAGGAGGGGGAGGAGGTGCTCTAGGCCCCAGAGCCGAGGTTCCTCTGCAGGTCATGATGAAGACCATGGTGAAGCAGGTTGTCCCCCTGCAGCCCATGGGGATCCACGTGGGATGCAGAGATCCACCCGCAGCCCCTGGGGGAGGTGCCCATGCCGGAGTGGGTGGATGCCTGGAGGAGGCTGTGATCCAGTGGGAGACATGGTGGAGAGAGAGGTCCCTGCTTCCAGGCTGGAGCAGCCTGTCCTTGGAGGACTGTACCCCGTGGAAAGAGAGCCACGGTGCAGCAGTTTTGGGAGGGCTGTGTGCCCATGGGAGGGACTCATGTTGCAGCAGGTGCGGTGTGGCTGCTGCTTGTGAGAGTAGACCCACGCCGGGGAAGTTCACAGAGAACTGTCTCCTTTGGGAGGGACCCCACAGCCTCCCGGAGCGGTGGAAGGAAATCGTGGTGATGGACTGACCAAACCCCCCATGCCCTGTCTCCCTGCACTGTCAGTGGGAATGAGGGAGGGGCTGGGGAGAAAAGGTGTTCTAAGGGCTTATTTTACTTCTCATTATCCTCCTCTGATTCTGTTAGCAATACATTCACTTTGCAACTTAAGTTGAGACTGTTTCGCCATTGAAGTGTTTCTCGTGGTCCTTATCTCACTCATTAAGCGTTTGTTAATTTTTTTTCCTTTTCCCTCCTCTGCCCAGCTGTGGCAGAGGAGGGTAAGTGAGCAGCTCTCGTGGGTGCCTGGCACTGGGCCAGTGTCAAACCATGACAGTAACATTCATATAAGTGCACCTTGCCTAACACTCTGTTTTGTTACGTTAATCAATGAATTGAAGTTAGTATGAGAAATTTCCTGCCTACCTCTGAATGTTCTTGTTATTGAAAATATTGTTGCTAACAGGCACTGAGTAGAAAGTTCTTTACAAGGCTTGTAAATGGGAGCAATATGTTTTTCTTCTTAAATCAATGCCTGGAAGCCTGATTTTTTTTATTTCAGTGCTAACTATCTTTTGGTCAGGTATTGCAGTGGGTGATGTGAAACATCACACACAGTTCCATCAGTCATGTCAAGAGACAGGTTTGTCACATAATTGAATAAAACAGCAAGACAGAAAAAAATGCAGAAAAGAAAATGATGAACGTTGATCAGCTGTGGAAGGGTACCACAGGCTATAGCAAAAATAGACTTTCTTTGTGCCACTGGCAATGAATACTGCAGTGTTCATTGTTTGTGGAAAAGGATTTTACTGATGATGAAACCAAACTGAACACTGAGATATATCTCTCTGCAGAACCTTGAAGGCATTTTAGGCAACTTTGCTGGAACAGGCCGCAGTTCAAAAGAGGAGGACAAAATGTATCTATGAGAAGAATCCAGCAAAGAAGCAGTCTTTAAATTGCTGCGTTTTTCTCAACATGGCCGTCAGTTTAACATTGACCAATTATAGCACAAATGAAAATACCAGAGAAGTAGTTTTTACAACTTCTATTCCAGCTTAGAGTACATCTGCATAACCCAGTGATGCTCTTTCCCACTGAGTCTTGTTCATAATGGTACACCATGTGCATAGCAGTGATAGCAATGGTGTAACAACATTTTTGTGTTGTGTTTTTTCTTTTTTTTAATTACTCAGCAAGAGTTAGACTTGGAATTTACTCTTGGTCTTGCAACCCATCTCCAATGGTAATTAAATAGAATGGGAGGAGGAAACAGTAATCTTTCCACAAATATCAATAAGCAGTGTTCGATATATGTGATTGGGTTTTCTCTAATGACTACAGACTGGTCAAATATGCACCAAATATAACACCATGAATCTGGATATTCTTATATCCACATAAACATCCAGTTCCTTTTAGAAACTCAGTACAATCTTGGCTTCCACAGCAGCATATCACACTGTCTAATCCAGCATGATTTGTGCCAGTGCATTTTACTTTGATTTTTAATTGCTCACAGGTTTTCAGAACAAACAAATTACACATATAACCAAGCAGATAAATGTCTTTGATTGGCATGAAAAATATGCTGATTTTTTTGTCTTGCTTTGGTAAGTTTTTTCACTGTGATAGTTTCTACATGCTACTGTTGGTATTAGAAGATTAAGTGAAACCAAGTAGTGATATCTCAGATATGATAGCTACTTGTCTGTTATGAGGGAAATACAGAACAATTCAAAAATTGTGCATTTTTAGAATCAGATACATACGTGTGACATTGATGGAACCGATAAATATATCCCTTCCATTGGATATTATTGCACTTCAGTTAGAATTTAACGGTTTCTAAGGTCTCACACTACAGGTGATCTGTAAAAATCCAATTTACTTTCTAAGAAAGGCATATTGGTACTAAAATCCTGACATACAGTTTTTATCATGTGTTACCTCATCAAATAAGTTTTTAATGAGGTTTTTTTTTCTTTATTTGTTTTGGTTTTGTTGTTGTTCTTGTTTTGGTTTGTTTTTTGGTTTTGTCGGTTGTTCGTGGTTTTTTAGCATGGTATTAAAGATTATGCATTTCCTGTACTGGGATGCTGCACAAAAAAATAAGAAAGTGCTGAAGGTTGCTTTCTTTAAAGTACTTTTACTTACCTTTATAACACTAACTTAAAAAGGAAAGAAAACAAAACTGTCCTAAATGATTGTTCTTGTGATTGTTCTTGCGAAGATTCTGGGATTTATGCTGGCATGCCCATGTAGTTGGAGACATGGAAGAACAACAAAATATAGAAATAAGCAGGGCTTTTGTGTTGTGGCTTGTTAGTAAACACAGCTGAGTCCAGCTGCACCCACCTAATTCCTTCACATTGCCTACATGTCTAACGGAAAGCAGAGCAAACCAACCAACTATTTTATGAGCATACACACGTGTATATGCACCTTTTCTGGGTTAAGTAAAGGTGACCCGTCCACCTAAGTTGCAGTCGGTATCTAGTCAATTTAAGATGGTACATTGATGCAGCAATGAAAACACACCGCATGGTGCGTGATGAACTGAATTCGTCATAGTCTGGCTCGTCAGCAGACTCGGGGACAACCAAGGCTACCAGTGATGTGGCCCTGTACGACATGAATGCTACACCCCTGTGAAAGCCCGATCTGTATCGGGATCTGAGCCCTGTGCCTGATGGGGTCTGGTACCCCACCACGTCTCCACCACTCGACGCCACTGGGTTGCAACCAGCGCAGAGCCCTCTGGTGGCAGGATGTGATGACAGGCCCAGGCTTGCCCCCATGATGGAAGACATGTACCAACAAGGAACACCTGTCCTGTCGCACAGTTACTTGACTGACATATGTGTCCCCTCAAAAACACAGAGGACAGCCAAGCAGGCCCTGGCTAGCCAAGGAGTACCTCGTTTGAAGTTCAAAGTTAGATGGAAGGTCCCAAGAGTCATGGCAGCACTACCTTCCAAGAGCTGCCAGACTTTACCCAGCTATACCACCCTGTGGGTAAGGGGCTCGATGGCTCATGTCTCCAGACCCACTGGCAAGAGGTCTGGGGTTGCATGAGAATCGACACCACAAGCTTTTGTCACCGGAAAGGTACTACCGAGTGGGGGGTGAAGCCACTCGATAGGGCGGGAGGGTCCATGTTCTCCCGTTTACTGGAGCAGAGCCATCCGGCGGGACCAACGAGGAGGTATGGCCTCCGCAGCTAAGCCCGGTTTGCAACTTAATCATCCCGACTTAAGAGAGTCATAGTTACTCCCGAATGTTAAGTTTTAGTATCTCTCTTGAATTTACTAAATAGAATACATTTGTCACGTAAAACCTTAGCTTTTCTAACTGCATGATAAACTTGACCTATTTTTAATTCACTTTAATTCATTTTAATTCTATCATCCAAAGTGATTGCCATCAGGACACTGAGGGCACCTCCCTAGATCTCCCAAGTCTAGGGGTTTAGCTGATTTTGAGGACGTCTTTGATGTTTGTAACTGTGTAACTTTGAACCAGAAAGCTGTGGGGAGAAAAAAACAAACCAGCAACTGTGAGAGACAGCTCTAAAAGGATCCTTGCTGAGGCCCCTCATGGTTTTGGTTGGGAGGTACCCTTAAGCTCAGACATGCACATTGTGTCTTGCTGAGCCATGTTACAGGGATGCCCACTCTTGGCAACCTCTTGCTGGTACCGACCTGACCCCTGATACTGATCCCACAGAAGGGAGTTTCATCCACACCAGACATTTTCGACGTCAACAAAACCTTTCTGAGTTGTCTCATGTGTTAGGCACAACAACATATATGCCAGTATAAAATGCAATGACACAAATCACTGAAACAAAAAGTATGTAAAGGAAGAAGAAATTGTTCTCTGCCTTCTTATGGAGATTCCCACAAACTGGAATGCACTACAGGTGTCATTGCACAAACTTTACAAGGAATGATTGTTGTAGTCACTAGATTTAGCTCAGCAGGCTGCAGCTCTCCTGAGAGCTCAGTGGGGCTGCTTAGGGCAGTGTGACCATGGTCGCCCTCCCGTAATTCATTTTGGATGGCTCCGCGGTTTTGCTCCTGCAGCTATCAACCCTACAACCAGTGATGGCAAAGGAGGCAAGAAGGGTCTCCCCATGAGGGTTTGAGAGGACTTTAATCACATCTTGTCCCTGCGATCCCCAGAGGCAGAGAGGCCTCGTGATCCAGGTGCAGGGAGGTTTTCTCAGGGGCTCAGGGGTGGAACATGGGCTGAGTTGGGGTACAGGAACCAATAGGGAGAGCCCGAGGGAGTGGACAGGGCTAGGAGCAAGGAACAGGGGAGGGAACAATCTGGGATACGAAAAAGCAATGGGTAAACAGATCGCCACAAATGATGTTTTAGAGGACATTATCTTTAAAAAGCATGTATAAACTGACTACCTGCATAGTTCCTCTCTTCTCTTAAAAAGAAATGTTTTTATCTACAATTTGAATCTATTGCATTTAAGTTTTGTTTCAATGCATTTTAGTGATAAGAGCCAATAGAGTATTTATTTATTTACTTCTTTCTCATTGCGAAACCTAAGAAACTAAACTACAGGTTTTCTTTTATATATTTCTCTTATATTTCTCTTATATTAATTACAATGGCAACTACGGTCTGTTGTAGTGGTATGGATACTCTAATACAAAGAATATTAACTTTTGATTAACAAAGTGTATGAAAATTGCTATTGCTGATATTTTAGTTATGATTCAAGGTTATTGTTTCAGTCTTCCAAAACACTTTTTCAATAATTAAAATGCATTCAATATTTCTATTTCACAAAAATAAAAAATTGTGGGTCTATATCTTGACATTGTCATACATTCTCAATTTGTATTTTCCTTTTGTCTAACGACAACAAGACTGAACTGAACAGAATTGGTTTTTATGGCATCTCTTAATAATATTCATAACATACTTAATATAATAGTTTGCATCAGTTTCTGAAAAAATAAGTGATCCATTAAAAATCCTAGGGCCCCCATTATTACTTGGTAATTTTCCTATAATGTAAAACCTGGCATATTAAACAATGATCTTTAAACAATCGCTAAATAAATTGTTGCTTATTTCAAGCTCCTTAATATTTAGAATACTTTCAGGCGATCTGCAAATTAAACTAATCCCTTATCACACAACGTATCACCAATTCACTTTTGATATGACATTTACGTAATTTTTTTCTCATCTTCAGTGGCTCATAAGCACAGTCAAAACAGGAATGCTCATTAGTTTTTTTCTTACCTCTAAAGGGAATTGAACACATACAATATTGGAAATACAAATTCATGTGCAGAAATACTGCATACTCCAATTCATCTTCTTCAAGCTGTATTTCTTTCCTTGAAGGTTTCATGTCAAGTTGATGTCTTGCATCCAGATAAACAATTCCAAAACAATTTTTAGAAAATGAAGGAAAATCAAGCACTGTCATATTTACTCATTGCATGATTCATCATATGACTGATCTGTTATATTTTTTATTATGCAAAATCATTTCTATTTGCAAGATATTTCTAAATGGTGAACTGAAGGGTTTCTCCCCCCCCTTCAAGGTTCAGTAGAATTACTGTTGGTTTAGGCAAGGGTAGAAGCAAGGGCATGGAATGCTATGAAAGTTCAGATTAAATGTTCAAATAAATTGGAATCTACTTCTATCCTAAAATGAGCATTGGGTGCTTTAGGTAACATCTCCCCCAGGCTTAACAAAGGAGATAGTGTTGGTCCAAAGAAGTACCAGTGTACATCCAAAAAAAGTTTTGGTAAATTACACTATTCAAATATTATATGTGTAGTTGGTTGCATGCTAAAGTTTCTGAAATAATGCAAAAAAAGTTTTTCACCCACTTATTTGGCTCCAATACTAGTATTACTAAATGTAATGCATAACCCACTTAGAAAACAAGTCGGAAAAAAAAGGGTGAATAGTGAAGAACCAGCTACATGACAACAGTATGAATATTTGATCTACTCTTTCACATCACTGAACACAACACACAAATCTTTCTTACATGTTTACAAAAGCCTCTGTATTTTCTCTCACATAGGTACTGAACAATAACATTTATAAATGCAAAGGTGTGTTTGCTTGCTTCAGATTGGAAATTCTTTCAATAAGATAGCACCGTCTTAACTGGTACATGAATTTGATAATTGAGTTTGCTTTTATGCTAAATGCATACAAGAAATGTTTTTATTATTTTGAAATACACTTGAATCTTTAAAAAATATTTTATTTTTTCCTAATGAAGTGTGGAATTCCTCACTCATGAAAAATAGAGTTCATGTGTGCAATAACAGCTCTCTATTAATCACACTGCCTTGGAAAATCTACTATGTTTGCTAATAACTTGTCTGATCTTCCTGAAACCAGATATTTCCATGAATGTTCAGGAATACTGATTTTGCCCTCACATGTTCGACACACACAGGCAGGACAGCTGATCCCAACTGAACAAAGGGATATCCAACACCATATGGCCTCATGCTTGGCATATAAAGCTGGGGGAAGAATAAGGAAGAGGGGGGGGACATTAGGAGTCATGGCATTTGTCTTCCCAAGTTACCATGATTCATCATGAGTCCCTGCTCTCCAGGAGATGGCTGTACAAACACTGCCTGCCCATGGGAACCCTTGAATTAATTCCCTGTTTGTCTCTGCTTCTGTGTGTGGCTTTTGCTTCACCTCTAAAGGGTCTTTATCTCAACCCATGAGCTTTCTCACTTCTACTCTTGCAATTCTTTCTCCCATCTCACCAATATGTTGTGGCAGGGTGTGAGAGAGCAGCTGTGTGGGGCTGGGTTGCTAGTTGGGGTTAAACCATGATGCATCACAAGTAATTCTCAAAGCCTAGGACCTGTGACCCCAGCATGAAAATTAGTTCATGCTTCCAAAAGGAAGATAAGGTATAAGAACATAAAATATTGCTTATGGATTTAAGGGAATGAAAAATAAGACTAAAGCCCTATGCTTCTCTAATCAGAAGCTGACATCCGACAGACTTGTTCTAAATTTGGAGAGAATATTTGTTCAGTCCCAAACCTGCTATATGGGACTTCTTTTGGCAGGCACTTCTGGGTATTGTTGCATTCAGTCTTAGCCACACCAAGATTTCAAGTCAAATAAACAGGAAATAATGTATTGAGGTTAGGTATTAAAACACAATTCCCTTTTATAACACTCAGTTTTCTGTATCTGGTTCTTCAGAGAAGAAACATGCACAATGAATATGTTCAATGAAACTTGATGCAGTCCAGAAAACACCTAGCTATGGCTTCACCTGTGCTATTAGTTATAGTCAACCTTGATGATTCATCACGTGATTGTGGGATTCCTGTACAAGCTTAATTTGGTTTCCCACAGAAAGTATCTTTACTCTTTAATTTGCTATTCATGTTATTCTTAAATGCAATTTTTTCTAGATAGCTTGTTTGTATCTTATGGAGAATACCTTTTCTTAGTTGTTCCAAAGTAATATGTATGCCACATATCAGGATATATTTGTATACAGATGCATATAACATCCTTTCAAAACGTCATCTTCTGCAGGTTCTCTTCTAAATGTGATTCAAAATAGTTCCAATATATATTTAGTCATGTATAAAATAGACTTCCAACACTTCTCAGGCTCTTTTGATATTCAATTTACCTTGCAATGTTACAAGAGTAGGTAGATAGAAATATATATGTAGGCATAACTAGATAAATAATAGTAAGATGTTCAAGAAAAAATATATATGCATATATGCGCTCTGTGAATATTTGTAATACCTTTCTAACTAATCATAAATGCCATCTTCATTTATAAGTATGGTAAAATAAGTGGCAGCTAGACATTTTGACTTGAATTTATTTGATTCTCTTCAGCCTGCAATATGATGATATGTGTGGTCAGGATCATTACATAAACTTTGAATTTCAAGGGACATGCAGGATCAGGAATTCATCAGCATAGAAGAAACAGGCAAATTAGGCTTCTAAAGGCAGAGCAAACAAGGATGAATGAGTTTAGGAAAGAGAATTCAGACAGGAACCAGAATCAGGGATGAACAAGCATGTGTCAAGACAGGAATGAGATGAATGATTGCAACTGTACCCTAAACACTGAGCAGCCAAGGACAGAATTGTCACAAAAAGGCAATAGTAGCATCACTGACCAGCTCTGTGGCAGGCTGTGGCTATATGGGAAACTGACAGCTTCAGGGAGTTGGGTGCAGATGCACCATCCAGCTGAGGATGCAGGAAGATCACAACTGCCCTGTTCTCTGGTTTTTCAATATAAACCTTCCCCATACATCCCAAATGCTACTCATAAAAGTCAAGGTTTCTTTCCTTTTTTGGTGTGTTTAGAAAGTATAAGCGCTGAGAAAAGTGCTTATACACATACACAGCTCCACATACACAGCATTTGTACAGATTTTCTCTTTTCTACTGAACAGAAATGGAGAGGATTTTATTTTTCTTTGAGTTCCTATCTGTATATGAGATTGCTTGAAAAAAGCCAACACAATTTTAGAAGAATATAAAATTAATTAAATAATGGAATTAAGAGAAACAAAAGACTAAGATTACAAATGCTTTTTTTTTCATATAATTGAAAGGGTGAAGAGCAAAATTAAGCATGAAGAAACTGTCCCTTGTATCACAGAAATATGAATAATTATGTAAAAAGCAGCCAGATTGAGCATACTTGCATTAAAGTGTCAAAATGCACTGTGTCCCTTTTGACCATGTGCTGTCCACCACAGTCTGAAAATAATTTTGATATGCATCCTGAATAGTAAGGAAACTTGTACCATTCTGTAGTTTTATAGATTTTTTTTTACCCCATAAAAAAAAAAAAAATCTTAATAGAAAGTGATCCAGTGTTTAAGCACCTAACATTTGTGTTAATATTTGGTGGCAAATAAGTAACTAGGAAAAGCACTGGAACCGAACAAATATATGTAGAAAAGAACAACTCTTCTGTGTGTGTATGTTTGTATGTGTGTGCAAAACTTGTACATTAGTAAAACAATATCTTCAAACCAAAGAGGCAGGGATTTTTTACAAAAATCTTTATGACATTTTATATGTACTGTTTAGAGTTCATTTGAAGCATTTTGATAAGATAATCTGAAAATACCTTCCAACATTGATTGAGCAATTAACTGAGTAGATGCAAGCTAAACAGAAAAGAGAAGAAACATTTAAAACATTTCAAATTAATAAAAGTACTAAACATAGCTTCCAAATTATTTATCTTTGAGAATTTTTCTTATATAAATACTGACAGGATATATGATCTCTGTATTGTAGTGGTCCCAGCTGGAAGACTATTGCACATTGAGGAGTTAGTACTCCAATAACAAGCTGACTAAGTGCCAGCATGTCCTGTACCCTGCACATTTCATTTGGTTTTCAGGACTGTGCCACACTGGGATGAGCTTAGCCGGATAATCACAACAAAAGATCTTGGGGGTATCACCCAGTTGGCATTACCAGTGATACCAACATGTCCTTGGCTTTATCTTGAAGGAAATTAATATGAATTCCTTGTGTGCAATGATACATTTAAGAAAAAGACCACCTTTAAAATATGGCAATACAGGTGACCCAAGGCATGGTATGTGTAGAGCAGTGGTACCCAGTTTTGTACTATCTTGAAATTTCCATCCTCAGACAGGATTTAAGATTTGTAGAATAAAAGAGCCAGTGTACCTCTTTTTGTGCAACATGTATGAACTAAAGGTCCATTATTTGAGACTTTCTAGTAACAAGATATCCATCCAGAGTGCCAGACAATTCCAAAAACAGCTCTATCAAACAGCTCATTTTTTTGTTTCTCCTTTAAGAAATAAGAAATGCATTTGTTGAACACACACATCTGTTCATTATTTTTTTGGAGGCTCTGACTTGTTATGATCTTCATAAGAAAAGTGGGAGTCTGTATGACAGTACAAGACATGGACCTTTTCAAGTGGGTCCAGAGAAGGACCACAAAAGTGATCAGAGAGATGGAACACCTCTCCTATGAAAACAGGCTGAGAGAATTGGGGCTGTTTGGCCTGAAGATCAGAAGACTCTGGAGACACCTCATTATGGCCTTAGAATAATTAAAGAGGAACTAAAAGAAAGAGAGGGATATATTTTTTAGTCAGGCTTGTTGCAACAGGATGAGGGGAAATTATTTTAAACTAAAGGAGAGTAGATTCAGAGGGTAGATATAAGGAAGAAAATTTTTATAATGAGGATGGAAGTACACTGGAACAGGTTACCTGGACAAGTGGTATATGCCCCATCCCTGGAAACATTCAAAGTTAGTTTGGATCTTCATTTGGGTGTAGGTTGAAGATTTCCCTGCTCACAGAAGGGAACGCTGGACTGGAAGACCCTGAATAGTCCCTTTCAATGCAAACCATTCTATGATTCTACAAAAGGTTGCCTACTAGACCTAACATTGTAAAGAAAGAGGATAGCATTGACAACAATACATCCCTTCAGATTCTGGGAACTGATTCTGCTGATTCAGAATCAGCAGCATTGAAGGACTGTCAGTCAAGGTGCCTCACACTTGTGATAAGATTAGTTGACATTTTGGTCTTTTGAGCTGTTACAAGATTTCTTCAAAGGGTCAACTCCACTCATCATTTTTGCTGTCCAATAGAAAGGAAGTTCAGCTGAGAACTTGTTCCTGCACTGTTAGATAAAGGCAAAGACACACAGGTGGCTTAATCTCCAATACCAAGCAGAACCTGCCTACAGGTTCCTCTATACCAAGGAGATAGTCAATTGTGTTTTGCAGTGAGGGATGTGAGCAGCACAGCACACTTCTGTGCCTGCTCAGGTTACCTGTTTCATGGACCACTATCTTCTCCATGAACAGCTGGCACCCCATCAGTGTCACTACAACCATTCATATTGCATGAAACTAAGAGAGCTTCTCATCATTCAACTCCATTGAACTGTCCTTTTCCACCTTGATGCTCATTAAATAGTCCATTCAAAATTGAAATGTTCCAAAATTGAAATGTCCGAAAGCATAACATTGAAAAGCAGTAAGAGAGGGGGTGGCAAGTGAGGGGACAAGGGAGGGGACCTTATGACAGTCTTAATTCTGTGTATTTTACATTTTCCACATCCCCATTTAGGTCAAATATTTTCATGTAAAACCTGAAGTTTGGTGGAACGAAAATACTATTTTTGTATTAACTCTGCTGAGAATATAGTTTTTACCGTCTTCATAAGATGTTGTTGTACAACAATTTTAACACTTTGTTTCTTAGAACTAAAACATGAACTTAGAAAAAGAATTATTAGTATGCAAGCTTGAAAATTACAACTACCATTTTGAAGCATTGAATTTGCATAAAATATTTTCTTTCAAGTGCTTAGTTCTTAAAGCAATTTCATATAACATGTAGATCATTACTGAAGAAAAATTGCATTTCAAAGTGGTACATAGTGATCTAGCTGCTTAGCTATCACTGGCATTAATAAGAGTCACACAGCACTACTTGGAAAGCTTGTTGCCATGTGTCTCCGTTAATCACAGAGGGAAAATCCCATACCAGCTTTTTTCTTATTGAAAATGCATTTTAATACTTCATTTAAATACTCCATTTAAATATTTATACTTATCTATCAATTACTGTGCAGAGACCCTCCCTCAAGCAATTATTTTCTATGAAATTTCATATTTATTCACATGAGCTATGCCTTTACACTTAGTGGAAAGCCCAAGGTAAAATTCTAATATCACTTGTGACAGAAGAGGTAACTGTAGCTATTTATGATTTACTAGTTTTGTAGTAACAGCCATCTGCAGTGATTTAATTGCTTGTGCAATTCATTTACTCAAGCAAAGGGGTTTTTTTGTTATATCATTATGGTGTATAGAAGATAGATATTAAGCATCCTGGTTCTGTGAACAGTCAGGAAACTTGAAACAGAAGAGTGAGCTGATTACAAAGTGATGAGGATGGTGTTTGGATATGCCTTTGGCACATGATTTTTTTCTGACTTAGTTCATTTATAAACATAGCAGGAAGACAGTAGATCTAAGTCTATTAACGGAAATGTAAAAGCTAGTGAGATCCCATGATTACTTCATGGTACTTAAAGTATTTAAAGACACTTGAGAGGGGTAGGCAATATTTTTCATTTAAAAAATTAAAATAAAAATGCCACCAAAACTATCTGTCTTTCTTCACTTTTACTTTGCATTTTCCTCACTATTTTTGGTGAAAAGCCAACAACAAAATCTGTAGTGAATCAGTGGACAAAGAGAAACATGACTTCTCTTAGGGAAAACCAGGTTCATCAGCTGAATATTTTTGTAACCATTTTCTAGTGACTCACAATTACTGTATCCTATTGGAAAACTATTTTAAACTAGTTACTTCCTCAGTGTTGGCTAAACACATACGTTATTCTCAGTTTCTAGCTCAATAGGTTATTTGCCCTTAATCACTTGATATACAGCAGTACCGATACATATGTTTTGCGTAATTTCCTAGATCTTGACAACTGCCCCATATTTTTTTACTCCTGTTTGACATTTCTAAACAATATTTTCAAAACAAACTTTGACAAAACTAGCATTTTGAATGATTGGCTGGTAGAAATAGGGTTAGCACTTCAGAGACTTAAATACATATATCTCTCTGTTTAGAACAGGCTTCAAAATGTTTTTGAGGTGGATATGGCTGCTGAATGAAAAATGTTTCAACACCAGTTCAGACAGTACTTATTGAATAAAACATATTCCTGTAAAATAAATAAATATAGTGCTTATATCAATTCAGAAAAAGAAAGATTGAATGTTGTAAATAGTTGTATTGATTTAGTTTGGTGTTAGCTCAGATACCAATGATAGTAACTACAGGTCGATTGGGTACTTTGATTAATATATTTTTGGCTGTGAGAACTTTTTCAACAACAAAAAAAAGATGTATCATATGGCATTAAATAATTTATCAGTATCTCCTGTCACTGGTTGTCAAGACCTTGTCCAAGAAGGCATTCAGTATTATGTTGTAGTCATACACATAGTTCAATAGATTTGAATATTTTTAGTGAATTTTAGTTCTGTTTCATGAAAATGTTGTACTCTGAGGGGCTTTGAATCAATGTTTCCCTGTAAGATCACGTGCACCTCCAGCTAAAACCACCTAGCTGATAATTTTATCACTTGCCAAGGAGGAGGTGGTTTCAAGAAAAATATGTAAATTAATTATTACCTACATTAATACATATATGGGTAAAAATGCAGAGAGTTGAGACTGTGGAGATAATAATTTTTTTCTTTTTTTTTTTTAACCATACAACCCATACATCACATAAGTAAAAGTAATGCCCTTTGAAATCAAATCCTCAGAAAATCTGCATCAGAGGAGAGGACACAAGCAATAAAATGTAATATCTGGAGTAGGGCCTCCATACGATGGTAACATGGGTTTCTCATTTGTATACAAAGCACACAGTCTTGTGAAATTTTGACACATTCTTTTTTACAAATAAGTAGAGTTTACACATAGTAAAAGATCTTCATTAAATTGAAAGATAAACAAAAAATAATTAGGCCATGACTGCATTTACTTTGCTATAGGATTGTATGAGCCCTACTGCTTCAGTGGCAGAACTATTCATTCCTAAATACACAGAATATTTCCCACTATGAAATATGTCTTAAACATTTTCACATTCCGATTAATAAAGAAGATACTGTAAAGACAAATCTTAAAGCAGAATTTAAATACACTGTAGAAGCAAAGAAATAGAGTAATTTCCATCTTCAGTCTTGAAAGTCCTAAAGAGAAAAGCAATTTGTATTTTTTTGCCGTCATTACTGCTGAGTCAGGAAATGAAGATGTTTGGAGACACATAGCATTCATTACATTTCCGTCCAGAAAAGTTTTAGTTAATACAGCATTGTATTTACAGAGCATTTCAATAATATTCACACTCACAGTGTGAGTCATTCTTATAATTTATAATATTTAGAAAAACCTGAGAGATGCATGGCAAATCTCTTGTGGGTTCAGGTTTAGAACAAAGACCCTGCCTCTCAGAACTGCATTACTGGTAGGTCTTAGGAAACCAGGTACTCTTTGTAAAACATATCAGTGGTAACTCTAAAAATATTGCTGGTCAGAAGGGATTATATAGGAAACAAGAGATTCATTTTCTTTAAATGCTTTCTGGAAAGGAAATACTAATCCTATTTTATAGTTCTTTAGCCCCATTCTTAAAATCTTCAGTAAGAAAACCACCAGTCAGTAACTTCAACCCACGGAAAGTAGAATCACATAATGTATTTATAATCTCATAAAAATAAATCCACCAACTGCCAACATTAATGAAAATCAAAAGACAATTTTAAGAAACTGTGATCACTTTAAAATAAGGACAACATTGGTTAGGTGCGTAGAATTTGATTCCTTACAGTAGCTGCTTAGCTACTATCCAAATACACAGAGAGTCATAGGATAATAAGCTGACCCATCTGGTTCTTTGAAAATGTAGGTCAGGTGTTCACTGCCTGCAGAAATTACCTGCTAGGTGACTCAGGTTGCACAGAGCATTAGCCCATCCACTGGCTGCTCGTATATCACTGTCATATACTGGAAAGAATGTGGCAAAACACCATAAAAGTAAGGGAAGTAATTACAGAGGAGGACAAAAAGAAGACATCTATTAATTAAGCTACGAAGAAGTGTACTGGTTGTATATGTATTTTTCAGGAAAGTGGATTTGATATAAAAAAGGATCTTTTGGTGCAAAATTCCTATTAATATCCACAAGATTATAATCTAAACTAAACTGTACTGCAAAAATAAGTGTGCCATAATGTGATAGAAGCACATGTTCACTGGGCTAATACTATAATAAGCAAGCAGTAAGAATTATCTTATTGTTACAAGAATTTTGTTCTATTTTTGTAATAAAATTGTAAGAGATTGTTAAAATTTAAAAACCCATCTGATCTTAGAAAAGAATGGACACTTCAACAAGTAATGATAATAATCTTGTTAGCAAATGTGCTTATATTTTTGTGGTCTTAGTCTGGCAATTATTTATGTGAAAATTAATCACATCGCCACTCAAATTATAGTAAAATAGAAAATCTGGAGTCCTGAATTGAGTCAATGAAGGTGTTAAAATTATTATGGGCTCAAAGGATTTTAAGCTCTGCCATATTGCTTTATAATTTTCTGAATTAAAGATTCTTCCTCTGAAAAGTGACACTTTAATTAAATAATTGCTGGACCTGAAAAAATAATCTTTGATAACTTACTCTTAATTTCCTTACACCTGTCATTGAAAAGCTTTGTTTATGTAATTTTTTTCCTGAAAAATATTGCTCTAAGTTTCAAGTAGTTTGATTTTTTTGTAAAGATTTGTAGAATGCTAGAATGAAGAGTACAAAGAAGAAATTCAAAACCACATGGAAAAAATACAGAATATAAATTCACAGAATGGGTGGGAAGGAACCTTTAAATGTGTCATGGTTTATCTGCAGCCAGCCACCCAAATACCACACAGCTGCTCATTCACTCCCTCACCAGTGGGATTGGGAAGAAAATAGGAAGGGTAAAAGCAAATAAACTTGTGATTTCCCAACAACAAACACAAAAGATACTTTTATATATTGCATTGCTTTGCAGTCAAACCTGAACTGTTCAATTTAATTTCAATTTGAGGAAACTGTAGGTACTGATACTGTATCAAGCCCATTACAAGCATCAATTATTTTTCTAATCTTCCATGACTTGAGAACGAATGCATCCATGACATTTGTATCCTGAGTCTAAACACCATGGGTTTATAAATCTTTTGGGCTAAACTACATTACAGACAACATTATATATATATGTAAGTGTCAGAGCTCTTTGCAGTGGATCCTAGTCTCCTGCTCTGCCTGTTTCATATAGATGTCAGCAGAAAAATATGTATTTACTCATTTTTATAAAAAGCACACGCAAAACAGGAAAATTGAAGTTGTCATTTAGGATATAGAGAAGTTTGAAGAAGTTTGAGAATGCCTGAATGACACAAATTTATCCTACTTTTCTAGGGTTCTGCGTGGCTTTATATGAAAAGTGAAACTGGTCATGTAGAACTGAATGGGGAACTCTCACTGTTAAGAGAAGGGAGAATGAAAGCACTACTTTAAACAGTTGAAACTACAAGGCCAACTAAAATAAAAGGAAATTACTGACAATAGTTACACTATGTTTTTGTTTTCTTAACTTCACAACAAATTGATCCTAATTAAAATACTTTGATTCAGGAATAATGTCACAGAAATCTATTCTAAAAATGACATAAAATCAGACTAACTGAGGGTAGAACACGGTCAAAGTACATAGCCTTTTCTTGAAGAAAGTAGGAGAATAATTTTACCTTCTATTATCTTCATGTCATTATGTCAGGAATCAAAATTAAAGAATAAAAATATGATTTTTAGGAAGTTCTGGGTTAAATTTATTCATTTCAGCCTCCGCCGAAAACCATTCTATTATATATAAAGCTGCAGTTTTCATTATAAGTTCTTAATTTTGTCTAATGTCTTTAGGCAGAAATATTAGCTAAGTACTTGCATAAACATTTGAGTATCTTTTATGTTATATAATTTATCTGATTTATTACATCCAAAGCAAATAATTTATTTAGGCCATTCCCCTTCTTTGAAGCAAGAAACATGACATGACACAAAGGAACTCATTTTTATGTATGTAACTATTTCCCTGAAATGAAAAGAAAAAGACAAAAATATTTTTATTGTCTCTGCTTTTTTTGTTTTTTTTTTTCTCACAGATGACATGCTTTTTGCTTCCACAAGGAATTAATTTCATGGACAAAGCTACAACACAATTACTCAGTGCTTTCAGAAGTTATTAATGGTATTGAACCAATTCCTTCTAATTAGAGGGAGGGTGTCCCCTACCATCTCTACAATTCATTGCAGTAAGAGAACCCCTTATGACTTTAATTAGAAGAGAAATATTAAGAGAAGTAACAGGATAAAAGCCTTCTAAGTTTTCCAATCCCACTTATTATTTCTGTGCTGTGGTTAAAACAGTTAGACCCTCTATTTTTCATAGATTTTAGGTCAAATGGAGGATACTAGGAGTTCTAGCTAGTGATTTTGAACTGTCTTTAAAATACTAAGAAACACAATTGCTTTGTAAGGCAGACTCCACAATATAGAAACATAAAAACTGTGTTGCAAAAAAAAGCAATTTGCACAAAAGACAATCTGAACCACTTCCAAGGTTAGTACAATGTAGCAAAGCTAAACATGCTATTTATAGCTTGTTTGAACTTATTTGCTGTGGTTCACACAGCAGAGTTTTTAGTAAAGAAAAAGAAAGAAGGTTGAACACTAAACAGTTAAGAACAAATTACAATAGAAAATTTTGAAGAAGGCTGTTTTATTCAGTGCTTTTATAGCTGTCCTCAAAAGGGGGAGTTAGACCCATGCATGTCATAACGTTAATTTCAAGAACAGTTGGATTTCAAAGCAAGATTATGAAGGCAAGTTTATGAAGACAAGGTTATGTGATATACATTGTTTTGTAGACCAGGCCTTAAGAATTGAAAAAAAAAAAAATTTGGAAATACGATCTGCCTACTATTATCTTTGATGGTCAGTGCTTATATTTTCCATAATTATAGGTGATGCAGGAGATTTTGTATGATTGTAGAAAAGGAAAAAGCAATTTTTTGTTAAAAAGGAAGAAAGAAGAATGCAAATAATTATAAATGGGTTAGTGCAACTTTGTTCTTTCCTTAGATTCTGGGAAATTGTATTTAAAATATATTTCTAAATGCCTGGAAGAGATATAACCAGATCTTAGTATGGATTTTTTTTGGTGGATATACCTTGTAAAACAAAAGTTATTACCTCTTTTAAAGTAGAAAATATATGCATAATATGAATACCAAATATCACTGGCTACTGTCCTCATGCTAGACCTGCTTCTTCTCAAGATTTATACTTTAAACTTAGAAATATAGTGGTTAATAAATTTATAATGCTTGTAAAGGGAATATTTGTTCTTAGGTACCATCAAAACATAAAAATCAATATGTAGAAATATGGGCTGAAAGATATCTACATAGGTAGCAATAATCTCAGGTTTACAATCAGGCACATAAAGTCTGTTAAAGTATATAAAGATTTTATATAAAAGGAAAAAAACTAGTATAGAATCTCTGAAACAAAATCTTTTATACTCGTGCATTACTATACAACTTTTGGTACCACAAAAAATTGTGGTGGGTGGTATTTAACATAACTAAGTATGGACATGCTTATGTAAAAGAGGAAGTTTTCTGGACATTATGATGAAATTTACCTCAATTTTAGGGCCAGTTCTGTTCAAAACATTTATCTATAATCCGGATGTAGGAGCTGAATGCATTTAAGCCTGCTGATAATATCAAATTGGGAGGTGCTGATGACTATGTTGAGGGACAAGAAGCCTTAAAGAGGGATTGAAGTTGTTTGGAGCAGTGGGCAATCATCAATGGTCTGAAATTTAAGTCCAAATGATGGATTATGCAGCTAGAATAGGCATCAGGCACAAGTATAAATAGGGACAGGAGTGGCTGGAGAGAAGCCCTGAAGAAAGGCATCTGTGGTTGCTGGTCAACAGCAGGCTCAGCAGGGGTCAGCAGGGTGCCCTGGTAGCCAACAGAGCAAACCACATCCTGGGGTGCATCAAACACAGCACCACCAGCTGCTCAAAAGAGGTGATTATCCCACTGTATTCAGCCTCACCATGGGTCCTGTGGGCAGTTCTGAGCCCCACAATTTAACATGGATGTGAAAGTTCTTGAATATATCCAGAGAAAAACAACAAAGATGTTGAAATGACTGGAAGGAATGTCGTATGAGGAGCAGATAAGAACCTTTCATTTGTCTTGTTTGGAGAAGAAGAGGCTGGAGGGCAACTTCATTGCCCTCTTCAACTTCCTGCAGAGGGAAAGTGGAGAGAGAGGTACTGATTTCTTCTCCCTGGAATTGTTCAAAGCTGCACTGCAGAAGGTTTAGATTGGACATTAGAAAGCATTTCTTTACTGAGTGGTCAAATCCTGGAACAGGCTTCCTAGAGAGATGGTCGATTCCCTGAGCCGATCAGTGCTTAGGAGGCATTTGGTCTTTAGAATGTAAGACATGTCCTTAACAACATGCTTTAACTTTTGATTGACTTATGCCTTATGGTTTTGTATAGAACTTAGCAGTTTGGCCCAACACTAGTAATGCTGACTATAATGCAAATTCATTTATATAGCTCCTGCATCAGACAGTCAGATCAGATTTGTAGCAAATCAGCTTGGTCCACAAACAGAGGCATACATGCATTCCCAGTTCATGTGAACTTGTCTTTTGATAGGCTTGCACAGATCTTAGCGTAACTTCTCCACATTCGCTGCAGTATGCCTTTAGTGCTTTCATACATACATTATATTAGTATTTGTTAATAATTATACATATATTACGTGAAAATATTTTTACATTTTAAGTGCAAATATGTTATCCCCTTATTTACTATTAGTAAAAACACACAAAGGAGAAAGGATGAATGGAAGAATATTCATGTTATTTAAAGCAAGTAGCATCTTTGGCAATATCTCTCAGACTGGACAAATAGAAATATCTGTATAGAGTAAAGCAGTTGACAGGGAAGACCTGATGTCAATATACATTTAAGAATTTTTTTTTTTTTTTCTTTAAGCAAGTACAATCTAGTACATACCCTGAATGTCCATTTGGAGCTGAAGTGTTCCTGCATTGAACCTTCCAGAGTACCTAAAAGTATACAGTGGATGCCCTCTGGGACTACTGGCCAAAGCACAATAACAGAAAAAAAAATGAGAGGTTCAAGTAAAAGACACACCCCGATGACACCTAAAATTGTATTTAACAGTCATTTTTATCTGCATTCCTTATCTTTGTAAAGAAATTCTGGCCAAGTTTACATAAGTCTCACCATGAGTGTATAATACACCAGGCTGATAACTTTGCAGTGCTTCCAATATAATCACTCTCTTTTCATCATTTTTTCTAATCAGGTTTTAGATTTTGCAGCTGTGTTTTGCTGGCTTAGTTTTAGCTGGGTTTTCCCCCACCCCATTACTTGCATGACAGAAAGTCAACCAATCCAATATCTGTACTGCAATACCAGCTAAATGGTAAGATTCATTGACTTATGTAGTATCAGTTTTTATTAATTACTCCAGTAACCAGTTTATACAACAAATGTCCATACCTGTTATAGGTTGTATTTATATATGCAGTTTTTTACCAAAGTAAGTCAATATGAAGCTCTTTTTCACCTTGTCTTTAGTCTTTTCTAGAAGAAGGTTCCATATGCTATCAGTAACAGTAAAATATGAGAAATTTAAAAGTTGTACAGACATGTTATATTAGAAGTCGAAATTACTTTGCACATTTAGTCAAGCATACATGGTACTGATATTGTCCTTGAGAAGTCTGAATATAAACATATAAATCTCAAGAAAACCCTTTCCAAAACATGCAAAACCAGAGAATATGAGGAGGGGGAAATTTCAATTACTTGTTAAAAGTGTGAATAAGCTCCTGATTCAACACCTAGATCTAGGTGTGTATAGATTATCTAGGTGTCATTGTACTTGATGCGCTAGAAAAGAGTAGATGGTTTCTGAAGAGCTATTCAGGACACCCTGAAGTACATATCTACATTTGGTGAGCTATATGGCTCTATTTGTAGACACCTAAATTTAGGTCAATAGAGTTGAAATACCACATTAATATAATTTTCATTGGTATAACTTACTTTTAAGTTATTTTCAGATTTATCAGATTTTAATTTTCCATACCATATTCTCTTTGGAGGGTGACTCTTACACCGATATAACAACTTTTAATTCAATCTCAATTAATTCAGTTTCAGTGGGTCATATCCCACTAGGTATGAACAATTTTTTAAGGATCCTATCTAATTCCTGGAAATTGAAATATGTTACTTTTTGGTTTTTAACCAAGTCAGTAAAACGTAGTGTTAAGGAGAGGATCTAGGACTGGGGAAATCCAAGCTGATGTCTAGAATCAAGTGTAGATAATGATTGAATGTTTCTTGTTAAACCTATTTCCAAAAACAAGCTGATCACAGTGGTGGTGCTGCAGTACTCTTGACTTAGCCTATGATTACAGCCTCAGCTGTATTTTTTTTTTCCTGGGTTTGGTCACACACTGTTGATTTGCCATATTCTAAGGAGAAAGGAAAAAATAAGTCTGACTAACACAGTAAATAATTATGGAATATGTAGCAAAAATAGCTACACCATGCATGTGTCATACTTGAATAAAGAATGCTGCTGAACCATTCTATGACTGTATGATTACATGACTGCTTTGGTCACAACTTCATGTTCTATAATGAAGCAAACATACAATGTTATTTTCCTCCCTCTGTTAATTTGACTGTTCTCTTATATTTTTTCTTTTGTTCATTTTCATTTGAGCCTGTTCTCTTTGTCTCTTGGGCTCTATTCCTCTACTTTTTCCAGACTTTTCCCTTCCCTACAAACCTATAATTCCATATTCTTTTATATATATACACTTACATAATAGTATAATTTTTTTTCGTATAGACCATCACATACGGATGAAGACAACCCAGAACTCCCCACATCATTTTCTTCTCCTTTCATAACTTGTAGGACCAAGGGTAAGAGGAGAGGACACAGGTATTCAGCATTGTAGTATCAGTACAATGTTCTATGGTACAGGAAAGGTCCCAAAGAGTGAAGGTCATCATAGGTTTGCCTTATTTTGGTTCTATAATAAGCACTGCCAGACCTAGGGGAAGTATGTAAAAACCAGAACACAACTAGATAATTCTTATGCTGACAGTTTTGGGGTTTTTTCCCTGATTTATGTTTTCAGCAATGACAGTTCAAGTGAAAAGATTACTTCTAGAAACACATTTGGCAGAACATTTCTGGAACCAACAAAAAATAAAAACATTATTATTTACCTTTTTAATATGAATAATCAGTGTGACTGTCTGCACTTGTCAATGAGCAAGCAAGTCCTTTTCCCAAACCTATTAAATGCTCTGGTTTCTTTATATCCTACATTAGAAAAGAGGTCTCTACAAAGCTGTTGTGCAGAAAAAATGTCATCAGGTGACAGTAATGACATATTTTAAGGTACATTAGCATAGAAGACAGAAAAATCCATTCATGTATGAAGGGACAATTAGAATGTGAGAACTACTACTATTTCTGAATCAAACTGAAAACCATAAATATTTAAGGAAAAAACTGCTGAGAAGAGGATAAAGGTATCACAGGAAGTTAAAAATCACTTAATTACTAATTACTTAGGTTTTTTTAAAAGTGCTCTGAAAGAGGAGCTAATATCAGGTATACTGATAAAACTTGACTGCTTTCAAATTAAATGTAGAAAACCTCAGCTAAGTAAACCTTCTGATTATTTCCTTAATTTGGCTGCTTGCCTTTGCATTCATAGTACTGAGTTTCTGTTTGGTTTTTTCACTTTTTCATGTGAATCTGTATAAAATTAGCCATGCCTGAAACCATTTCTAGGAGATAATGTTGCATCTGAGAAGTGAATGGCAAATATTCCTGGATTCCTTTCTGCAGCTAAACAGCATGTTCATCATAACATTACACCAGCATTCATTTGATGACATCTACAGGAAAAGCAGATACAGGTAAGTTTGCCTATGCTTTGTGTTGGACAGATATCTGGAAATCTGATAATAGTGATAAAAATTTTAGAACTGCCCTGACCCATTTTTGGATCAGACCAAGCAAACCCTGCAGAGATGTATGGAAATAGCATTTTATTTTAACATCACTAAGGTTTCAGCTATTAAAAAAAAAAACAAACAAAAAACCACAAAAAAACCATAAACCACCCCCTCCCTCCCCCCCCCCCCCCCCAACACCCAGCCAAACCCACAAACAAAAGACCTAGTTCTTTTACTCTCAAATTTGGTCATTTCATCCTACTCAAAGATAAAATTATCTTTAAAAGCATCAAAAATAGTGTGTAATTAACTCTAGCAGTTCAGCATTATATCATTAAAAAAATCTCTGTACTAGGAGTTAATGTCCCTCATTCTAATATTAAATAGTACAAAGCACCAGATAACATCTACCAATATGACAAAAACTTTGCTACATACCTACATTTTTGTTTCTCCAGCACATAAGCATGAATTCAGATGAGGTCTGACTCTTAACAGATGTGTATTAAGTGCTAACTTTCTAAATGATAGCAACATGTACAAATAGAAGAAAACTGATTAATTACATATTAAAATTTCACCTTGTTTAGCAAATTCTTATATTTTTTTCAATTTGATTCTTATGAATGATAACAACAAGTAATTGAGCTCCAAATACCTTTCTTTGTAATAATTTAAAAGGCCACGTAGCAGAGACTCCACAAATCTTCTTCTTTTATTGAGTAATACAAGTGCTTCAAACAGCAATCTTCCTCCCTAACCTCCTTCTTTTCTTCTCACTTTCTGGCTACCAAGTTAACAGGAGTTAACAGGAGGGAAGGAATGGTGTTAATTAATTAATCTCTCAGAGAATTTGTGAAATATTACTATAACTATTGGAAAAATATGGGATTTTTTTGAGCAAGCCGCACCATCATTAATAAGAGAATAGAGAAAGGACCAAAGTAATAGCCAGAGACCCCTAAATAAAGGAGCTTTAGGCTAGAGCATCACAAATATGAGTCATTAACTCCTTCAGTATATGAGAACTGATTCCTACTTGTTTACTGGGTATTAAAAATAGTGTATATAGAAACTAGAAGGGTATTTCAGAATCCTGATGATGTCATAAACCTTTATTTTTTGTGTTGTGATGTGTGGCATTTTAAAACTCTCAACTATTCAGATGGCGCCATGCTGAGACTACCTTCCTACCTGATACATGCAAACTTCATTATCTTGCATCTCTTATTTCTGATTGGCCTACAATCAATCCAGATTTCAAATTTCTGTCTTTCTTCTTTACCTCTAAATTCTGTGCTTAGCAAAATTCAGATGTATTCTTCAACATTGAAAATGTACTTCAGAAAGATTAGAGCTCAAATTACACATGATTTGGAGGTGTGTAAAATTATCAGGATTCTTAAAAATTTTTTATAAGTACTTGAGTTTGAAAGCGGGCTAAGGCAATAGGAAGTGTTTTTAAATTACTGGAGCGCTTTTTCTAATTTGTGAGATTTGTGGTTTCCCAACTCAAAACTGGTGGGCTTTTTTTTTTAATGCATAATGAACTATGAATGGAATTTTAAATGTTTGATCACCCAAGACTGGACGAAGTGAAGATCAAATGTCAGGAGTGTAAAGGAACTACTATACTAATTAGAGTGTTTCAATGGACTATTAACCTGCTTCCTCTGATGATTCTTTCTACTATGATCTATGTAGCCAGATCTTTGATCTCACATTGATTTTTGCTCTTTTGACCCTTTAACAACATAGAAATAACAAAAAAATTAGCAGTAAATTATGAGTATTCTTTTTTCTTTCCATAGTACTTTACTTTTCCCGCAATTATCAGAAACTCTTTTTGCTTCTTGTTTTGAAACTACCTGTCACAGTACGAGCCAAAGAGTGAAAAAAAGAAGAAAGATGAGAAGCCAAAGTTTCACGATCTCCTAAAACTGCCAGTGTTTCTGGAAAAGGACAGCAGAAATCTGTTTCTCTTTCAATTCACCTAGATTTCTCTTTTTATTTCCACCAGAAGTCAAAACCCAACATTGTTGTTGTGCAGATAGACACACACAACCTATTTGAAATGTTTCATAGATGACCTGAAGAAGGTGGGCAAAATACAGGGTGTAGAGTCTTTTTTCCTAATTGTCTCTTGTTGGGTTTTTATTAATATAAAATTATTATTTTTCTGCTTCTGTTTTATTTTTAGTTTGCTTGGTGTATGTTTTTCTTTAATCTTGATCCTATTTGTAGTTACTTCTGGAAATCCTTAGGGACCTCTGCAGCCAGCAATTTCTACTAGCTGTTTCCTGAAGATAACTTAATTAAAAAGTAACAACAGTAGTCTGTAACAGACAGCTGAGAGAGAAACATCAGGCTGTTCTTCATCTGCTTTGAGAAGAAACAGTTTAGCTGATATGCAGGAGTGCAGGTAACACAGACATCAGCCGTCACCAGGGCAGAGGATTGAAGAGGGTCTAGAAGTCCTGCTCCAGACAGTTTGGGACTCTGTGACTGAAGTGGTGATGGAGTGTGGCCATTTCTCCATCCTTTGCCAGTTGTAGAAAGTACTGATTGCAAACTGGAGTCCTTGACTTGGAAGGAGATGCAGAGGGTGGGTGCCTGCACATAGGCTTGGGGCTGCAGGGGTGTCTGATGCCCCTCCTGCTCAGGGATGACAGCAGGAGGTACAGGAGAAGGCGAGGATAGATTGCATAGCATGAGGATGCTGAAAAGGACGCTGACAGTTTTCACAGACACTTTGTAGAGGAGAAAACTTTTGGCCACAAAATCCAAGGAAGAAGGAAGACCTTAATGGCAGACTGAGACTCCAAAGATGTGGGAAAGTGGAAGCTTGTGGTGCCAAGAAAATCCTCACCAACCACAGCATCACCAATGGCCTAACTGCTAAGGAAGGCAAACAAGTCCAGTTGAGGCGGGCCCCCGAGCCAGCATGGTATGGACTGACCATTAACATTGAAAGCAAGCAGTGGGTGACAATGGTTGGGGATTCCCTTCTGCAAGTAATGGAAGCACCTGTGGTTTGTCTAGGGAAACTATCCAGGAAGGTCTGTTGCTTGCAGAGAGACAAATTCTGCTGCTGAAATCTTCCTGGCCTTTGGAGATAAATCTTGCTGTTCATGTGCAAGTGAACAGGCAAAACTTGGTTATCAACTGGCTGTTGCTGGTGCTACAGGCAGGACTTTGGCAATTTTACCATGTTCCCATATTTCAGAAAAAAGAGCTGCAAACAAGATATAAATCCCGGTTAAAAAAGAACATTAAAGAAAGTGTCAGAAATCAGAACTACCAGCCAGAGAGAATTCTGTTTCATTTCAATAAAAAAGAATTTTCTTGAGATACATTCTGTACATTACAGTTAGATACACTGAAATTATTGGTATGTTTATATAAGCATAATATAAAAGACCAGGTAATTTATTTTTTTTTTTTACTCCCCAAATCATTACAATAATAAATTAATAATAAATATCTGATCTTATCATAAAAATGTACTTGAAAAAAAAATTATAAATAAATAAATTTTGAATACCTGATTATAATATCAAGTGAAATGTCATAGAAATATGATTCTGTCAGCATTGATTTTAATTAGTATGTACCAATATTTGCTGGCAAAAAATGTGCTACAAATAAACTTTCTATGGATGAGCAGTAGTCTCTGGCTAGGAAAAGGAGTTGTTACCCTTACTCTCACGGAGTCTCAAAAATTTTGGGTAGCAGCAAAGCCCCAGTGATGAACTGAGCAGACAAGGAACTTGAAGAGCTTTCCCAGCTTCCCCTCCTCCCTTCTCTACTACTAAATGAAAGATTTATGCCTCCCTTAAGAATTGTATCATTTTTCATAGAGAAAATAACAAATTCTAACATAGACTAGAGAAAACAATGTTATCAGAAGCAGCAGTTATTCCTGAATGTTAAGGACTGCAACATGAAGTCTGAATCTGTGGTCCTTATTCAAGGACCTGTATACTAACTACTGCTAACTTGTGATCATACAAAGATAATTTGTATTTAAACTTGTTGCTTCACAATATCTTAGTGTTTCCATGAGAGTATGCAACATGTAAGTAGAAAGTGAGAAAGTAAGGAAACCGACAGAAGTAATTAAGAAAATAGACAGGAAAAAAAAAGGCTTTTTGAGGAAAAGAAGTGACTGATGAGACAGTGACATGAAGAAAAGAAATTCAATCAACAATCTTAGATTATACAGTACAGTTTAATTTGACTATATGGACATATCTGCTTCCTTAATTAAATTATCACAAGTATTTCTGGTAGTATTTGTACATTGTTGTTGCTAGAGAAAGTGATGAAAACTAAATAACAAAGCAAATTATCCAAGGATTCAAATGTTTCATTCACTGTGGGAGAGACATTTGGGAAGTGAGAAGTATCTGAGTGTAGTATAAAAGTCTTTATTGAAATTCAGAGTTATTATAAAAAATATGGTGACATTTGCCTACAGTATAATTAGGTATATGCCATATATATCAGACAGTACATCCTGATCATCCTGATTTTAATTCCCACCCCCCCCCCCCCCCAACCACTTTTGGTTTCTGCTTATGGGGAAAATATTAATCTGAAATCTTTCATGTACACTGGCAAGTAAATTTAATTCTTATTATCCAGTGAATATCTGAAGTAAAAAATACATTTTTAATTATAAAAAATTAAGAATAAGACAGAATAAAAATTCACTGAGGTTAAAATAAAATTAAAATTAAGAAATAAAAACAAAAACCAACCAAACAACAACAACAAAAAAACACCCAGAAAAACATCACCAAAAAACCACCAACCCATAATTTAGCACGAAAGAAAAACAGTTAAACTAAGCTGCAAAGCTCAGCTGTAAAGCAAAGTTTGCATTAAACATATTAAGGGCAACCTACAGAAATTAAGTTTGTCAGCAGATAACGTCAAAAATGTATAGAATTAAAAATATAGCTTGGTGTAATTTCATACAGACATTTAAGAAACCCATGTAACTCTGAAAACCAGTGAAATCCAGGTAAAAATACATTAAATGTTATATTTCTTCTTGAAGTATTATGTTTGTATATTAGAAAAAAATGTCTCTACATAGCAAGTCTCTTTTGGAAAATCTTGATAACCATTTTATACTTCCTTATTTTCAATTTAGAATGGAGTTATGAATGTAAAGTATTCCTATATTGGCTCCCATCTTAGCAAAAAAAAAATTAATCTTGTTTTGGATATAATTCACATTTAGTGAACTTTTTATCCCCAGATCAAAAAAATTTTATAGAGCCTGAGATAAATTATTTGACCATAGCTAATAAGTGAACGTAACACAGAAGTAGTAAATGGTAATTTTATTAAGTTATATAAGATAATAATTATAGTAATGGTAACAATAATAATATTTTATATGAGAAATATGAATTTTAAAATGTTCTTTTAAAAGTTGTTTTTCTGTTTTTTGCAGTGGCTGAGACTCATATCCTACTTTATGGTTATTGACATACCATGATCTTCTGATCTATCAAAGTGAAGTTTCATTTTTGTCACTACTGTTTTCAAAAGTGTAATTTCTGAAATAAAAGCACTAGTACCTACTCAGATAAGATCAAGAAGTGCCTGGCACATGTCCATTGGCATTCCCCTCGGGAAAACATCCCTTGTCTGCACTTTCCCAACTTTCTACCAGGTACAACAGACCACAACCTTCTGTGCTGGATGGGCAGAGCAGGCTGCTTGCCCTCATCATCCAGACAGATCACTGCCAGTGAGAGCTTCATTTCCACAAACTGCCCCTTAGTGGTGTTGCCCAAATTCATCTTCAGTTCATCTGCATGATATTGGAGCAGCAAATAAATGGAAAAATCTAGGCTTAGGGAAGAATGGGGTAATATATAAAAATCACACCATTTATTTAAGGATGCTAGGCATTTACTCTCTCAGGAAATCAAAACCATCTAAATTGTAAGGAATAACTTTATTTATTCTCAGCTCTTCAGATTTCTTTGGTGACTTTTTTTGGTGATTTTTGCAATGTCTTTTGTGAGTTGCTTTTTACACTCTCACAATGCAACTAATTTAGTTAATTGTAGAATGTAGAGTTGTAGAATTTAGTTGCTCTATGACTCCCCCAGCTAAGAAATACAAAACATTCAATTGATTCATCATATGAATTATCAGCAGAGACAGTTTTATATGTGTGTAGTACTTCACAAAGTATAGTAATATTCAGAGTTGTTCTTACTCAACAAAATCGGGACTATCTATTTACTCAGACTAAAAAATTTAACACACAATTTAAGTATTAATGAATAATGGTTTCACTAAGTCAATAGATTTTTCACAAATGTCCTCATTTGTAATGGATGAATTTAGATTATTTCCTTTCTGCTTCATGAGCAATTACTGACTATGACTTCATGTCTTATAATACATACGATATCAGTTTACTCTTCTGATGATCTGAGCAGCCTTTTACAATCCTTCTTCTGTTCTTGCATACCACCTTGTTGCACAAAGACATGAAATTCTTGTTCCTGCTGAATGTCAAAAGTGTTTTACATGACATTTACATTTAATGAAATGTTGTATTACATGAATTACAAGCAAAGAGCATTAGGAAATACAAATGTGAATCTTAACTCCCAACAACAGACAACAGCTATCTAACCACTTAGTGCAACATGCAAAATGGTACTTCTGCCCTGGGAGTTTAGCAGAAGAATTGAAGTAAGAAAATTAAAGAGGAGTGCAAAAAACCCCACCTTGCTTAAATGGTTTTTGTTCTTGAGAACCAAAAGAAAACCTGATGATTACAGGTTTCAATCATGTGTATTTACATACACATCTGAGCATCTAAGTCATACCTAAACCCCTTTGTTTATTCTCTCTCTCTAGCTACAAGACTCTTGCATACTTAGGGTTTTGGGGTTTTTTTCCAACAAAGTGGATTTTTCAGAACATATTTTTGATGATTTTAAACTGAAATTTCCCATGTCTAGACAAATCCATTATAACAGTAATTTTCTGTTTTCTGGGTTATCCTGGAAAGAAAATTGAGGTAATGCAAGTATTTAAACCACAACAAAGCCCATGTCTCCATTATATTTTTATACTTTCTGACCATTATTTAATTTTTCCAAATCCAGATCTGCCTTCATCCAAAATCCATTGACTGTAATAACTTATCACTGTTTCCAGATGAAAAGATTCAGAAGCTCAAATGTGTTATAAACTTAGGCACAGCACAGTTAATATGGATATATGTCTTTTGTATGAATAAATGTTTGACTTAGAGCCCAGCACAGGACTGCTTATAAAATGTTATGTAGATGTATCTTCAAAACTAAAAACCTGTGGCAGGGGGTGCTGTAGACAAAGTGGGGGCTTTAGACAAAGTTTATTAGAGAAGTCCTCCTGTTGAGTCTCAAGGTGCAGAAAGAACCCCTGTGCTTTCCAAACCACTTCTCAGAGGGGAGCCCAGGTGTGGCTGGATCCAGTTTTGGCCTTAGAGTTTCGTAAGAGTTTATGTCTAAAGATTTAATAGGTGTAGTTGAACCTTTATGCAAATTTGTCCTGGGGGGTTAAGGATGGCAAATCATATATATGTATATGTATGTATATACACATATGATTTATTATAATAATTAGACAAAAATATCAGAATTATTTACTACACAGTACAGGAGCTATAACAACTATGATAATATAGTGCGCTATGAAGTAATATTGAAGCAATTATACTAAAGCAATTGTATTAATGCTAGGAAAAACAATTATTAAGTAGTGATCAATGTTACCCATGCCAACTTTGGGCAAATCTCTTTCACTCAGCCTCAAGGAGTAACCTTGAGGAGTGTCCCCACTCAAAGGAGGAATCTGCACACATACACTTAAAGGAGGGATATTAGTAGACCCTGATGTTAAAATTTGGGATTGATTTTTTGTAGTATAGAATAATTGACTGCCAGTCATATGTCTGCAGACCAGCTGTGTCAGCTCTACAGCTTTAGATAAGTTATCAGAAGTATCACTTTTTGTTGGTTTTTCCAGGTATTTTATCAGGTCTACCACTTCTTCACCTTACCATAAGGATGTTTAACTTTGCGATGGATGAGTCAGACTGGATTCAGCATTATTCAGAACCAAAGGAACATAACACACCCTTCTTCATTTCCCACTGATCACTTTACAAATAGGGCATTGTTCAACTTGTTTTACCCCATTACAGGCATCCTGCTACAGAGGGGTCATAAACATAGCCTTTGGAAAAGCAGTATTTCCTACACATAACTCTAAAGTGACACATCCATAGTTTATCAAATAGGAGCAGCACATTTATTATTTTTCTTCTTTAAACACTAAATCTTTATCTTACCCTTGGATATAATTTCTAAATAAAAAAAATAATAATAATTTTGAAATAACTGTATGTTTGTCTACCACTAGAGGCATCCTCACTGAGCTATAACTAGGTTGTTTTTTTTCTAGGATTGCTATTTGAATTCTGCTCATCTGAGTCTCAATTATTTTTTCTTTAGTTACTATTCTTCATAAAGTACATTCTTGTGAGACTTTCCAGTTAAGTTAAGCAGGAACCTGAGTAGTCATGAATGGCTAACCAAGAATGACAAAAAAAGCTTGAGAAACACCTATTTAAATTTCCACAGTGACACACATCTAGAAACATGATAAACAAACATCCAGGACCATCTTCACTATGAAAACTAAAGCACAAAGGCTATTAGCATACCTCATGCCATCGAGATCTACGTATTGCAAGATAAATCAATGTTATTTTCGTTTTTACCTCAAATTAGTTATGGTTAATATCTCAAAAGTTTGTTTGTTTGTTTTTTAATATAGTTTTTCTTCCAGATTAAAAAGTAAAAAAGTTAAGATGTGGAGAAAGATCCCAAACACATCTCTACAGATCATAGGTGTGAGTTTTGAGAAATAAAAATGAGCTTTTTTGTTGGTTTTTATTATTAAGCTTTGGATAATCCGTAATACAAATAGAAGTCAGTTGGAGATATGCTTACCATACTTTCTCTAGTGACTTTTAGTTCTTGTGCTCGGAGGAATGCATGCTTGAATCAGTTCTTCCCTTACAGGCTTCCCCTACTGAGTTCTGAGTACATATCTGACAGATGTTCTTGCTCTCACAGAAGGGGGTTGCACTGTGAAGCTGCTTGTTCTTCGACCTGGTCTCAGCACTAAGATTCTGTTCTAATGGCAGGGATCAGCCCACTCCATCTCACATGTGCCTTTGTGGTAACTCTGTGGCTGCAGTCTCAAAACAGTGCCTTATGTTATGCAGTACTCCATGACACAATTTATAATTTCACCATGGCACAAATTGCTACAGGAAGTCATGAAAGTTAATAACTTTAATTGGTTTCATAAGCTGTCAGGCCACTGAGAGCTATCAAGTCCAAAGAGGAAGACTATGGAAGAGAAAGTCTCTTGAGCCATAGATGACTAAACAGAGTGGGTAGTTTCACCATATGCTCCTTGTGTTTTCAATTACCATTTGCCCCAGAATATACTGTTGGCTGTGGTTCTATGCAAGATACTGAGCTAGAGACATTCATTCTTATCAAAATATCATTCTGATGTCATTTAACTTCCAACATCAGTTAGGGTTGATTTTTTTATAGTGGAAATATTCTTTCCAGTGATCCTTGCATAATACTGCTTAAATTCCTGCTATTTTATAATAGCATAATCAAATACTAGATTACAGTTTTCACTGATATGTTTAATTAATCTCTAGATTCAACTCTGTTTCCACTGGAGAGAAAAAAAAAAAAAGGAAATGTAAGTTGATAAGGTAAGAAGTCAGATATTTATTTTTCTTTTATATGTCTGAATATACACTGGATAATATAATACTAAATTATATAATCTAGCCAAATTTGAATTTTAAAAAGATTTAGAAAAATAAAAGATTGTATATTTATCTGGTCATACAGTAAATATTGTAGTGCCCTGCAATTGAGGGGTCCCTTCTTCTTCACCTTCTAAGGCTCTACAAAGGTGGCCCAAAGCAGCTGGGGGCTCTTTTGTGCTGCCCTCAATAGCATGACAACACATGAAGCCATGCTGACAAGAGTGGAACAGAGTCCAAAGAATTAATCCTCCTGTGGCAAAGACTGCATGCAGACTTATTTTCTGGAATGTGAAAATTGACTACTCACTTTCTTAGCACTGTCTACATGCTTAGCTTCTCCTTCTATGATAACTGAAATTGTAGTGAATAGCTGTCATCTCGCAATAGCTGTTTTCTGGTGTTATCCTGAAACTCACTTGGGGTATGCATGGGATTGTAAGAGCCTGAAAGCACTCCTGGGTTTCCTAATTACAGGTACTATCCAGTAGAAATATTCTGTTTGTTCCACACATCCAGATTGTAAGTCACATCAGAAGCAAGACAGTTATTTCTGTTCATTTCCATCATGAATCAGATGGGCAGTTTCCAGGCATACTTATTTGGCACAAAAAGCTTCAGGACTCTTGTTGAGTATCACATATAAATAACTAAAAACTACCATGTATTGAGCAGGGTTCAACCTCTACCCATTTTTCAGTTCACATCTAGGATATGTATGAAAATAAGTTCTCAATTACAAAATTGTCACTCATTCTGCCTCTAACATGTTTTATTTGAACTATACATATAAATGTGATAAATGTGCAATATGTCCCAAACAATTAAGTATTAGCTGTTTGAAAAAAGTAGGGCGGTACTTAGTGATCTTATCACGAAGCAAGCCTCTTGTGTCACAACTAAATGACAAAAGTAGTGACTGCAGACTTGCTATAAACAGAAGCTTCCTCCAGATAAAATAATTTTATCTGTGCTGCCTTTGTAACCAGGTTTGCTTCACCAATCAGTAAACTAACACTGACACTGTGTCAGGGCAAGATGATAATAATTAATATTGAACAGTTAGAATTGCATAGCATATTATATGCATTTGGGGAAATAAGATAAAAGAAAATGTCACTAATTTATAGTCTGTAAAAGCTTTAGCAACTTAAAGCTGTCTGTTAATACATTAATTTCTTTCACAGAAGAGTTGAAAAATTGCCTTGAAACACTTCCAGATCAGAATGGTGAGTGTAATCATGGAATAAATTTGGTTTCTGTCTGCTGTATTCTAGCATCTCTGTCTCCTATATTCTAGCAAAGACTTTTGTTCTGAAATAGAGCTCTAAATATTGGTAAAAGTATTCTGCGCTGGCAAGGGAGTGAGGTCAGAGTAGGCCAGTGCAGGGCCTCTGCTGGATCTCACCAAGAATGGTCCAAGGTACTCTAAATCACAGCTTGTATTAATTGCATACAGATTCTTAAGAAAATTTTTCTTATGTTTCTCTGAGTAGGAGCCCCACTAGAGCAGACATGGCCTGTCCAAGATCACCAACTTCTTGAATACGATGTCTTTCACACATCTCTGAGTACCAGGGGGGGAATCTGGAGGGTTGCATTTCAGTGAAATTCACAATACTGACTTTCCAAGGAGAAAGAAATTATAGTGGCATCAGGATACTACATTTTATAAACTAGAATAAACTTCACTTCCACTCAAATATATTTTTTCAGCCTTGTTGGACAAGAGAGAGTCAAATGAGATGATAAAGTTATATTTAATTTAATCATCCACTGTTTAATAAATGAACAGATCTAAATGCATTATAAAAATTGATGTTGGACTGTGTGTTTTAATTATAAAAACAAGATTAAGAATATAAACTTACTGAGCAAAATACCAGTCTTGATCTTCCTTTATTGAATGTTCATCCCATTGCTAATGTGTAGAAACAGCTTTATTGTACTCTGTTATTTTATGAAAGTGAGAATTAAAAAGTAATATAAAAAGGGCTGAGGAAAAAGCTACAATTATTTAATTTGCTACTACGAATTCTGACTTTTTGAAACATGAGTATCCTAAACTGAAGACAAAATATATTGCCCTCCTCCCAAATGTAAAAAAAACTCACTGAAACTCTTTGAAACTAATGAAAAGATCTTATTTTATCCAACAGCAGCTGGTTTAGGCCATCAGAGATTTATCTGACTTGAAGACCAGTTTTAGACACCAAACATCATAAACAGTTTAAAACAAGGGGAAATTATTCCAGCCCACTTGTGGAAGGAGAAGGAAGTGGTGAATGAACTCTGCTTGCACTAGATTTTGTAACATAACTGCTTTTCTCTAAAGAGCAGTATTTCAAGCTCTATCTTCCACTTCAGTTAAACCAAGACCTGTACTGACAAGGGGCAGTGGTTTTAAACTACAAATGGGCAGATTTAGATTGGATAAAAACTAGATTTTTTTTTTATTATTTTTTTTTTTTTTAGATGAGGGTAGTGAAACAGGCTGTCCATAGATGTGGATGCCTCATTCCTGGAAGTGTTCAAGGTTGGACAGCGCTTTGAGCAACCTGATGTAGTGAAATATATCCTTGTCCATGGCAGACAAGATTAACTTTGAATGTTCCTTCCAATCCACACCATTCTATGATTTCTTTAATCTGGTTAGGTAGTAACAACTTTTAACCTAATTATATTGAGCAGTTTTCCTGGTTTCTTAACAGAGTAAATATGGTAGAGTCTGTTTAAATAAAATCTATCATAGATTTTGGTCAGCTTTGCTGTCAACAGGAAAACTGATTAAAAATAAGGATATTGTGGTACTACATTTGCATTTATGTAAAAAGAAAAGAAAATCAAACCATCCAGCAGTAAAAGAGGTAAACTTCTTGACTGGTGTAATATATATTAGACAAATGAAAAATCTTGGTGCACTTTCTTTTAATATTTCAGACCAATAAAGAACATTTTTCCTGTGGTTTATAGTAAATTCTTTTTGTTATTATTTTTTTTTCTATTTTCTACATATTGACTCGGGTAAAATGGCTAGAAAAGCATTAATAAAGAATTAATTTCACTGTGAAATCTCCTAATTAAATCAGTTCCACTATGTTTTCTCCCAACTTGAATAGCTTATTAAGGTTCATGCAGTTTTGTAACTGACTGCAAGAAATCTCTGACAACTTTAGTGGAAGTTCACCTCGGTATTCTCAGTTGAATTTCTCTTGGGTATACAGTTGTAGGTTAATGTCAGAACCTAACACTACAATTCAGACAATGAAGAACAGCCTGTCATACATGCTTGCTAAACTTGGGGTATATAATGCATAAAGAAGTATTATAAAACATATAGAGAAGCAGCAATATATACAAAATTTCTGCATTCTGTCTGACATGTACCTCTCCAGAATAGTTGTCCAGTACAGAGGTGACACAGAGCCAGAAATGAGTGAATCAAGGAAACGAGTCAGGATTCAAAGCAATTGGCAGGGTAGAGGAAGGAAAGAGGTAGATCTTCTTCCTTCCTAAGAATTTCTATTTATCAGAAAATAATTAACATTGAAATATTTGATTACTCTCCAATCACTTATTAATCTCATTGTCAATTGTGGTGATTTACTTGTATCAGTAGAACCAAATCAGAAGTCTAACATGGTCAGAATTGATTTCCATCCAATACTGTCTGACCTGGTATGGCAAAGGTAGACTCAGTTTAAACACAAGCCTTTCTAGAGACTGTCAACCACAGCCTCCTCAAGAGCTGGAGCAGAACACCAACACGTAAGCCTTTCCTGGACGTTCAATATTTATTTCCTGCAGCTATGTGAAGAGGAGTTTGTGAGGTGTCACTATTTTCTCATTATTAGAGATAGGATGGAGATCTCATTATTAGAGATAGGAAAGAATACTGTCCTTTTGGGTCTGAGAAATCCCAATGCATGGCACCACTCCCAAATGCCATCTATTTCACAGTCCTGGTTCTACAGTTGCCCAGTTTCAGTATTGAATGTGGTCTCTGAAGACTGGGTGGTAGAATGGCTCATCAGGTGTTGGCAGGGAACCCTTGTGCTAGCAGCAACACTTTGGTGTGAAGGAGTAATTTTTTTTCTCTGTAATGAATTGAAAGGCCAAGCTGCCAGAGAGGATACAGCCTTTGAGAATTAACAGTGACAGAAAACAAAAAATTAAAAAAAAAAAAAATCAGAGGGTTGCTTTAATCTTACCAGTAGAGTAGGAGAAAATTTTGTCTAGAGTTTCTGATTTAGCTTCTCTGAGAAAAAATCATGGTACTTGCCAATTCCTCCAAGATCGAGGTTTATCTTTGAGTATAGCAGCTGCAGAGCACAACCATGTAGAATACAAATCCAAACAACTCCAGTAATTTATTTAAAGCTTGTCTGTCAAAGAAACCAAGCCCTAACTTAGACCAGCCAAAGAAATTCAGAGGCTAATTAAAACTGTTCACTCCACTTCTAAATTAAATCCTGAGTGGGATTTCAAATTATATGACTTCAGAAAGCAACGTGAACAAGAAACTAACAATTCTAAAGAAAACCTCATTGAGGAAAATGTGTCTAAGTTACTTAGGTTTGCATTCACAGCTGAAGGAAAAAATTAATATTTTATTACTCGTTTTGCCCATTACCTCTCCCAATTACTATCCTTATCTCAAAACCTCATCTGGTTTTTGGGCATCAAAAAGACCCTAGTGGTTTGACCCTGGCTGAATGCCAGACACCCACCACAGCCATTCTACCACTCCTTCCACAACTGGAAAAGGGAAACAAAATATAATGAAAGGTTCATTAATTAAGATAAGGACCGAGGGAGATCACTCACCAATTACCATCACACACAAAACAGACTCAGCTTGTGGACGTGAATTGAATTTATTACCAGTTGGAATCAGAGCAGGATAATGAGAAGTAAAATAAATCTTAAAAGCCACATTCCATCCTTCCCAAGGTCTACCTCCTCCCCCAGTGGCACACGGAGACAGGGAATGGGGGTTATGGTCAGTTCTTCATATGTTGTTCCTGCCACTGCTTGGGGAGGAGGTCTTTCCCCTGCTCCAGCATGGGGTGCCTCCCACTGGAGACAGTTCTCCATGAACTTCTCCAATGTGGGTCATTGTTTCATGAAGTGCAGTCCTCCAAGGGCAGCTTTCTCCAGCATGGATCCCCTACAGGGTTGCAAGTCCTACCAGGAAGCCTGCTCCAGTGTGGGTTTCTCTCTCCATGAGTCCACAAGTTCTTTCATGGAGCCTGTTCCAGTATGGGTCTCCCATGGGCTCACAGCCTCAGCTCTGGTGTGGATCTTCTCCATGGGCTGAGGGTGGATCTCTGCACCCCTTGTGGACCTCCATGGGCTGCAGGGGCACAGCTGCTTCACCATGGACTTCATCACAGGCAGAGGAATCCCAGCTCCAGCACCTCCAGCATCTCCTCCCTCTCCTTCCTCACTGACCTTGGTTTCTGCAGAGTTGTTCCGCTTACATGTTCTCACTCTGTGCTTCTCTGGCTGCAATTATATCTACACAGTAACTTTTTTTTTTCCTTCTTAAATATCACAGAGGCCTTACTATTGTTCCCGATTGTCTTGGCCTTGGCCAGTGGCACACCCATCCTGGAACCAGCTGCCATTGGCTCATGCCAGAATACAGGGGAAGCCTCTGGCAGCTTCTCACAGAAGCCACTCCTATGACTCCCTCACTGCCAAAACCTGGTCACACAAATCCAATACACATGTATTTCATGAACATCTGCAATGGAATTTCTAATTCATTTTCTCCATCCCATCACCATTTCTCCTCAAAGGTATTCAAAGATACAGGTTGTAGGAACATAAATACAAGTGTTTAGATATCAGGTCCCATTGTAAATACCGGAATGATAATTAATTAGTTAATCTTGTCTAGGCAGCTGATCATTTCTTCAAGCATAAGCACCTTCAGGATGATGTGAAGGCTTCTTCTGTTCTACTCACTGCTTTATGTTAACTGCAACACATTGTGTTTTCTATAAGTCTTTTTTAGACATCTAAACTTAGATGTCCACACTTTAGTATTGAATTCTTCCCTTATTGTGAAAAAATGTCTGGGTTAGTAAAAAATAATAAAACATGCACTGTTCTGGGGAAGGACTTAAATGTATGTGAGATGAGAAAATTACACCTCAACTCTATCAAGAGAAGTTATTTTAACACTGAAATTGAAAGTTAAATCAGGTGTGTGTACCTACCCTAAGCAAAAGTTAAATCAGGTGTGTGTACCTACCCTAAGCAAACTCTGTAAGGAATGGCCAATCATCTCTGCTACCTTCTAAGCTTAGTCTTGCTTTAGGTTATTTCTGGCAAAATAACACAGTTTCTACCAAATGGATGAAAGTTGTATCTGTTTTATCCTGAAATAGCCAAAACCTCCCACATGGGAAAAATGTAGGGCAGATAAAATTTAGTCTGGTTTATACAATAAATGACCACTCTGTGACAGTCATATAAAAGCTGAGAGTGAGTTCCTGCTCCAATTTTACTTTTAGACAAGAAATGACTCATGCAGTCCCTTTCTTGCTTGCTTTCTTAAATGTCTAAACAGCTTTCAAAGTCCATAAATTATTCATAAGAATAGGAATATACTACATTTCAATATTTAGGGCCTAAAATATTCTGTTTGGGAAGGCATTAAAATGTTTTTATAATTCCAAACAGTAATCCCTGGAAATGTTACATCTAGACACCTAGCATGAAGCACAGTGACATTCACTTAACTATATTTGCATCCTCTCTAACTATAAATTATATGAAGCTTGTAATAGATGATAGACAGATGACAAGCAATATTTTAGGACATTAACGGGACTATAATGAGAGTCATCTTTAGTAGTTCCTTGTTCCACAGGGATATAGAGGATACTCTTTGTTTAATTTGACAAGACTCTGGACAAGGGGGTATGTCTCTATTGTGTGATTATTCTGTCTCTGTTCGAGGATTTTCTAGGATAAGGGATCAAAAGCACAGCCCCCCCTAAAAAAAAATCCCTTTGAACAATAAAATGGAGATTTTCTATTCCTCTAGAAATGATAGGAAAACCATTTAAAGTGGCTTGTTAAAAAGTTGAAACAAAATACAGCCAAGGACCTGGCATGTATTCTGTAGAGTTTTCCTGAAATTCTAATTAGCCACTTCTAATTTCTTTCTTATGGTATCTATGTCTGAATCTCGAATTTAGTTTCAGTAAAAAGCACAAGCATGAAAAGGATAAAACTTTGGTTCAAACTGCAATCAAACCATCTATGTAGCTAATATGTCATATTTCCTAGACAGTTTTCTCAAACACATCAAGGATCATTCCCTCTGGGAGAAAAAAAGAGAAACAATCATTCTTTTCTCCCTCTGGTATTTGTCTTCTGTCTTCCTTTGCTCCCATGGCTGACTTTGCAGATGTAATTTAATAATGTAATTTAGAGTAATTGATATTTATCTAATGAGAATAGTATTTTTGAATGGCACAAGATTATTTTAGTCTGTTCCAGGTGTTGTGTGAATTAAAAAGGTCACAGAAAGATCAATCTCTCCTTGCCAAAAAAAGCTCCAAAACCACTCCTGGAAAGCTTCTCAGAAAATTTTCTTATTTATTCAATCCTATCAAGTTAGGTTATTATTATATTATTATTTGGTTTGTAGCTTCCTTATTTTTGTAATATATTTTTGAATAATGGAAAACTGCAGGAAATGGAACACAGAAGGGAATTGGAGAAAAACTGTTCTTACCATGTGTATAATAATTTTGCTAAATACTACCAATATTCATCAGTCATTGGCATTAAATATAAATATATAAAAGAAATATATAAATATATCTATATATGTGCTCCCCTGCAAACTTGAAGTGTATATCAGATAAAGCAAAGAGCATGCACTGAATATCTACAACACTAAGAATAAGACCTGGACAGGCTCTCTGAGTCTGTCAGAGAGAGACTAGAGAGAGAAAAATCTGCCAAGATATTTTCACCTTCCATCTGCTTTAAGAAAATCTCTATATACATACATAGTCCCATTGGAGATGCATTATCAAAAGCCCTGCCTAAGGAGAGAATTAACTTCTCCAAGTGATTTTTTTATCCACAGAAAAGAATAGAAAGAATACACAGAATGGCAAGAGTGCTTTGTTTATGTATTTTTTGTTTGAAGAGTCTGTCTACACATATTGTTTAATCAAAGCCCTCTGCACAAGCCTTTACTTGACAGTTCCTAAGGAACGAAAGTGACAGCATAAATGTAAATCACATTGTTATTTTAATCACCATAGAATAAAGTGTTGCACAACTACTCATGCTCAAAATCAAGTCCAGTTTCTCACGTCAGTTTAACAAAATTACAGCTTAAAACACTGAGTGTTGCTCTGAAGCATGGGGCAGACGGTTTCGCTGTTACATGCCTTTGCCATTGTATTTCTACTACATTAACATCTATTGTCTCTATAAAACATTTTTTCTGCTTCATATCTGTTGGGCAGGCCTGGATTCCACAACGGTTCTCTCTACCTGCTTTCTATTTTGCAACTTTACTTCTTCAGACCTCCAGACAGAAAACTCCTACAAGACTACACAGACTGACACATTCTTCTCTTTGTTAATGAAACAGAACACATTGTTCTTTAGTTTTTCTTAAATTCAGAGTCCTTTTCTTTGACTGAAGAATAGGTGGAAGTTAAACTGCTTCTTATAAAGATTTCTTATGGTCAGATGCTAAAAGTGCAGAATATGAGTTTAAAAACTAACTGCTCGGTATGAAGCACCAATTTTATTACTGCTATGTCCCTCAAAAAGTAGTAAATGTATTATAATACTCATTTGATTGATCTGACAATACAAAATTTGTCAGTTTTGAATGCAAATAGTTTCATGACTTTTTTGAACCTAACATGTAGGAAAAGGAAGCATTTCTCAAAAGTAAAACAGTACATTTTATCTTTGCATTTTTTTCTCCTTCCTGTTTTACATATTCCCTTTTCCAATGACAGTAACTGCTTTCTCTCTCAATGCAGTATCAAACACCAGCATAGTTAAAATGCTTAATAGCTTAATAGCTACTTTTTTTTTTCCATTATTCTGGGACCAATTAATTTTTTTTAGGGTTGCATGCACCAAATTGTTTATATTGTATGCAATTTTTCATTCTTTTATACATATGAAGTAGAAAGAGAAGTTACTGAAAAATGTAAGCAATACATCCCTAGATATAAGAGTTTCTGAAAATAGGAAAGTCATTAAGGTGAAATTAATATTTGTGCCAGAGTCCCCAACAATCCCCAAAGGCCTTAATGTGAAGTGTGAATTACCATGCTCAACAGCACTTTTAAGTACAGTGCAGAAGTAGCAGCTTCTTGCATTTATCTTCTGTTCTGTAACAACTGCTTTCAGTTAAAAACAGTTGAGGTGAAAAAGGTCTGCTTTAGATTGGAGATATGCATTACACACCACTATTTTTTTTTTTTTCCTTGCCTATATGTTATATAGGCATGAGAGGACTTTTCTGACTTGATTCTTCAGCATCATATAATGTAAAGTGAGTTCCTCTCACATATTCTTACTCTGCTCTTCTCTGGCCACAATTGCTTCTGTGCAATAGCTTCTTTTCATTCTTAAATACATTATCCTAGAGCTGCTTTCACTGTCTCTGATGGGCTCAACTCTGGCCAGCAGCAGGTTCATCTTGGAGTCAGCTGGCACTGATTCTGTCAGACATGGAGTAAGCTTCTGTCAGCTTCTCAGAGAAGCCAGCCTTCTACCAAAACCCAATACACAGTCCCAGAGATAGATGCAGCACTCCAAGTGGGGGTCTCACCTAAACAGGGTAGAGGGGCAGAATCACCTCCCTTGACCTCCTGGCCACAATTCTTTTGATGAAGCTCAGGCTGTGGTTGGTTTTCTGGGCTGCAAGTGCACATTGACAGGTCATGCTGAACTTTTTGTCAACCAAATCAACATAATTTTGCTTTTTCTGTGAAAACTTTGCCCAGTACAATTTTTACAGAGTAAACAGGAAAGGGAAGCTTGCAATTGCATATCATGAAAATTGTCACACCACCTGAGACCCTATCCTGTCTTAGAAACAGACACAATTAAAGGTTGAATTTACTCAAAATTCTGTCTAATTTCATGGGCTACTTTTGCTATTTAGATAGAATTCTATTTAAATATTCTGACATCACAATGGCTGCTTAAGCAAGTTTGTTACATGTCCTCCTACCCTTCTACTTCCTTTGTGAGCATCTAAGGCTGAAAGTTGTTATTCTACTTTCTCAAAATTCTTGCTGGTATCTATTCTCTTCATACATTGCCACTCAGGAGGAACAAATGATGTAATTGGACTGCTTTTTTTTCTTCAAGGTTTTGTCCAAGTGTTAATTCAGAGAAATTATTCAAAGGAAACGATATATAAATAATTTCTTCTCCTCAGTTGTATGCAGACTTCCAGTTTCACAGAACATGGCTTTTTTCAATAACTTGATATTTTTAGGACTTTATTGTGCCATGATTAATAATAAAATGGAAAACATTTCTAATTTGTTACTGTATCAGGTACAATGAAATTATGTTCAAAGAGATAATTTTCCATATCCACATTCTTATTTGCTTCTCTTTTCTTTTGGAGAACATATAAGAACATTCCAGTGTACTGAAATGAGTTATCCTATTAAGATTTCAATCCAAGTTATTTCTGCATTTATTATGTCTTCAGATTTTTTGATCATCATAAAATTCCAGATCAGAAATGCATGAAATTTAAAGACATTTATGTATATATACAAAGAACTATTAAGATAGAAAAGAGATACTGCATTTTGGAGAAGTCATGATTCTAATGATACAAGTGAAAAAGATCTAGGACCAGATCAATAAACAGGAATGCTTCATTCCTTTTTACTGGACAAACCCAAGAGTTGTTCTGTGAACATAAGTACCCGGGAGATAATGTTTTCCAGGGGAGAAAACTTACAGCTGCAAGTATGCAACATCTGAATTTAACATAGCTTTTCCTGCTTTAACACTCTGGACAGAAGAGAGGGCCAGGGGGAGTGACCTAAAAAGGGATTGTGCCTTTTGGTTGAATCCATTTAGGTCATCTGTGACATCCATTTTTAAAAATATTCCAAATATGACCGGATCTTGTAAAATGAACAGAGAAAAGAATCGATCTTGAAGCATTTCATGGAGCATGTAATGAACAAGATGTTTTTTGTTGCAACCATTTTGCAAATATCTAAAGAAATGCTCTTACTTCACATCTCAAATGACATATACATAATACAAAGCTATCAACTTTGTGTTGCTTTTTTTTTCTGTGTTGAAGCAGAAAGGAAGAACATGTCTGAATTGCACTGGGGGGTGTAAAATTCATGTGTAAGAGGATTTTGCAGTATCTAAAAAATTTTTGGCTTTCCTCAGTATATGTTCAGGAAGATATTTAAATGTTCAATCAATTTGAATCCAGTCTACAGTCCTACTTTTCAAACTGCATGTTGTTTGATCATATGTAGAATTCTGTCTTTCAAGACAACTCTAAAGCCATCCAAGAAGATGGAAGTTTATGTTTGAAGTCTAAATGCAGCTGAACAAAAGACAGTCCGAATTATTACACAGTTTGGTGAATAAAAGAAAAAAAATTCATATAATTATTTAGACGCCATTTAAGTAAAACTGATCTGGCCTTAATTACTGGTTTGTTGATTTTTACATGCAGAGAATATGCTGAAGACACTGTGCAGAATTACAGCAGGTTATCCTCATATTAAGGAATGAAATATCCTTCTTGGGGTCAGAATATTAAAGCATTAATCTAGAATGAATAAAGAATGTAAACTCCCACTAATGGACTTAGACACGAAGTAGAGCAACCACTGTATTTAAGAAGTGCATGGGTTCACCCTTAGATATTAGTACATTTTTATTTCGTTATCTCCACTTTGATTTATTCCTGAATCTTTAAATGCAGGAGGTTCAAAAAGTTGGCCAGGACTCATCAGTCCATCCACATCTCTATTATTTCATTGCAAATTAGTCACTAGCTGACATAATGTAACTTTTGTATATTCTATCTCTTCCTGACACCTAAAATCAAATTGTCTATGCAAAGTTACAGTTTCAAGAGAAGTAGGGGAGGATGGGCTCAATGATGTTCGAGGTCTTTTCTAACCTTAACAATTCTGTCAGCTCTCTTCCCTCTCTCCTGTCCCCTCCTCCCCGCTACCCATCATATATCAGTTAATTTTTTTGATGGCTTAGTACTGTTTTGGCAGAAGACGTCTGTAGTAACTTACCACTATTGTTCTGTACTAGATTTTCTAAGACCATCCTACAGTGCAAAAGTCTACAGGAAATGAAGTGCCCACTTTCTAATATCTGAAAAGCTCATTTGGTTTCATTTGTAAGGTAACAGACTAAGTTCAGAGCTCTGTAGTTATACAGAAAATCCAGTTAAAGCATCAGCATCCACTGTTTAAAACTGGGGTCCTGAGAGTTGTGCCCTTCAAATTATATGGCAGTATGAGTCAAAGAATCACTTTAAAGTGCTTCAATGTACCAGCTGTTCTTGGTCTGAAATTGTCAGTCTTCAAAGCAAGGGCAGACTCAGAGGAGAGCACAGGTAGGTAGAACTGAGAATATCTCTCTCCCATAGTGTCACTGAGACACAGATACAGCTTTAGGCTGGTAGAGCCTATATCTTTGGTGACTGCTCTTTATTATATAATAGCCTGATTTTTCAGTAATTTCCTTTTGTACATTGCATTCATGTGCTTTCAGTAGACTCCCTCTACTAAATCCATGTCTTTTTTCTGCTGGGAGTCCAGCCCTGGTCCCAGCACTCCAGACGTGTCTCCACAGGGCTGAAAAAAGCAAGAGCTGCTCTTTGAGCTGTTGGCCACACTCTGCCTAATGCAGCCCTGGAGGTTCTTGGCAGCTTTTGCTGCAAGGGCTCATTGCTGGCTAATGGGAAGGTTGGTGCTCACCAGGAACTCCAGATCCCTTCTCTGCATCTTTTTCCAGACACCCTTGCTCCACCCCTAACATGTAATGGTGCATGAGGTTGTTTCTTAGTGGAGCAGAAAGTAATAGAATGTAGGAACAGCAGAATAAATTCTCATTACATAGCACATACATCATGTACCATGATTATGTGGAGCATAATTTAATGGTTTTATCTGTGTGTGAAAGGGAGAGCAGCATGTCTACTGACAGATAAAGGGTATTACTAAGTTTATACTTAAAGAGGTGCAAAAAGACATTAAAATGGGAAAAATTCACCCATAGAGGTTGAGTCAGACAAAGTTAGAGAGCAACTGCATTCAAGAAAATATAAAGAGTAGTCCTAAAATATCCAAAACAAATTGAACTTCCTAATACCAAAATACTGTCCCATTCTGAACAAATGAGTTTTCCATTCTCTCTGGGGAACAGGTTATTATATTGAAAACACCGAAATAAATGAGGTGACAAACAACAGTATTTGTATTAATACAGTCAACAGAGAGCTCAACTGCAGCCTAAAACATTATCAATGACAGGGCTGAAGGGAAGATTAATAGAGCTAAAATCACTGGTAGGTAAAAGTAATCATCCCACCATTCTCAATAAAAATATATATTCAAATAATCAGAAGAAGATAAAGAACTTGACGTTTTTACATATGGATCCACAAATCTAAATAGCAATAAAAAGTAAAAAGACTTTTGAAAATTAAATACATAAGTCATAGGTAGAGAAAAAAATAAACTCAACCAGGCATTCTGTTTTTCTGTGATTCTGCAATCTGGCAGTGATGAAAAGATTAAAATATTCAGGAACAGAATTCAGGAGAAAATCCCTCATGAGCTATAATCTCCTGTTTTCAATTTAGTAAAAGCAAATGGACCCAAATCCAGCGAAATGCTTGAAATATTTTCCATGATGCTATTTAAAGTGTCAACTAATAGAAGTTCTAAGATTACATTTAGGAATTTGTATCATAATGTGTGAACAGCATTTTTCAGTTGCCTTGCACTTTAAACTTATCCTAGCAGAGGGCACTGATGTTATACACTACATAATGCATTCAATCAGAACGGTGAAAGAGGTCAGATTTGATGCCAGATGTCTAATCTATCTCAATTATCTAATTTTAAACCCTCTTGGCACAAGGCGAGGGAAAATAAATTTTCTATTTACCATTAATTTTCCCACTGAGCACAGCCTGTTGATAAAGAAAGCAAACAAAAAACAGTCTAAATGGATAATAACCTGGCACCATTGATCTAGTTTTGAAGGTTAATTAATCATACACTTGCCTTCAAGACAGTGTTATATTACAATGCACCTTATTTCTTACTGACTTTATCCGCTGGGTACTTGCACCCTCAGCACCCACAGCCAAGGCAAAGATGTGACTTTCAAAAGCTCCTTAGAAGCTCAGGTTAACACTATGCAAAGTATCTACAGTTCAGTTCAAATATTTATCATTGCATATCCTGTATTATTTATAGCACTGACCAGAGTAGCCAGAGCAAACTGAAACATACATGTAAATTCTTTCCACAGTGTAGTGCACTGGAGGGGAGTTGAAGGTCTGCTGTAGAACAATTACCCTCATTTCAGTGGCAATAAATCAATGAAATGAGAATTAATAATTTCTATCTATTATGCTACTGCAGAAATTTACTCTGATGTCATGAACAAGAAAAAGCTCACAGTGTATTGACTCAAATTACTTCTAACATGCATTGGATTTTGTTCTCTCTCTAAAAAAATGTATTTACTAGTTAAAGCAGAATGACGTATATTATTTCCTCACATAAGTGATGATAAAGGACGACATTTATCTTGATAGCTCAAATATACTCATAGTCTATGCCACAGTCAAATAAAGAAGATAGGAGAATATTTTGACGCTTATTGTATTTGACAGACATACAGGACCATCAAACATCAAAAAAGACACATAAGACCTGAACTTAATTTAGAGATGTGAGTGGCACACATCCTACAGCTAATGCAAACATGCAGCAGGTTGCGCTTCTCAGACCTTCAGATCAGTTCAGATCAGTTGAAAGCGTGCCACATTTCAATAAATCCTTCTCAATCAGGATTATAAAAACCATATTTATTTAATAACAATTTGCAAACCCATTTCTTCATCCTTCCTTCATTCTAGATTTTATTTTTCTCCATGTATAGCATAGGGACATGGCTTAATAAAATCTTTATAACACAAAATCCTTTAATGCTTTTTTTTAATGTTACTCCTCTGAAATTACTTGGGAGGATCATATAAACTAGTCTTTTACAGTCACATGCTTACAGATGCACCCAGTGAATTATATTTATCACATGTTGCCTTTGCCCGCTCTCTAGGAGAGTGTAGCTGATGTTTTTATTTACATGAAATGACATAATCATCCTTTTTACTTTTTAACCATATCCTTCCTGAACAAATCTCTTGAAAATTGCCATTACTGTTAATGCCATTTCACCTCAGCACCTTCTAATCCTTACAGTATGATTTAGATGTATGGTCTATCACCAGTCAACCTAGAACATTCTTGTTCCTCCTGCTGCATCACAATAAGGGTCACTGACCCTACTAAATGGTGTTTATTCAGCTTGCAACCTCTTTCAGATTTAATAGGTAATCCTTCATCCAAAAGTAAACAGCCCTTAAATGGCCTCAGATGGATCTGCAAAGTGTTTGTTGTCAGCATTGCTGCATTCCATTTCATTTATGACCTTTTACAGTGAAAAACTGACTTCATATTCTTCTAAAGGCTTGGGTAATTATGGAAGGAGAAACCAGATACAAGATCTTGAGGATATTGTAAATGCATAAAGTGCATTTACAAGTAATAAATTAATGGAAGAGTAACACTTATTTTTCCTGCCAAAATACACTTAAATAAAAAGAAAAAAGTTGAGCAAACTTCTGTGTTAAACTCATTTGTTCCTGATCAAATGTGGCGTAGGTCCAGAGAGACTTCTTTCTCATATGAGAAATATGTTTACACACTCAATAATAATCTAGGTCTCTAAAATGGTAACAATAGGAGGAAAATAATTATATATGTATTTGCTACTTAATTAACACCACATAAACTAATTTTCTCATCATCTTTGCAAATCAGATATAGCTCTGATATCGCTGTTCTTGCCAATTGACTGCAAGTAGGGTGACCTTTTTTCTCTTTTTTTCTCTTGTCTCTACTGTTTTCAGACTGTTATAGTTAAGGGAAATATTTCAAACATTCTTCTATTGTATTCTGATTAATTTTTCAATATTAGTGGTAACCTTGTCCTCCAAACATATAAATTTTAAAAAGTATAGAAAATTACAATGAAGCAAGAAATTTATTTTAATGTGGTATTTAATTAAAGTGAATGGTAATTAATTCATTAACTTTTGCATTGTTTCATCAGCTGACATGAAAGTCACATGGAACATCAGTCACTGATTCCTTCATATTTATCTATTATATTATAGATATTACAAAGAGAATGAACAAATATTTTATCATGATGTATGGCTTGGTCCTACTAAGATATAACACAGAACACAGGTCTGCATTCTTATATTTAAATATAACACAGGAGCATAATGCTGAACAATGCCTGAATCTGATGTTCATGGTTCTAAGCAATGTGCCATTTAGGGGTTTCAGAGGAACTCATTATCCTGAGTAACCCATTTTTTTTTCTAGCCTAGATATTAATTTTTAAAATACTCTTACTTTTGATTTTTTTAATGATTTTTTTTTTTAATGTACCAAACACTAAGATGCTCCAGTTCTGCTGCCTGCACTACAGGCTGTGGTGAAGTTTCTTAATCTTGAAGTGCAACACTGTTGCCCAAAATCATAACTACTCAGCTGGGCTGAAAAATGTGCAGGATTTGTGAGAAACAGGTGCACTTGGGCAGACACACATGTTCAACTGCAGGATCATGTAGAGCCTTGAAGAACCATCCGGCAGGTCTCAGGTCCCCCAAAGGCATTCTGGAAACATAAGGGGCAGGAGGAAGGGAAAGCTGGAGCCCACACCTAGCAGGCAACCTGAGAGCACATGCCTGGCTGCCACCATCCTGCAGTGCTTCTGCAACCACAGCTCCCATGGTGGCCATCTCCTGCCCCTCTTCCTTCTGCTGGAGGTCTCCTCTTATGGCATGGACTTTCTAGGCAGGTTGGGCTGTATGTAGCTTCTTGCTGGGCTGTTGTTATGCTGCTGCTAATTTATAGGTTTTTTCACTTTTTTTGTACTTATTTCTTCGTAACTCTTGAAACAGTTCCTTCACAGCTGTCAAGGCTCATCCCTTCAGTGACTAACTGGCAAGTAGTGATTTTTTTCCCCAACTCGTGCCCAAGTTTAAGACTTGCACTATTATCTCACACTTAAACTGTACAAACCATAACAAGAGATACCTGATACCAAACTCTAGTTCACACAGGCCAGTATTCTAGCAATGTGACCGACCAAGACTAAAGCAGCATGCATTTACCATTCAGAAAAGTTAGCACAACTTTAACCACTGCTCTGCTATAGCAATGGCACCACTGGTTTTCTTGGTCACCATGATGCAGCAGTAGATGCAGGGTGACCGTCTTTCCACTAAATGAAGAACCATGCAGAAATGCTAGCTAACAACAGTCAGGTTCATTTCGGCACAAGCACTGGATTGCTACGTAGTTCAGATGGCTAAGGCTAGAAATCCCTGCACTGCATATCATTGTGTAATAGTTATATCTGTCATAAAGTGTAAAGAATATCAAATAACCTCTTACAGATGCTGAAATAAATGCCTGCCTTGAATGAAATAGCTGTAACTCCCAATTGTGTCACAAAACTATCAATTCCCTCTAGTGGAAGAATGAGAGCTAGAGTTTCTGTGGGTACCTCTAGAATGTAATTATATAATTCATTATATCATATAGCTTATTTTTGGATGTTAGAAAAGCCATGAGTACACATAATATCGGGACTCTACTTACCCATATATCCACTGTGAATGAGCATACATTATGCTTCTTAAATTTAATTAACCCCATTATAAATATGTGTATATGTTAGAAGATATATATGTTATACCACGTAGTATTCAATTATTTTTTAATTAAAAGAAACAAGAAACTGGTTAATTGCAGAAAATTATCAACTATGTTCTCCAGTATGGACAATTCCAGAAAGCAATTTAAATGTTTTCCTGCACATGGGTTTCCATTGCTTGAGATTTTCACAGGCAGTAAAAGCCAAAAGAAAAATAAAAAAGCAACCCTTTTGGGGACTATTCATACTTACACTGTCTGTTGTTCCTTTTCCAGTCAGGAAAAACTGGCTATATAAACAACAAAAGGACACAGTACATTGAAGTTATACCTAACTCAAGAGATTTCAGAGTTTACACACACAATAGAATTATCATTATGCATAGCTGTATCCAAAAGCTTTATTCAAAACTTTTTTCAAACCTTTAACATAGCAGAATTTATAGATGAATGTGACAATGATTATTGGTTTGGAACACTTGTTTTCTTATCTCTCCCTAACATGGTATAAATTATATACTGTGAAATACTTGTAAATCACCTTCAAGGTATAATAATAAAATGAGATTTATCAACATGACAGTAAACTAATTTCAAATTGATTTATGGGAGTTCAGTACATTATGAAATGTTTGTACTGTATAACCACTTTATCAAGGCAAGCAATGGAGCTTATTTTCTAGCATTTATACCAGAACCTTTTTTTTTTACTATATTATTTTTACAGGAACTGTTCATGTGATCAAAGATTAATATTTACTTTGTATATATCTCATACTTTATTCACAGAATATGATTCTGACCTAGTTACCAGAGAAGATGTAGCTTTACTGGGAGCTTTAGATCACCCTTCATTTTACCCATTCTTTAATATTGGCCACAATGGAGTCCCTGTAGCCACTGAAGCCACAAAGAGAAAGTCCAATTCAGAATTCAGCTAAATATATCTATTAAAAAAAAAAAAAAAATAAAAGGACGTCCTTTTCAAGAAGGATATTCTTTATTCTTGACAGTGTCCATATCCACGCCAGAACTCTTCACTTCCTCTGCCTCCTTAGCACAGCTGCCTACAGTGGTACTGAGTTGGCTATCGATGGAAAAATATCTTCACTGTTAAAGCCTTCCACCTGCTCTTCTGTACCTAACTCATCACCCCAGCTGCAGACATATTTTTCCTTCTAAAACATATTCAGAAGAGATGAGCAGAATTAACATAGCATTGTTCCTGAAATTTAAATTTGAATATTACAAAACCTTTGTGGACTGGCCTCTAGAGTTCTAGGAAGTAGTCTACAGACTTGAGTAGGGATATTAAGATGTGATTTAGGGAAGGTTGTGAGGGTGTAGATCTTTAATATGCTTTCACACCTGATACTGTTAATTAATTGAACATTCTCCTACTGTATTTATGTGTATTATAATATTTTATATATAACATTCTTCTGCTAAATTTGCTGTCAGCATTCATTATGGAGCTAGAGTAGTGACCAAGTTAAAGATCAAGCAAATTTAATTTGGGGTACTCTAGATAAGGAATTATTTACTGGCATGGTACTTTTTTCTCTCTTTTTCTATTTTCTTTTTTCAAAAATTTCAACATTCAACAGACTGATTAATTAGTTAATACCAAGCTCATTGCTGACTAACAATAGCTTGTATACATGAAGTACTAAGGAAACTGACAATATATTACTAGTTTATCTCATTGAAATGGTTGTGACACTATTCAAGCCCTATCCATATAAAATTGGAACTTTATATATAAGAGATAATTTTCATTAAAGGCTAATATTTGTCCCAATTAATTATGCTGTCATTAGCTATGTATGGCATTAGCCACACACTTTTCCTCCTTGCCTGCTAAATTGCTGTATCATTTTCTTTTATCCTTTATCTACTGAAAAATAAAAGATTCACCTAGAATATCCATTTATGTATGTTTGAGCAATTATATGTACAGTATATCTTGCTTAGAAAAGAACCTTTTGAGTTCTGTGAGTACTCAAACTGGGTTTTTATTTGTATGGAAACTTTGATTCATCTTAGGGCTTTATCATTTATTATGAGAGAGGAATGAATTTAAGTGTCATACTCCGGCAGTAGAACAAGAATCTGAAGAAATTTAGATGACCAAGTCGAGATGCTTACTTTGGATGAAGCTGACTAGCTTTCCTATCCCACTGATTCCATTGACTAGAGCCTATTATTGCAGCCTAGATGTCAAGTTCGCCTGTAGACAACAGAACTTAAGTGTCCAGTTATAGAGCTGGAGCCCTCCATTTCTGATAAACCTGTGTTTCTCCAAAGGCTTGAGGACCTGAAGTAATGAATGTTTTGAAGAGTTCACTGTTGCCTACTTTAAAAACATTGAGCATCCACATGTTAAACATCCTATTTCATTAATTATTAAAGGCTGTGCTAGCATTATGAAACTGTCATGTCCATGAAGGCACCAACAGTCCTAAATGTTCTTGCCTAGACCCCCAGAGCCCCCCACCCTGCCCAGTGCCCAGGACTCCACATCAACCCTCAGGGACCACTGGGTCCTGCCCCAAAAATGCCATACGTCCTTCCCCACAGCCCTGCCCTTCTGTATATTGATTCCAGCTGTACAGAATTTTTTCCCCTTAATATAAATATTATAATATATAAATATATAATAAATATATAATATTCAGTATGTTCATGTCTAACCCATTCACGGAGCCCTTACCATCTCTCTTACATGCCCAGCATCTGGCAGGTGTCAGAAGACAAATGCTACTTTATATGACCAAAAAATATCCTTCCTGGCTGAGGGAAAAAGCATTAAAAAATACGATTACCCAGTGAGGACAAGTTATGTCAAATTTGTTAATAAGCAGAACTTCTAAAATATATAGAACTTGGTTTTATTATTTTTACCTGAAAGAAAAAAATAGGTCCCTGGTACCTTATTCTTTTAAAGCTGTTTATTAAAAGACTACCTTGCACTAAAGTAAGATTTGGTCGAAGTTAAAGTTACATAAAAAAATTTAATGTTCATGTGTTTTTTATACTTGGACATTATCACAAAATCTATTGCTGCATAAGCATAAAATGTATCACTTATTGTGTTATACTAAATTCACAAAGAATTTATTATTAAAATACACAAAAAATAGTGCTTACTCAAAGTATTATGTTACATTATAATAATAACTATATAATAAAGATGAAAATTTCAAATTTTTATATATATATATATTCACAACTCACTTATATTCCCAAACTGCAAGAATAACAAAGGCATTTTCTCATAATGCAGTTGAACTGAATTTGATGATATATTTTAGAAGCCAAGCTTTAGATAGAAACAATGTATAATATTAAGACAGAAATTACCATAAAAATACATTAATGACCAAATGTTGCAAAAATACTGATATAAATTTAGTATTTTTTATAAATAAATGTTACCATTCTCCTTCTCTATTTTCACCCATCCAGGATAGGAAAAGTGTCATGATGTCATTTAAAAGATAGTTAGTAAACTATATTAGAATTATTCCTCCATTTATAGATCTCATTGAAAAGAAGTTGTGCAAAATGAAATCTGCCTAATATATTAATACTTTATATATATGTAGAGTATACTTTGTATAATGCAAATTAAACATCTGTCTCTTTTCTTTAGGTAATACAGTGTACCAATTATACAATTCTTTTACTCTTCAGAACTGATTTCAGATCACAGTTTGTAATGAAGGTGATATAAATGGAGAAAAAGAACCTTATCTATGCATATCTCACATGACACAATAGTACCGAAACAAATGAAGAACTCAGTGGAGGAAAGACCAGCCTTTGAGAAAGCCATAAAAGTACTGGTGTAAGTATGATTGAAAATAAAGAAATAGCCAATATTTTAAAAGAACTTACTGACAGAGATATAAATAGGGTAGAAACGGTAGTTTTGAAAATCAGTATAAGAGATAAGACATTCCTGTTTCCAATAAATACAGTGGCTATAAATATGTTACAATATATTCATACATTTATAGCCAATAAAATAAAACATTGTGAATTCTATTGTGTGTAAAAACGACAAGTGAAGATAGAAAAAAACCCAGGAAACATATTTTATCTCTTTCTGTTTTATTTTTTTTTAGAAAGCCTTCTAAATTAATAGGTTTTTTGAAAGTTTAGTATTACCTTTCTTTATGGCTTTAATTAGTAATTATTATAAATTTATTTCTGTTAGTGCAACATATTATGATACAAATCACATGCACAATAGTTGTGAGTTTTGAAATGTAATTTTGGATGGAAAGCCTATTTGTGATTTTATACCTATATATTTACATAATCGATGTATATTACAAATACATACAAGGCCTAACACAGAATTAAAGTTACATGTTGGTTAGTATTTTTTTTTCTTCAAGTAGCATGTATTTTTTTTTCTTCAAGGAAGCACCTTGCTCAAATATCATTCAATAAATAAAGTATACTACTATGCAAACTGTGTTCCTCCAGGTGGGGAACAAAACACAGAACACAACCTGAGAAAAAATATCAATTACCAGGAAACACAATTAGCAGTAAAACTAGCCAGCAACTTAAGTACTGATAAAAGTAATTTATCCCATCAGAGTATTCCTTGATGAAGGGCAATTTGGTAATAAAGGTTAAAGAAGTTATTTCAAAAAACTATTCTATATAAAATACACATTTTTTTTCTGAATATGCATGGGTATAGAGGATTTTTCCATTGCTTGAATATTCTCTGGAATATGGAAAAGGGATATTAGTTTATATGAGATTTTCACTTTGTCTGTATTGAGAGTCAGTCTATATTCTTGCATTGAAAAGAAAATGACAGACCCTCGAGGCATTGCATGTTGTTTTGGTTTGAGTACAGTTCTTATCTGCATGATTTTAAATTATTTATGTTCCTATCATATTGGTGGAATCCCACTACAGCAGTATTCTCTTGTCCTGAGAATTTGCAATTTATAACCCCTATCTTAATGAGTAAATTATCCATGCCTAGCCCTGAGAATTCCTCTATTATATGTCACAGTAAATGTTTAAAATTCTTTATTTGCTCTTTAAGAATATGTTACATTTATAAAACTTTATTTATATGCACTCAAGAAATACACTTATTCCTTGTCCTGGTTTTGGCCATGACAGGGCTAATTTTTCCCGTGGCCGGGAGGGGGCATGGCTTCCTAGAGATCCAGAGATAGTTCTATACTACCTCACCTGTTGCCAGCAGCAGGGGGGAGGAAGTCTTTTCCAGGTTGAGGTAGCATGGGATGGTCAGGTAATGGTGGACATTTGCATACGAATCACTCACCTCTCTTACACATTTTTGTTATTAATATTGTTGCTGCTAGTGTTCATTTTCTTATTGCATTGCTGTTTCCCGGAAATTGTTCTTATCTCAACCTGTGATCATTACCTTTTGTGCCTTCAATTCCCGTTTACATCCCTCTGCAGAGGGAGGGGCAGAGGGAGAGGGGGAGCGACCAAACAGCATGTGTTTTTGAGTGGTTTCAGTGGGAATATTAAATTGAAGAATACCATTCCTAATCATGAGAATCCTAAAAAGGACAAAAAATGGTACCTGTTTTACAGCATTAGTGGTTTTTATAGCCTCTCAGGTACACAATTTAGACATAGAATGAGGAGGAAAAACTGACAAGAGTAGTAAAAGAGTAACTTTGCTTGTGATTACCCATGTTGGTTATTCAATCAATGGGGACAGGTAAAATGTTAAACACAGAAAACTGGCTTTGAGGATATGAGTTCTCTGAGATGCAACCAAAACCTACTGTGTGGAGGCTTTGTTCAGTTCATGTGGTGTGTTTTCCTGTACTTGCCTGATGATCTCCAAAGTTTCTTGCTTTCTGCATACTGACTTTTCAATGGAATTGTCATTTCAATTGATGAATTCATGAAAGCTGAAGTAAAGATGTGCTCCCTAGTTACCTGAGATGACTCCTGCTAAGGTACCAATGTCCTTTTTAAAGAGTCAAGATCTGTGCCAGTAAATAAAGAATGTCATTACAGAATGAAAACAGAGAAAGTAGGCTTCTGAGCCAGGGGACCTTGAAGCAATATCCCAAAAGAAAGAGAAAGAAAAGAAGAGTCTTTTTTTTCTTTTCAGTTAGTTTTTTCATTGCATCTTGATCACTGTATATGTATATACCTAACTCTCCTTCTTGCTCATGATACTAGATTTCTAACAGAAATTTATGACTATAACATAAACCACTGATGTAGTACTATACAGATGGCAGCAAATATCTATTTGCATATGTTCAATTCCTGTTTTGATAACAAAGAAAGACAGAGTTATTAAAGCTGTAAAGCTTGCAGGAAAAAAAAAAAAAAAGAGCAAAGAAAGGTGTTGCTTTTTGAGTCAGTGCAAGCATAAGGATTAGGATGAAATAAATGTAGAAAACATAATAAATTTTGTTTTCCCAGAATGAATTCTATGCAGATCATAGGTACAAATTGGATGTCTCAGATTAGCTTGCATTCTGTGTGAGGGGTGTCTCCCTTTCCCCTCTTAACAGTGAGCTCTCTGAAAAGAGATAGCCTATGGTATATAACCTTGCCAAAAGCAGAGCCTAGCTAGTTAGAACAAGCCAGAAGATTAAAAAGTGCTTGGTTTCCAGAGACTAATGCACAGCTCTAGGTGAGCAATAGGTAGTTGGTTAGTTGGCTTTATCCCATTCATTTTCTTATGCATTTTTTTCATTTAGTAGTTCATGCTTAATAGCAGAGTTTAAAAAGTCCAGATCTAGTCTAGATGTTTTGTAAGCTTCTCTGACATATTAATAACCTCTTTAATTAAAAGAAAACATGTAGTCTAATATTTAAGCAATATCGTATATACTTTCTTTGGATGTGATAATCTTTTCCTCCACAAACTCTAACTGAAATTAACCTGACCCTTTTCTTTATTGCATTCAGTGATCTACACACATACTGGATGTAGTCCAATTCAAACAAATTTAAAGGACTAAAATAAAAATTGGTTTGAGGATTTAAACATCAGTGAATTATGACAAAGCTTAAAGAGATCCTCTGATCATACTGGAAGTCAATACCTAAGCGCTGAGCATGCTTTGAGGTTCAAAATGAGCCTCGGCTGGCTGACTGATTTTAAGGATTAAGTAGAACTTGGTGTACAGACCCCTCTAAAAAACACCCTGAAGGACCAAGATTAATATTTGTGATGTCTAACATGACACTAAATTGTGTCCATATCTCTAAGCAAGTAATTTTCAGTCTTTTTGTTATAATCCAAGGTAAAAAATAGGCACTGTTGGAATCTTTTAGAACTACCTGACTGGTCTGAGATTGGCACTTGAAGATCAGACCTGCTAAATCCCAGAAATGTCTGCTTTTTCCCACTAGCATTGCCAATACCACATAATCATCATTCTTAAAAGATGCCTAATCTATTTAAGTGGACTGCCAGCCTTTATACTTATAAATTGACAGTTTCCTACTCTTTTTACGAACAAGAACAAATATTAACTGTTAGCTTGTAAATTATGAACATGCAGATAGGAAAATTGCTGAAATAAACCTTTACTCTTGAAAACAGGTTTCCCAGTAAGGCTGTGGACCATTTGGCCCTGGAGATTTTCAGAACTCAACCACATGAGCCGAGGTTTGACATTTACCCTCGTTTGAGGAGTAGGTTGGATTAGATGACCTTCAAAGATCACTCCAACCAAAGACTTTCTATGGTTCTAAGAATAATAATGTCAGTTACAGTAAAAAGAACCCATGAGTATTTGATTAATGCAGAGCAAAAAGGCTGAAATAGAAGATATTACTTTTGCTGCATATTTTTTATAAAACAGAATATTTATGTATATTTCAGTTTCCTTAATGCATGAAACATTCTACTCTTAACGAAATGAGAAATTGATAAACTCATGATTTTAAGTACAGAATGTGGCATCGAATGAGATTAGATATATGCTAATTAAGTCAATTGTGTTCAAAGGCTTTCTACAGTGTGTTGAATGTAATTTGAAAAGAAAACTTCTGGCCTTTGTTCTTTTCTGTGAGCCCTTGTGAAAAGAAGAAATTATTTTCATATAGGTTTTTATTCTTTTAGTAGGAGCAGAAGAGGAAGGATTTGGTTGAAGATTGTAGGATTGGTGAAATTTCCATATTTGACAATGTAGTAGTAAAATTTCTAGATACTATATATTAAAAAGTGTTTTATTCCCAATCTCTAAAAATCATTTGCCAATTAATATTTAATGTTCTTTCATATTTGTGAAACATCAGGAATCCAACCATAATAAATATCTCTAATTATGTTGAAAGAGACAAGGCAGAAGTGTTTAACACATTTTTCGCCTCTGTCTTCAACATGGATGAAAGACCAAAAGGGTCTCAGTGCCCTAAGCTGGAGGACCATGACTGTGAAAATGATCAGCTCTCAACTGACCCTGAAATTGTGGGGGATCTGCTGCTCCAGCTGGGTCCCTAAAAATCTATGGGGCCTGATCGGATTCATCCAAGAACCCTCAAAGAGCTGGCTGATGTCATCACAAAACCTCTCTCAATTTTTGAGCCATCTTGGGAATCCGGAGAGGTCACAGCTGACTGGAAGCTGCCAAACATCCCAATTTTCAAGAAGGGTAAGAAGGAGGGCTTTGGAAACTACAAGCCTGTCAATCTCACTTCAGTGCCTGGTAAAATCATGGAAAAGGTCATTCTGGGAGGCACTGGAAAACACCTGAAAAACAATACAGTCATTGGTCACAGCCAGCATCGGTTAATGACAGGAAAGTCCTGCTTATCAAACCTTATTTTCTTTTATGACAGGGTAACCCAGATGAAGGAAAGCCTGTTGATGTAAACTTTTTGGATTTCAGTAAAGCTTTCAGTGCTGTCTCTCACAGGATCCTTCTGGAAAAACTGTGCAGCACACAGCTGGATAAACACATTGTGATGGGTGAGCAACTGGCTCATGGGTCAGACACAAAGGGTTACAGTGAAGGATGACATCAGACTGGTCACTTGTCACTAGAGAGGTTCCACAGGGCTCCATCCTTGGCCCTGTGCTCAACATCTTCATAAATGACCCTGACACAGGACTGGAAGGGATATAAATAAGTTCACAAACAATACAAAACTGGCAGGGGCTGTTGACTCCCTTGAAGGCAGAGAGGCCCTGTAGGGAGACCATGGCAAATTAGAGGGCCGGGCTATCACCAAATGTATGAATTTTAAGAAGGGAAAGTGACAGATTCTGCACCTCGGATGAGGTAACCCTGGATGTACAGACTGGGGAATGAGAGGCTGGAAAGCAGTGCTACGGAAAGGGACTTGGAGGTCCTGGTCAATGGCAAGTTGAGCATGAGCCATCAGTACCCTGGAAGCCAGGAAGGCCAGCCGTGTCCTGGGGGGCATCCGGCACAGCATCACCAGCCTGGCAAAGGAGGGGGTTGTCCCACTCTGCTCTGCATTGGGGCAGCCTCACCTTGAGTGCTGAGAGCAGTTTTGGGTGCCACAATATAAGGAAGACATTAAACTGTTAGAGAGTGTCCAAAGGAGGGCAACAAAGATGGTGAAGGGCTTTGAGGGGAAGACATATAGGATTAGATGAGGTCACTTGGTCTGTTCAGCCTGGAGAAGAGGAGACTGAGGAGAGACCTCATTGCAGTTACAACTTCCTCATGACAGAAAGAGGAGAGACAGACACTGATCTCTTCTCTCTAGTGACCAGCAATAGAACATGAGGGGATGGCCCAAAGTTGTGTCAGGAGAGGTTTCGCTTGGATTTTAGACAAAGGTTCTTCCCCCAGAGGGTGGTTGGGCACTGGAACAGGCTTCCTGGGGAAGTAGTCACAGCATCAAGCCTGACAGAGCTCAAGAAACGTTTGGACAATACTCCAGAGCACATGATGTGGGGGATGGTGCTGTGCAGAACCAGGCGCTGGACTAGCTGATCGTCAAGGATCCATTCCAAGCCAGCATATTTTGAGTTTCTGTGAAAGAGATTGTAGCTATTAAATCTGTCAATTTTCACTTGTATTTCCAAGATATTGACACCTTGTTTCTGAAATTTTATCAGAAAGTTACATTCTTTTGAATGGATGATGTTATTAATATTACAACCTAGTTTAAGACAGTAGCAAACGATGAGAAGCCACATCCTGATTAAATATTATAATGTCTTTAGAGATAGATATTCCTATCTCTTCAATCACTTCTTGTTATGAAATATTCAAAATGGAAATCTAGGACTTGATGTAGCCTGTCTAAATATAGGTATTTAGTACAATCCTGGGAAAGTTGCTGAAAGAAGGTTGAAAGTGTGGAATTTCAATTGGTAAATTTGCCACTGGTAATCCTGTGCTGGAAAGCTTCAATGAAGCAGAAAGCAACAGAAATTGTGGAAAGACTCTGACTATTGGCTGAAGATGAAATTTATTTGCATCAACCTTTTTTTTTCCATCCCATTTCTGAAAGAGAATGGGGGAGCAGGACAGGGGGTGGTGGGGAAGAGGATGTCTATACATAAATATTCCTCTTTTGATAACCAAAATGTATGTCTGAGTCCAACAGGTAGGACTTGGGCACTTTTAATGAGTAACATATTGCAAATAAATTCAACACAACAGAATTTCTAAGTAGACAATCATATTCAATAAGGTACTGCTGCTCCAGGTCTTAATGAGCATACACTGGTGATTACCAAATAATGTTAGGAATTCTTGCCATATGGAAGTTATCTCCAGTGTTTACAATGACTTCACCCAGCTGTCACTGCAAAGTGGCCAGCAGTAGAATTACTCTCTTTTCAATCTGTTGGGGAACTTCAAAGGCAAGATACCATCAACATGGATTTTTTTTCAATATTACACCGCATACAGGTAAGAAACTGTTGCAGTCACTTTTAAAGTCTTATATTACTGAACCTTGAACTGTCCATTTCTATAATTAATCCTTAATTTCAAAAGAAAAAGGAAAAAGAGGATACAGAAGACATACTATTGACTGTATACTACATAAAACTTCTCTGCATATACACGAAGATGATCTATCTAAACTCTCAGTGGCAGCACATTTTGTCCTTATGTAGCACTGTTTGTGAATAGGTCCAAGAGAGCTCTTTTGTCATGAGAGAATGAAATGTATTGAATCAGGGCTATTTTGCTACTACAACCAGGGGCATAGATTTTCAGTATGTGAAAATATCTTCCAAGACAATATATGCGTTTAATCCCTGGTTTCAGAGATAGTTAAAGGTTGTGCATCTTTGTTGGCAAAATTTAGTTTTGTGGTAAGATCACAACAGTTTCACATTTGGGTAAGAGAGGTCACAGGGAGGAAGTTAATGTGGAGTGGTAGTGCTGCAATAGTTTGGGAACAATGTGTAGGAATGCTCTGAAGGCAAATGCAGATACAATTAGAAAGGAGTCAGTGGAAGTTTTGCAGGTGTTAAGGTATTAGGGATAGTGCACTTTAATTAGTGTCAGGGGACTGAAAAAATTAGGATGAGTTGATGAAGCTTCATGACTCATGGGAACCCTTAGCAGAGTGGACTCTCTTAATCTTGCTTTTACATCTTGTGTCCTTATTTGTCAATCTGTCTACACTGTGGCTTGCTACCGTGACCTCCAGCTTACTTTGCCTCCTGCTGTGAGCTGCTTTGAGCCTTGCTCTGGAAGCCATATTTATAATAATAGAAGGCATTGTTGTAATGGGGAAATCAACAGAAATCAGACGAAAGGGTGATTTGAAAAGAGAAGCTACAAAAAAAATCAGGAAATCTGGAAAATACTGGGACTATGGAACTGCTAAACAAATTCAGGTATGTTTACTTAATTGTTTTTTCTCTATCATTAGATCAGAATACGAGACAGGAGCACACTGGCAGCATATTTTCTGAGAGCTATCTATTACTGGGAACACAGTGCTTGCTCTGTGAAGGTCTGCAGGTGGATAACAGAGCCCTGGCCTGAGGGTGGGCTGTCTGAAATGCCATGAGTGTCTGGGCAGAACATGCAAAATTGCTGGGCATGACAAAAAATAGAGGAAGTATGTAACAAAATTATAGATAGTGCTATGAGGAATGAAGAGATTTCACAGATGGTTAAAGGAAGTTATGTGAAAGTCAGCCAAAATTCACAAATATTTGGAGAAGAGGTTTAAAGGTCTTTTGGAGAACAGTGTCTTGCAGAGGCAGTGGTGCCTAAGTTACCATATCAGCAAAAAATGCATGAAGAAATCATTGTATCACAGTATGTAACCATAATAAACTCTTCCAACACAAGCAGGGTGAAAAATTGTCTTGTGAACGATATGCAACTTCTATTGGTTCTTTAACTGTAGATGGATAGACAAATGAAAGTTTAAAGACTGTTAGGGTGAAGTTCAAAAAAATGATATATAAACGATCCTTAGATTTCTACCTTCTTCCCCAGGCAGTAATGTTTCAAAACAACAGTTTGTTCATTTGTTAATTCATTCTTTCTCTCTTTCTCTCTCTCTTTTTCTCTCTTTCTTTATTTCACTCTTTCCTTTTGTATTATTTTCTTGAAAGGGTCCTTTTTTTTCCGGGGTGTGTTTATTTTTCTTAAAAAGTATAAATAACTTATCAGTAGTTACTTCACAGACCTGAAAATGTTTCAGATTTCTTCATAGAGCACAAACTACATAAACCAGGAAGTTTGTAATTACATGTTACAATAAAATAATAAATTAACAGACTCCCTACAATCAGTAAGCATTCTACCATGGTAGTAATCCTGAAAATTGTATTTCTACAGAAGATTGAAAGGAAAGTAATTGTGATATAATAAACATTTCCTTATTTTCAGAGAAAAATAACAATAATAATAATAATAAAAAGATTATTTTGATTGAAAAATTGTAGTTGGAATTTTATTCAGGGATAGGAGAAAGTAGAAATTCCTGACTGAAAGATATGAGAAGTGTAATACATTTTCTTCTCTTCTATATTCTGTTTTGTCCCTGCCCTCCAAAAGAAGCAAATGACATAAGGAAAGCAAAAATGAAAGAGAAAAAAATAATACTGTCCTTACTATTGATGCATGGAAATAGTGGAGGACATATTCAGACAAAAAAAATTTCCAAATTTCAGTGATGTGTTTACAGAACTTCTTTCATCTTAATGACCTTTGAGTTGATAAAATCTTCACTACCACTGGTAATGCATCTTGAAATTGCAACTAGGGTAAAAAAACTTTCTTACTCTGTCTGAAATGTCTTTTTCTTCACCAATCCTCTCTTGTAAAGCCACATCATTCTCTGTGATCATCATTTTGAATACATAAGAAATTAATTTCCATCATAGGTTATAAAATGTTTACTTCGTTTTTCAGGCTGATCTTCAAAATGGAGTTATTAGCTGGAAAGAGATCAATAATTTCAGGTCACTGTCCTTTGAAATTTTTTTTTAGGTGACTGAGGATCAATAGGTCAGAGAAGAACCTGTTCTACCATAGATGTAAAAGGTTAATGTTATCCTTAAAACCCCAATTCAGTTAATTTAAGACAAACATTATTTTCTAAAGGTTAGGGGAAAATGCATCTTTTACACAAGAACTTTTACTTTATCACAGAATACCATGGACCTAAACAATAAAGTTTCAACTGGTTAAAATATTTTTGTTTTGCAACAGAGAAGACAATATTTATTACACCGCTGGTAAAGTTTTATTTCAAAATATTTCTGTGCATCATTGGTCTTCTTCACATAAACAAATCCTTTGAAGGATTTTGTCAATTGAAAGATAAGTCAGGTTCCCTAGCTCTATCCTAATAAAATAACAAAAAACCTTGATTATTGTTCTTGCTACCATTGCATTCTTTCTATGCCTACATTTAATAACTATAGACATTATGTAAGATACCACTCCCTTTATTTCTCTTCTGCAATGAAATTCTGGAAGCTAAGAATGCTCTGAAGAATCTAGTCCTGACCTACCTCCTTGTAGCATTAAATTTTGGTATTTCCTCTGGTTTTAGTGTAAGCTTGAAGAACTTTGGATCCAGCTTTTCTTTGTGGTCTTTTCTAATTAACTAATCTTAAATCTCTTCTTCCTCCTTATAGGATATGTTGTTTAGCTGTAAGTGAAACTGAATATAGGAATGAACAAATGGAGTGTGTCACCATGATAGATGATATCTATCACTCGTTGTGTGTTTGCAGATTTGTGGATTTTGATGATGGTATTACTGCACCCTGAACTGCACAGAACTGCTGCCTTGTTCTTGTATCACCTCAGGCATCACCTGAATAGATTCAAACCTATTATAATCCTGCTATCATAAAAGAGAAGAAAATAAAACAAAATTACATTGTTAGATTACTTGCAAAGAGGACACTTGGGAATATTTTATATTAATGTACTGCTATAGGAGAAGAAGTATATATTAAAGAACTTCCCTTGGAGGAAGAATCTTAAAATTCAGCTGCTTTCATTATTACATGAGAGGGTCTGTTTACCTCTGCAGAATAAACAGCAGTTCTATTTTCATGGCAAATTGTATCATCATAAGAAGATAACCCTGGTTCTTAGTGTTTTGAGCACTACAGAGGCAATTTTTAGGGCTAGTTTAGGGCTAGCCTCCTCAGGAGCATGTTGGCATGTACAAGCTTCATAACACTTTGCATAGATTGATTCTGTGCCCCACAGAATGTTTTTGTGACTCCTGTGAATAATGTGCTCATTGCAAAATGAATCATCTTTTTAAAGGTCAAGATATTCATTATTGAATACACATAAAATTTTATTTTAAGACACTCTTGTTTTCAGATTATATATGCATATATATATATATGTATGCATATGTGTATTTGTTTGAATGTATTAATCAGCTGTACAAACAAAATAGGTATTTTTAAGAGAAGGCCTAACAATTTTCTGTAAATCTCACACAATTTTATTCATTTTCCAAGATTTGAATTTGGTTGTGTAGTAATAAATAATGTTCTACCTCACCTTTGTGAAAAACACCTACTCAGACCCATCCCCTTCAGTTACTTTTCACACATTTTGAATTAGGTACACTAAGCTCTTTCCTTGCCATTTAGTCTCATTTCTCTTATGGCCATCTACTCACAGAAATCCAAAGTTAAGGCTGAATGTCCTTTCTCAAGGACATCTGATGCTTAATTTGTTCACAAAGACAGTTCAGTGATGAAAAATGAAAACTGCCAATGTGGGGAGGTCAAAAGAAATATACTGCAAACTTGAGAGCATGTTTAGAGATAATGTTAAAACTAGTTTAAGCCTAATTACATGAAATTAAAGATCAGGTTATATTTCTACTTATTTTTACATATTCACATTTATCTGTGTCAGAAAATACACTCGTAACTTCTCTGACTCTCGCTATAGTGTGCAGTATGTTTCAAGACAAAGTCTTGATGCAAAATCAAATATTGTTTTACAAGAATATATATAAATGCATACAAATATATGCACAAGCACACAGGTAGCCCTAGAAACTAATACCACATTTTAAACAGAAACAAAGGACAAATGCATTATAAAATTGTTAACACTACACAAATGGAAGTATTCATCAAAATATTAAAGTCTGATATCTAGGAGAGTTCTCAATTCACTCTTACAGAATGACAAATAAGATTTTCTTATGTGGAGCAGATTGCAATGACCAGCAAAACTGAGTTTGAAGGAGACCATCTGTGGCGTTTTAGCCAAGTAAGATTGTATTGCCATAGCTAATAACAGGCTACTAACAAAATTTGCAAGGCCTCAGGAGTGAAATTTGTCAGGCATGGTTTGCCTGAACTTTCCTTGATATTGCTGGAGCTTTGATCTCATTTGTTTTCCCTTCAACAGATTTTTCTTTTTAAAGATTGGGTAGCTATTGACTACCATTTATATTATTTTTCATTATATTTGTATAGAAAAAGTGTAGTAGTAACAATAAGTAGTAATTCTGTGCCAGTGAAATATTTATGAATATGATAATGATACAGTGTAGAGGAAAAGAGGCTTAGCTTGACAGTAGAGAATTTGAAAAATGTAGAAACAAGATACAGCGTAGAAAAGTACAACAGAGGATGATAAGGAACCCTGGCTGACACTGGAGGTGTTTGGTTAAAGAATGCAGATCTAGAAGATTGACAAAACCAGTTTGAAAGTAAGAAAGATAATAAAGAGTAAGTGTTTAACATTAAATGCACCATATATATAGTAAATTCAAGAAGACAGTGATGTTAAAAATCAGTGAAGAGAGAGAACGTTGTGGAACTTTGTTTGAAAACAGACTCCAGTAAAAACAAAAGATAAATGAGGAAAGGAAGAAAAAAAACAGGCAGAAGAAGAAATATATCACCACTTCGCTCTTTGCAGTGCAAATGCAGGATCTAGAGCACGGATGACCTGCTTCAACCATTATCTATACCCAGCCCTGGCTCCCCTGCGCTCTTGCTTGCTTGAGGAACATGGGTGTTGTCAATCTCAGAGTACAAAGGGGTATTGAAAAAGGGGACTATTACATATAATAACTTTAATTACATTATTATTGTTATTATTATTATTGCTACAATTATTATGGCTGTGGGGGGTTTTTTTCTGTAATAGAATTGTATTCCAGAGTGAAATCTGAACTAACAAAATTTCTTTGATTAAATTGTTAAGATTTACATGATGCTAAAATCCCCAGATATTTGGGGTTACATATAACGTAATTTTCTTTTTGCTCATAGCAATACTTTCTGCATAATGGAACTGGAATTCCAGTGGCATATGTAGTTATTTTGCAATTAACTTGCAGGAAGACTGCTTATTACGCAAAGTCAATAGGTTATACTAGGAGCAAACTTCTAGTAGATGAACAGGCATCAAGTAATGCTTTTCACTTATGATGACATGAATTAGACATTTTTCATAGAGACAAAAATAATAGTATTTTTTGGATAGGCATGTCAGCCTTAATGCTTTTAGCCAAGCACTCAAATTTTATGATGTCAGCTTTATAGTTACTTATAGTTATAGTACTTTATAGTACAATAAAGGCTGATAATAATCAAAATACATAATTAAAGCTCACATTATGTTGTCAAAATACCTTAAAAATTACATGCCAGTCAGTGTCTTGGAGAATGCTTCTGTTAAGGAAAGAGTTGTACTAATTGTGTCCTTCACTGAGTGTTCCTCAAAATATTATTGGGGTGAACAGCAAGATTTCCTTTAACTTAAAAAAGTTTAAGTTGCATTCTTAATGATGATTCATTCTAAGCATAAACATATTATACCATTTTATATTTGGTGTGTGTCCCGGTTCTGGCCAGGACAGGGTTAATTTTTGGAGTAGTAGGGAGAAGGCATGGTTAGGATACAGAGGTTATTCTATACCACTTCATGTCATTGCCAGGGGCAGGGAAAACTGTTTCTTCCTAGGAGAACGGGTTCATTCTGGTTTAGTGAATGGGCAGAGGGAGGCATCTCGTATTGGCTATTTTCTGGGGAAGTTTCATGTGAATTGGTGCTTTTGTACCTTCTGTCATTAGTATTGTTGCCATTATCTTCTTTTCTTATCTTATTGCCGTTTTGTGGGAGGCCAGAGTGCAGAGAGTGTTTCTCTGCCTGTTCTGAAGGATTTTACTCCCCTAAATAACACTGTTTTTGACCTCCATCCTTGGAAAAAACTGCCTACTCTTAGAGAAGAATTTGAAACTACACTAGTGTAAATTAGGTGATAGACTACTATGTAAGATTGTCACAGGGTCAAAAATTTAGAGGTTTTGGGTTTGTTAATGTAGTAAATAGATAAAAGCAAAAAACATCAAAATGGAGGATTGTTGTTGTTCTCCAAACCTTCTTCTTCTTCTTCTACTACTCCATATTCTGCAGTAAAAGTAGTTTAGGATGATTGGACAAAGAATTCTGCAGTTCCTGGCTGTGTTACTAAATAATTGGCAGAAAAGTAAAAATAATGTACGTTTTTAGTAACCGTTGGTTAATTTACCTTTAAAAAGGCCATGTAATCTTGATAATTTGGCTTTCTCCTGCATCCTCTGCTCTGTGCTATGTCTGGATCACACAAGTGACTCTGTTTCTCTTATAAGACTTAATAAACAACTATCAAGAAGCAGTGAAGGCTGAGTCCTGTTTGTCTCTCGAACTCCTGGCAAAGACTTTCCAAGATCTCTCCCATCAGGAGAGGCATAATTACGGCAAGATCAGCGTCACTGTTTCCAGTAAATTGATTTTATCTAAACCCGTGATCTTTGCCTTTTGTGTCTTCAATTCCCCTCTCCAACACACTGGGGGGAGGGGGAGAGAGAAGCAGTGCATGGTTTTAGTGGAAGTACTAAATGGAGAATACTATTCCTAAACCACAACAGTGGGGCACCCAGGAAAACCAGCAACTGCCCCTCCCTAGAATGCTAAAGACTACAGGTCCTCTGCTGTATCTCTCAGTTGCATGTAGATGCCTCCATAACTTCAACAGCAAAAGATACCAATGTTTATGTTACTACATCATTCCTAAGTGTCTGACTTCCAGAGCACCATACAGAGACAAGTAAGTGTTCCATTTCCATTTCCCAAAGTTACTTACATTTTTTTATATTTTAAATTAAATATTATAGCACTACTTGGATGAGAAGTATGGATGTGAGTTGCAAAGTAATCACACAATTATTTAAAGTGGTACTTCTTATTAAAATAATTGTATCTATTTGTTGGTCAAACCCTTAGCACTGGATCAATATTTTGGATCAAACACCAAATACTCAGCAACTTATGTTCTTGTACTTTAGGCCAGTCAATTAAATTAAAATGCTCCCACTATGTATGATTAAAAGCCCTCTGCAGACACTGAATGTGCTTACTGCCTGGAGCTGACATTCTTAAATACGGTACAGGTATTCTTTTGTTTTCTTATTCCATTTATTGATGTGATACATATTTTAGCTGTTGAGTACCTTAAAACCTACATACTCCCTTAAAAGAGGTGATTTTCTGTTCTCCACTAGAGGGGACCTCTCCACAGACAGAATCTCCACAGTGTTGTGTGAAAATCCATCTGGGGGCTGTTCGATTCTGCATGAAAGTGGGATGTCCAGCATCTGAAAGGATGGTGACAATTACTTGCTACCTATATTCTTTCTCCATCTTGGTTAAACAGCTATTTTATTACGCCATTTGTTGTCTGGCCTTTTCATACTCAGGACCAAAAAGAAACCTACATCATGTCTCTCTTCCCTCACCCCAGTAAAGGACATCTTGTTTATTGAATTTTAAGTTATTTGTGTTTACTTACCAAAAGAGAAGATATTGGAAAAGTGACCTTATCACATACCAAGACCTCTCTGATTAATTTTTAAATTTTCTGTTATCTGTATGCATGTATATGATACAAGTAGATGACATCCATGATATTGTCACCATATGCCTTCTCAAGTAGAGAAAGTAAGACAGAACTGTAATAAACAACATTTTACATTCTTTTAGCTCAGAATCTCGACCAGTCATTTTTAAACGTTAATAGGACCTTTTAATGGTATATACAAGAAAGATAACTCTATGTGCATCAAATGAGTGGATTATGACTCTTCAAAAGTTAAAGTTCATCTCTGCAATTAAATCAACTCTGACAAAAACAGCAGCTTTGGAAAAAGGTCATGCATGAATGCTGAGAGGCTGCAATCCAAAGCATCTGAGATAAACAGCAAATGAACTGACTAAGGGCTTGTAAATCTAGTCCTTCCTGTATATTTGCTGACAAAGACAGTGTTATGGCAAGGAAATTTTTAAATAAATTTAGAAAAAGGAGCTGAATTACACAGGGTGTTATTTGCATTTCAGACACTTAGTGGAAATCTTGTTTGTCTATGACAAAAGTTCTATCATATTTTTCTTTCTACTTTTTTTAAAAAGTGTTTCCAAATGTTAATGAAGCTAGAAATGTATCTTAATGTATTCAGGAAAACAAAGAACAGGTTTTATGGAAGACAGCACCCTAAATGAGAAAAGATGAAATGTAAGATTGCATTTTAAATAAATGTGCAAGGTAAAAATGGGGACACAACTGGGATGTTTAAAAACGTGGTATATTAAATCAAGCTACAATAATGTGTTTTTTAACAATACAGGCTCAAAAAATAAAAGATTTTTAAAATTTGAATTAATTTTCATTTTATAGTTATAGTTTTCATTACTCATTGAAGTACTGGCAGCAGAATTCAGAGGAAAACAAAGGAACATATTTCTCAACTTTCAAAAATGAAGAATCCTTCAAAAGATTTATGTGGTCAAGTAAATCGGTAACAATGGGCACAAGAACTAATAGGACAGAGTTCTGGGGAAACTAGCATGCAAAACTGCTAAAGAATATACAGCTTCATTTCATCCAGCATTTTGCAGGAGATAGATAAACCATTATGCAGGAATATATCTAGAATATAAATAATACAAAAAGGAATTTTGAATACTGATGATATATAGTATGTGGATATGTTAAGCAAACAAATACAAAAGAATCTAGCATCCTGTAAAAAGACAATATTAAAAAAAAAGTTCAATTTTAGAACAAATCTGCACTGAGATATAGTTAAAAAGGAAATCAGCAGCACCTGAGGTAAATGTTGTTTGGTTTTTCCCTTGACACATTTATACCACCTAAATATTTCCTGAAAAGTTACACTTGTTCATTGTGTGGAGTGGTATGAATTTTTGCCACTGTGGCCAACAGAGAAAAGATGTTTTGTGATATGACTTGAGCAGCTCTGCTGGAATACATTAATGGACTGACACTTCATTACCTGTTAGCTGACACAGCATTTCAGGTTTTATAGCACTTTTTCATTACCATTTATTTTGTCTTTGAATAATGTGTCTCAATGAAACATGCTCAAACTGTCAATATTTTATAGAGATTTATTTTGCCCTGAAAGTACAACACTCTGAGATGAACTTGTTCTTCTCGTACTTCCTGTGGTTTGTAGCTAAAAATATACTAAGGCTTAAAATTACTATTAGATTTTAATGTTGTCTAATATTATTCAATCTTCTCTCAGCCAGTTATATGGTTCAAGAGAAGATGGGTGACCAGTCTAGCTCTGATCAGAATCTGTTTTAAAGTAATTCAAGAAAAAAATCTCAATGATAAAAATAAGAAGAACAATAGACAAAGAGGAGAAATATGTACCCCTTTTCTCTCTCTCTTTCTCCTCCCCAACACCCCCCCAAGTGTAGTAATGAATTGGACCTGTTAAGCATAAATGGGGACTATGGATGTGTTGTGCAACTTATTGTATTTTCACTCCTTTCTTTTGATCATTTTTCTCGATTTCTTAATAAGGGATAAACAGCCTCAGATGAAACCTTAAGCCGCTATTATCTTCCTTTGACTGGAACATCTGAATGGCCAGTATCAATCATACCAAATAAACAAACTTGTGACAGCTCTCGGGGAAAGTAATGCAAAGGTTATTCTTTTTGTTATTTTCCATTTGATTTGGTATTTTCACTAGTTAATTTTTCTAATAAAAAAATTAAATTAAAAACTCCAATAAAATTTTCCATATAAAATGAATAAACCAAAAAACCCTCATTATCTAATGAATATTAAAGTAACCTCAACTGTATAATTTTTAATATAGTTTTATAATTATATCCTGATAAAAGGTGTATTTCTTACAACTTTTGAATCTTTCCAGAATGAACTATTTTCATTTAAAGCATAAGCTTGAAAATAACAGCTATTTTTTGTCATGTGCCTTGCAATTAGATTGCTTCTAGATTCCTCTTTTCAACCATTCCAACAGAATCAAGGTCTTCCTATGAAACAAAGAAGGAACAGCATATCACAGAATCATAGAATGGCTTGAATTGGAAGACACCTTAAAGATCTTCTCATTCCGAGGCCCCTGCGATGGGCAGTGACACTAGACCAGGTACCCTGGAGCCCCATCCAACCTCACCTAAATCTATGTTCAACCTGCCCAGCATGGAACAGCAGGTCCTCCCACAAGACTGATAAGGAATGCTGGATAGGCTAAGCAGAGATGAGTAAAAAAGGTAAAAATTTGACAATATATTTGTGCATATGTAGCATATTCTGTGAGTTATGATGCGTTACAGTATGTTTTAAAGTAGTCGTTACAAAGTGTAATAAGAAGTGTTACTGCTATCTCTTTTTGAAGTAAGGGCATCTAAGACTTAAAAACTGTTAATGCGTTAATGGTTTGGAAATCATTCACTGCCTGTTTTTATGAACACTGTGCCGAACACTTTGCTTTTCTACCTAATAAGAGATTAAAATGATTCTCTTATGAATTCCTCCTGAAAAAAAACCCTTAATATCATTCATCTGGAGATTCTGTGTTCTGTGTCTTATTTCTAATTTACCTCTATTTAATTTAAATTTCAATATGTTAGTGTAACATCAAATCAAGCCAAAATGCATCTTATTTTTTTTCCATCTCAGATCCATTGCTTTTATATCCTCAACGATTCAGAAAAATAAAAGCTTAAAATAGGCCTCAGCAGGTATCACAATTTTGCTTCATTATCTGATAAATACAATCTTAAGAGCCATTAAGAAAATATTATCTTTTAGAAAATAGAAAAAGAAACCTTTTTATTATTTTAATACCTGAAGAAATACAGAAAACAATAAAATAATTTTGAATACTTGGAAAATTAAATTTAATGTTACTATTTTTTAAATATAAAACCAGTTTCATTACAAGCGTTGCTCATTTTATGTATAATCTTTTAAAAAGATCAATTAGTTGGTATTTAATATCATGCTAGTGCATAAAAAGTAGAAATTTTCAAAAATGTTTAAAAATATACATTGAATGCTTAAAAGAGATTTTGAATCACTGCTTTACTAAATTCAGAAGGCAGCCATTCCAGAGATAAGACTTCTCAGAACTTGTTTGTACAGACTTAATTCTCCTATAAATCTATGTATTAGATAATCAGATGTCTGTTTTAGCTTGAGAGTCCTTAATGTTGCTACAAGATGAAGGTGCAAATATGGGCAGATGCAATTAGTCTCAAATGAATATTTTTGTCTAACCTGGGTCATCATTTCAGGATAATGCACAGAGAATAGAAAGCATCTAAATTTTCAATTAGTTGGAATTATGACTAGTCAGAAAGACAATTTTAATTTGAATGCATGCAGGATAGTAGTGGATAGATTGAATATCCTTTACCTGATGGAACTCCCCCGCTTGGGTATTTTACACTAAGAATGCATTTCTTCAGAATTCCAGTCCACCAACTAGGGCAGTTTATCAGACTGGAAAAAGCCAAAATTAAGGCTCCAATACAAAACACTGACATCTGTTTACAGTTTACCTCTCCTAATAAATAAAAGGCAAAGTGCTTAGCTATAAAATTGAAAGGTATAATTATATGAACTTGTCTCACAGCCATGTTGGAAGTTGTGCTCTGTCAGGCAGGACACATTGTTTGCCAAACCATATGGAAGAGGAAATCACAGGGCAGGCAGCTATAACTGGTAACCACTTTTAGTACTTTAAACTGTTCATTTGATAAACACATATGCCTTAAATATTCATCACTGATGCTTCTAGCTGGAAAATACTTGCAAACATTCAGTCTTTAATGTTTGTACCTACTTTGCCATGTAACAGGCTGCAGGAACAAAAGAATCCTTATATAGAAGTGTATTCAAAGCAACAACTTTATAATAACATAATTTTCTGAAATTATCTGGACACATTGGTGATTATTGCCATTTTTATTAGACTGGGGACAGAGTGTTCAATAAAGTTTTTATCCCTGATGAAGTGAGTTTGAAATAAGTTTGTATAAGGACAAACAGTGCAAATGTGGATCTACTTAGAGGAGAGTGGGCAAATAGGGTTGTCAAAAAGTATTTGTACGGAAATTTTTTCTAGCATAGAGAGTGGAAAGCCATTTTATGTGCCAGAAAGGCAAGGAAAACCTGCTGTATAAAGAACTAAATTAAGGTTTCTTGGTAAAGTTGTTCTAAACTTGCCTACAGATGCGCAATAATTTTCACTGTAATGTCTTCGCTGTATTGTCCCTATTTCATATTTCCCTCATTATTTATTTTGACAGAGGTAAGAGCTTAAACAAGAGGAAGCAATGGTCTGTGAAGTTACAGAATGTAGTTTTATTAATTTTAAGTGATAATGAACACAATTTATCAGAAATACTTGAGTGAAATCCTCAGATTAAGGTGCCATCTGCAAGATGTTGCCTGAGCCTTATATTAAATAGTATTCACAGACAACCATTACGTTATGGGCCTTCTCAATAATATTACCTGTGAGTCTTTGACTGTTTTTACATCTTAGTCAGAAGATACAGCAATATGATTTCATTTACTCATTACATCTAGTCTGTTCAGTGCTATCCCTTAATTTCCTAATATCCCTAAATTTCAGCCTACAGAATGCTATGGAGAAGTTAATGCATAAATGAAGCAGTTTTCTTGTACATTATATTGTAAAGCCAAAGATAATTCCAATCCTCAAAACTACCAATAAGCAAGGTCCAAAATACTGTGAAACACAGGATTTAAACTTGTAGTTAGCAACGTCCCTATTATGAAGGCTTTGTAATCACTGTATTTTGTAATACAGTGAGTCAGGTGGGTTAGTTCTGGTTTTCTTTCTTGATTTTTGATGGAGGAAAACAAGATGTAGAATAATATTTACTACCTTTTTTTATTTTTCTCTACCTCTTCCCTCCTCACTTCTTTCCTTACATAAAGGAAGTATTTCCATTCTCATTAAGGATCTATGGATCAAAAGGAGATAAAATGAGGAAACTGTTGAAGAAAACGGGTGTTGAAAAACTCATTTCCTTTGAAAATGAATACAACTTAGACTCACTAGAGCTGTTCTAAAAACCTTCATCCATATCTCTTAGGATCAAAATAATCTGGAATAAAGTATTCAAGTCCTATTTAAAGCCCTTTAGATTTATGGGCCCAAGACCCCTGTTTGCTGAAGAAAAAAACAAAGTAAAAAAAAAAAAGAAAAAAATTAAGGAAAGAAAAGGTAATACTTTTATTGCCATAATCTATTCAGCAACATCACTATGTAAGAGAAAAACAGGACAGTATTGTTAACTATCACTTTCATAAGAATTAAACCCAGAAATACATTTTTTCAATAATACTCACAGATCATTTATAACATTCCCTTTCTTCTTAGCATAGAAAATATGTGTCAAACCAGTAAACATGATGATTTTTGATATTATCAACTGATAACATGGGCCAAATATCTTGTGAATATAAAGTCCTCTGGTCCAGAATAATAATGCAGTCATATTTCTATAGGTTGGATTAGCAGGTTAAATAATGAAACATCCACTCTTGGATGATTTGACTGACAGTTCCTTTCATTCTGGAGACTCTTCTAAAAATCATCTATTACTGCATACAATTGGGTGTTGCAAAAGACATGGCTGATGAGGATGAAATAATCTGAGGATATTTAGGTGGATTTTATTTGTCTGGGTATGTTAGTTTCTGCACTGAATCCAGTTACTAAAATCAGGCTTTCACATCCTCTAATACTACCAGAGTATTGTATATACTATATATAGTACCAGCTACTGTATATATACTACAATAGTACCAGCTACTATTGGCTACTATGGCATAATGTTTGGCTAATGATGCTTGGGTTAATTAGACAAATCATTTATCTTTCTTGACATACTATTTTCAAAGAAATACAAATGTTATCCTTTACATTTATCAGTAAATAAATAGCAGGCATTCAGTCACATGAGTAGTTGGCAATGATTCTATGTTGTACAGCTAGAAATAGCAAATGTTTTTCCTCTCTTCATTCAGAGCATTACACAGTCAGATTAGTGGTTAACTAGCACTGGTTTTCCTTTCCCTAAGTGGCCTTGGAAAGCAGAGCCTGTAATTTAGTAACAGCTGCAAGAAATTAGCTGAAAACAATCTACTACAGACATAGACAATTCATATTACAAAACAAACAAATACAAGCAATTCACCCAATCAGAAACCTCATCCCCCAAGTTTATTCAAACTGCTTATTCAGATGGTTTTGACATTGTTCCCCTGGGTGATGAAAAGTGCAAAGCCTGTGTCCATAAAAAGTAATTTATACATTTTTACAATACATATAAACATGTTATATATGGGGGGGTGGGGGTGGGGGGGAGTAACTTAAGAAATTATTCTTGCAATTATATGTAAAATTATACTGTTCTTTGGTGCCAGCACTGTATCAAATTATTTCAGATGCCTACTTTAGTAATAAATACAGTTTTTATTCCCTTCTGATCTTGTTAGCTTTTCAGGTTAATTTCATTTGGAGAGTTTACTGAGGTATAACCTTGTTGAGGGATGTTCTTCTATGTTCCATTTTTTAAAAAATTCAAAGCTAATAGAGTTAATCAAAATTGTTTCCAAAGTTAAACTGTAAAAAACTGCTTTGACCGAAAGGAGCAGATTTGCAGAAGTATATTTGTTTGCTTCAAATTTTCTCAGATCAGTACTTTTAAATGGAATGTTACTTAAAAAAAAGAAGAAAATGTTATAGAAAAAAAAATTCGTATCTTAAATTCTTCTGTTTCCAGGGCTCATTAATTTTATGATTTGGACATTTTTTTTCCTTTGGGATTTTTTTTTGTGGGGTTTTTTATAATTTTTTTTGTTTGCTTTTTCAAGAAGATGTCATGTTTTGGGGGTTTAATTGGTGCTTTAAGAGGAAGAACCGAAAAATTTTCATAACTAATTATTAAATTAATGCAAAGGGGAAAGAATGCGAAGAATTGTAAAGAAAATATTTTGGGTTATATTTTACAATTATTTTTCAACCTCTGTAACTGTATGAAAGACCATGGGTTTGCTTAAATATTACCAATGTTCCATTTACAATTACTGGATCTAAAAATGGAATAATCCTTCCCTTTTAAAAATAAAACAGAAGCCTGGTCTTAGTGAAACTGTATCAGTTTTAATTAAGTTCCTAGTAACAATTAATTCCAGTGGAAAGATGAGAGACTTCAGTCCAGTACGAAGAAATAACAATTTAAAGATACTTTGATAAAGTTCTGTTTCTAAACCTGATATGAGCTTCACCCTATGGTTTAGTTGGATTTTAAAATTTTAGTTTGTATCTTGGAAAAATGATGAATTGAAGGAAGAGCACATAACAGCAAACATGGAACCAAGTAGAAACCAAGGAGATATGTACCTAAAATTTATTCAAATTCTATTTATTTCAAAAGTTAACACAGTATCTTCAGTGTACCAAATAGGGTACAAAAATTATATAAGTAAAATTGTTTATAGGATTTTTTTAGTACTGGGTAGCAGTACCTAAATCCTGGAGCACATCAACTCTCCTACACTTAAAAAAAAAAAAAATCCCCTCTTGCCACTATCTTGGATTTTCCATAGAAAAGAAACACTGATGTTCTAACTTCTATGCTAGGCAGAACTGATAAAAATGACAGTTGTCTAAATGTACGTTACCAATTTCTTGCACAAAGAAAGTTTCTGTCTTTCACTGCAGTAGTTTCTTGTGGTAAAAGATGTACAAACCAAGTAGAAAATTTGTAATTCTGTTATATGCCTCTGTAATGGTTTGGCATGGTCTGGTTTTAGGTAGCAGGGGGGCCACAAAGATAGCTCCTGTAAGGAAGCTGCTGGAAGCTTCCCACCATGTCTGGGAGAGCCAGTCTCTGATGGCTCTGAAGGTGGACATGCTGCTGGCCAAAACTGGGCCAATGAGAGAGGTTGGTAATGCCTCTGTGATGACATATTTAAGAAGAAAATCAAAACAAAGTCACAAGGTTTTGGGATTCTAGTCAGAGAAGAGGAGGAGGTGAGAACATGTGAGGGAAAACAACATGGCAACACCAAGATGACTGAAGAAGGAGGGGCAGGAGGTGCTCTAGGCCCCAGAGCCGAGGTTCCTCTGCAGGTCATGATGAAGACCATGGTGAAGCAGGTTGTCCCCCTGCAGCCCGTGGGGATCCACGGGGGATGCAGAGATCCACCCGCAGCCCCTGGGGGAGGTGCCCATGCCAGAGTGGGTGGATGCCTGGAGGAGGCTGTGATCCAGTGGGAGACCCAGTGGAGAGAGAGGCCCCTGCTTCCAGGCTGGAGCAGCCTGTCCTTGGAGGACTGTACCCCGTGGAAAGAGAGACCCATGGCGCAGCAGTTTTGGGAGGGCTGTGTGCCCATGGGAGGGACTCATGTTGCAGCAGGTGCGGTGTGGCTGCTGCTCGTGAGAGCAGACTCATGTTGGAGAGATTTGCAGAGAACTGTCTACCGTGGGAGGGAGCCCACAGCCTCACAGGGGAAGGACTCCTCACCCAGAGCAGTAGAAGAAAATCATGGTGATGGACTGACCAAACCCCCATGCCCTGTCTCCTGTGCTGTTGGTGGGAATGAGGGAGGGGCTGGGGAGAAAAGGTGTTCTAAGGGCTTATTTTACTTCTCATTATCCTCCTCTGATTCTGTGAGTAATAAATTCACTTTGCAACATACGTTTAGCCTTTTTCACCCTCAAACTGTTTCTCCCAGTCCTTATCTCACTCATGAAGCCTTCATTAACTTTTTTTCCCTTTTCCCTCCTCTGCTCAGCTGTGGCAGGGGAGGGTGAGCGAGCAGCTCTTGTGGGTGCATGGCACTGGGCCAGTGTCAAACCACGACAACCTCATTTAAGATCTAAATAATCTGACCAGAGTGAATCCTCATGAGGGGTTTCTGTTCAGCTGCCCATGTACAAGAATCTAAAGCCATGTCTAATATGTGACATGGAGAAAAATGAAAACAAGGCAGGGTACCCAGGAGTATCTCAGATGGGTCTAAATGGCTGTGAGCAAGTGAATCAGGTACAAAAATCCCACCTCTACAGTCATCAAATATAAATGTTCTAATTGCATGACTGTTCCTTCCATAAGAATATCTCAGAGAGAGATCCCAGTTTTCTCTCATGTGTAAGCAAAGGAAATGGGTAGAAATGTTTGAATGTTATTTTTCTTTGTTTCATTGTTGCCTTTATGTGCTGCCTTGTTTTACTTCATTCGTTATTGTGGCATGTACTGTCATTAATTCAAAGGCATAAAAGCCTCAAGAAAAATGTACATGGCATAATGCCCAGAATGTAAATACTCTGTTTTTGGACAGGCTTGTAAGTATCCAGGAATGGAAGCAAAAGGGAAAAAAACCCCATACTCAGTGTTGTTTCTAACATAACATCTGAGTGTTTTCCTTTGGATGTGAGGGGTGACCAAATGATTCATATTCTGGTAAAATAATCAGATCTAATTGCAGATCCTTAGAAAAGGATTTCACAAACTCTTGTATGCCTCCCTGTGCTACAAAGTGAAATAGAAAAGCTTAAGTATCTATTTTGCTTAGCATAATGATCAAATTTTGGTATTATTAACAGAAGTAATAAACCCACTTCTTCCTATGCCACCCCTGACCATCTGGTAGTTTTTATGCCTCATCCAGAAGAGCATGAGCCACAGTTTTTGGAAGCATAATCATAAACACGTGTCTCTCTTTGATTAGAGTGCATTTTGGTTTTATTGATGGCAGGTTGTTTATTGACCGTACCAATGAAACCGTGTTTTCCAAGAGATTTTTACCACTGAGGTTGGTGTTGCTTGATTGTACGGCCTTCAGCTGCAGAAATCCATCTGACATATTGGTACTAAATTAAGCAGATGAAATAAACAGTTCAAGTAAATGAAGATCAGTACAAAATCTAATGGAGGATCATTTTTTAATAATTTGGTACTTTCTTATGCTTTTTTTACAAGCTTTTAAAAGAAAAAGGCACTGTTCAGTTCATTGTTTTACAAGTCAAAATCTGAAGGTCAAGCTGTTGTAATTGCATGTTTTAACTAACCCAATTCCTTTGGCTTTTATGGTATGATGGATATAAAATAATTTAATGTGCTTGAAAGCTTGATTTTTATATGTTTAATTTTTGAAGTGTTTGCAATAATGGCTTTATCTTATATTCTTGGATGTTTAAGATGGACATGGATGTTTAAGATGAGATTTCTCTCCATCACTGCTGCAGTATTTATTTTTTAAAGGAAGACTACATGTAGATTTTAAAAACACAGTCAAAGCATTATCTGTTACAATTAGATTATTTTCATTGTCTATATAATTTTAATATTTCTGAAGAATTAATGAAATTTTTGCTAAAGTGTTCATCTACCTTTGGTTAATTTTCCTATTATTTAAAAACACTAAAAAGAAGTTCTATGAAGCTTACTAGAATTACCCAATTTCCTCTTCTTTCTTCCAACTCTTTCCAATTTTGCATAACACATTAAAAATTGCTTTTTACACAGGAATATGCCTTTCTATATATATGTAGAACTATTAGATCCCTCTACTTTCTGTTGCAGCATATACTAATACTCTGCAGTAAGTGGATTTATTAACAGTAATCCTGAACCTGTTCTCCTGTTTCAATAAACAAATCTGGATCCACGAATCTGGATCGTATAAGTCCTTATTGAATGCAATCAGACCCATCGTATTAGATTAAAAACCCGCACTATTTGTGCATCTTTTCTCATTATAACTCTAAATTGACTATAATCAGAAATTAAACCCAGCCATGACCAGCCCCTCCGATCTCTGAGGACCAGCTGGAACACCAGGGGGGTTATTTTCTGCTAAATTCCTATACCATTAATGCAACACCAATTGATTTCTGTATTTTTGCTCTTTTTTCAAATTATGATAAAAAGTGAATATCAACTTTCTATTTACTTTCTTCAAACCATTCACAACGCTATGGACCTCCATTTTCTCTTCCAAGGATTGTTTCTTTTTAAACTCAGAAATATTTTTCCCACAGTGCCACTTCACAGGTAAGTCATTTCATGCTTCTGAGCATCCTTTTCATCCTTCTCAGAACTTTATGCAAACCTGCTAGACTTTTGGCTTTTTTCTGAGATGGCTAATTAGCGCATTTTATTCAGCATGGAGTACACCATCCATTTCTACGAGAGCATTTTTTTTTTTCTTTTTTTATTTTCATTCTATACTTCTTCACTCTCATTTTTTGACAACATATTTCCTATTTAGAATTATTTTAAGGTGAGTTTTGAGAATGGTAATCCCTATAATTCAAAGACTATAATTCTGTCTCTTCAGTTAGGGTGATAGTTACATGTGTGCTTTGCACTGAATTTATGAGCACTGAATTATCTCTGATATTTTTTATCACTGAATCCAATGAGTTCCTTGTGCAATATTGTAAGAGAGCTTTGGTGGATCGATGCCGCGTTTGTCCCTGCTGGGTCCCTCGTGCACCGCTGAGGCAGCGCTCTCCCAGCACCCACGCGTGCCCCCGATCTCACCTTCGCAGGTGGTCGCGAACAGCCGCTCACACCCACAGGCTGTGAGTGAACCGGAGACAGAGAGGCGAGAGGGGTTCTCTGCCTGCAATTCTGAGGTGTTTAATGGCAACACCCCGAAGGGAACAGAGGCAAGAAGAACAACCAAACCTAAAGCCCGCGCCCGTTTTATCCTGAAAACTCCCAAAGGAGGGCAGAGCATCCAAAACCAATGGTCTGAGGGCTAGGGGGCAGAGGCAAGGTTGTGACATAACGGGGGCCAATGGGAAAAGGGATGGGAGGGGGAGAGGGCCAGTGGCCAGCAGAATCTAGACAAAGGGAGAACTTTCTAGCACAGCGTTGTGAGGAGACACCACTTTTAGGGCAACTTGAGGGGTGTAAAGTGGACTTAGCTACCGCAACAGTGCAATATTTTGCATTCACCTCTGTTTTTCACTTTGAAAAATGTTTCTCAACTGTAATATCTGGCAGGTCATTATTCACTCCCTTATATAAATACAGTGAATATCACAGGTCACTGCATAGACCCTTCTGGGACCCCAAGGGTTAGCTCTTTACAATGAAGAACACAAACATCCATTTCTGTACTTTTTTTTTTTCTTTATTTTGCTGTTGTCTTTGTTATCTCTAAGCATAAATGGTCATCCATGGAAGAATTTTCCTTGGTTTTCTTGTCTTTAGGAACCTTTCTGAAGGATTATGTTTTTATTATTTTCCCTCTTCTTTCCATTTTCAGTTCTGTTTCCATTTTATATTTTTTTTCTATCTTCCTCTCTTGCTGAATTTTATTTTACTTTGCAGCCCAGTCTGTATTTTTTCTGAATGTTTACTCTGCCTCTTTTAACTTTTTGCATCCTTTATGCTGTTTCTTTAAAAAAAATCCTCTTTTTTATGTTTAAAGATATATATCTCTTTTTCATTATTTTCTATATTATCTAGTTTTATTTTTCCTCATACTTTTGATAGATAATATTTTTGTTTGCTTCTTTTTGAGATTCATGTGTATTCAAATCCCAGAATCACAAAATATCTCAAGATGGGAAGAACCCTAAGTTCAAACACAATACAATGTATGCACTTTGATATATACATGTGGATTCATGAAATCTGTAAAACCTTCTTTTCTTCTTCTATATATTATCACCAAATGCCTTCCACCTCAGATTCTGTAATTTTTATTAGAATCTCTGTCCTTACTTATGTATGTGAAATAAATTGAAAAAAAATCTTCTTAAGGCTCCTATTGAACAAAATATACATTTTTGCCTTAGAAATTACTATAAATTTATAAATGCCCTATATATTGAAATCCCCATGGGAAGTCTATATGTTATCCTTGTAAGACCTATTCATTAAACTGTTCTGCTTGCTGCAAACAGAAGTGAGTATGACCAGCCATCTGGAAATGCCTTTCTTTCAATGAAATTTGCATTGTGGCATTAATCTTTAAATTTAGGCACTAAGATCTCTTTCTATAGTTTATGAATCTGAATCTTTCATTTATAGCCCTTTACTCTATGACCTGTGTCAGTTTTCCACAATTTTTCAATAGATATTCCACGTACATTGATGCATATTATACAATAAAATTACACACAGAAGAGAAAATCAAAAATTCAGTCTGTAATGTAGATTTGAGATTAGCTAGTTTTCCCAAAACCAATATATTTTGCCTGTGATGGTAACTGGAATATAATCCCTCTGGTTTTACCTAGAACAATATGTTTTCCATCTTATTTTCTTTTCTGAATAGGTGGGCATCTGGCAGTCAGCCAAGATCAACACACTGTAGCAGTTATGGCTTGATTATGGAGCTTACTGAAGACAAGAGGAAAAAAATAAGGAAAAAAAATCACTTTATTTGGGACCAGAGATCTTTATATTAAATTTACCCAACCAAAGAGCATATTTTGCTACAGTACTTCTTCTGTACTTCCTTAAACTAGTTGAATTTTACTTGTATTTGACAATGTTACTATGGTGAAATAAAAGAATCCTGAGTTGAAAGGTCAAAAAGAACGTGGAAGAACCCAGTTTAATAATATGAAGCTGAATAGTAAAATTTTACTGCAGATCTGACTTTGTGCTGTGAAACTGAATCAGAAGCTTTGAGGTTCTAATTTTGGGCACACAATACAAAAGTGATCTTTATCCCTGTATTGGACATATTCCCCTTCAAAACGACATGAATCATGTTAATAATTTTAAATTGCATTTTAAAATATATTATAACATCTATTTCTGGCATACTTCTTATGTTTACCTCTACTGTTCCCACATTAAAATAATTATTTTTCGTTCCTGTGGGGTGTATAAGTCAGTTTTGAGCTGATTTTCTATAATAAATTTGCTATAAAATATTCATACGAATAAGTATTTTCCTACTAAATATGATTCAGATGCTTGTTTAGGGCAAAAGTTATGGAGCAATCACATTCAGTCACTACTGTTAATTTGGACCCAATGAAACCTTGTGGTTCAAGAATATTCTTCACCAAGTAGGTACCAAAGTACTCTACAAAGCAGAGAAGGATCATTCCATCCTGTTTTAATGGTATTATTTATTGTGCCCATTTATAAAGAGAACGAAGAGAGCTGGTTGTGCACACATGCACATTCATTTACCTATGTATCTCAGGTTTGCTTACACACTCATTTCCTTTGGCAGATAATTTCTTTTCAGTTTAGAATTAGTCATGCTTCCCCCCTCCCCCCCTTTTTTTTTTTTCCTCATTTTTAAGACATTATCTTTGGTAAATGGTCTATTTTGACAGTAGATTTGCATGGCTAGTCTTATCTTGCATATTATATATGTGTTAATACTTGGGAATGTAATGCATAATTAGGGTAAGCCTCTTTTTGTTTTCTTTTTTGTTTTTCTTTCTATTCATTTATTTAGGGTTTCTGTACAACTTCTCACTATAAGATGGGATGCAATGGATGGAGCAGAAGAATACATTAAAACCATAATTGATGCACTAAATGTATTACAAAATATGATGACTCTATTATTTCTATGACCCTTTCACATCTCTTCTCTCTCATGTATTTTCTTACCTCAAATTACATCCTTCCTTAGATCACTCAAGCTCTTCGAAGTAAGATTATTATATGTCTGAATATCAGATATGCCATGAGCCTGAAATAGATAATGAAGCACCTGAAAGTTAATTAAATGTCCCACATAGGTGAAAAATAATAGTATTATGAGGTGATAAATAACATTCATTAACATCTTGTAATCCAAAACTTCGACTATCATGAAAAAAATGAAGAGCCTGTGAATTCACATCTATTGCTGATCTCAATTTCCTTACATGGCCCAACCACTAGGTGCATTGGTTCTTTCATTGTATCTCTAAATTTCATTTTCTGCTTCATATGTCAGGCTTTAAAGTCCATTATTAACTCCTTCTGTTTATGTCTAATCAAAGCAGGACAGTACTTACTGAGGCATTATTGTCAGTAAATACCCATCTCTCCATAAGTGCTCTTCTGGTAGTGCCTAACCCTCAGAATATAATTCCTTTTGGCTTCTGAATTGGAGGAATATGAATAATCAAACAGCTGGCTCTTGTTGAAATGAAAGGTCTGCAGCAAGCTATGTTGTAATGTCATGTTGTGCTGCTGCCCTTGTGCTGTGAGGTTACCCACAGCTATATGCATATCTACAACTCTGTAAGGGGAATGAGAACAAAACTGACTTTTTGGTTTAAAACAGAAGTAAAAAATTACTAATTTGTATTCCCCTGATTCAATTTAAGCCTGGGGATTCATTTGCTATTAGTTGTTGCTAAATGTTATTATTGTACAGAGGGAAAGAAAGAAAACACAACCAGCAAAACACATTAAGTAACTGCATGATTTTTGAAACTGTAAAGTACTGCTTTTTCCTGCTTACATTGAATAAAACAGTAAAATTTTAAAAATGCTGAGACCTGAATGAATAGAAGCAATCTAAATTACCAGTTCTGAAAATTAGTTTCTAGCTCTATTCATGAGAAAAAAAAATTAATATTTAAAGTGATAGATTTACAAAATTTCATTAATACAATACATTTTGTTTTGTTTTTCAGTAAATAAGTTTTGCTTTTCAAAAAATAAGTTTTAGCCAGTCTTGACAGTTGAATGAGTGGCTTTGGAGAATGTGTTTTTACTACAAACTACTAATACATGATACAAAAACTGAGCTCAGTGTTACAGATCTGAGCTGATGATTCTACAGGAGGCACAGGGTTGAATCATGCTGCAGCACATATTCATATTCAGTACATATACATCACAGAAATGAATATCTAATAAAAAGCATTTAAACCATCTTTGAGATGAAATTTTGCTGCTAAGTAGATGTAACAGACAACAGGTAAAATCTAGGAATTAGAACTGAGTGTAAACCTGGGGGAAGTATATCTGAAATGCAGTTAAAATAAGCCTAAAATTTGTCTAACGAGAGAAACCAAAACAAACAAAAATTTAATGGATTTCATTTAAAGCATAAGATGGGGAAAGCAGTTTCACTATTAGATTACTTACCTTATGCATCTTATAGCTAAGCTGTTGCTAAAAACAGAACTGACTGAGCAACAATTTTAAATTCTGATTTTTAAAATTATTTTTATACTGCAATCTGAATCTACTTTTATTCTCCATGAAATATTCTCAATGTCATTTAAACAAAAAACTTTGACAAAGCAAAACCAGATTTTTATTACATTATTACTAAAATATTTGCAAATTAATTTAAAATATTTACAGAAAATAATTAGAAATTCCAGACATTTTCTAACTTTTGGATAAGCAGTAAGGTCAGTCTCATCAACCTTTGGTCTTAAAAAAGGATTGCTTCCAATTTTTTTTTTTTTTTATGAAAACTCTGGCCATCTGTAGATAACATAGATTTTTTTTTTGTGGTAGTTCAGACAAAACTCCCATTTACTGAAAGCAGAGTATTAATTCTATGTAAACCTTTTAAAAGAAAATATTTTTGTATAAACTATATACATTTGAAACACCCAATCAATTCCATTGAAGTCACACATTTTTCCTCGTCTGACTTGTGTCTAACAAGCTGAAAAACTTTTAAAAAAATAACACATTGTAGAAGGACTTTTAGAGTCCTAAAGTAGGTTACTTTTATGTGCAGTATCCCCCGAGCTGCATCTTGTCTCCAGACCATCATAGGTCAATTCAGCAACAGACAAGCTGAATTTTTAAGGGCAATTTTTAGGTTGTTGTTAACACCTATCATTGATATAACCCAGCTGAAATAAACATTACATTTTCAAAACTAGGAAGCACCAACTCATATGAAATTATTTAAAAAAAAATAAAAAGGGAATATTTTCTGGTTTAAAATATAATCAACTTTAAGGCTCCTTCTGTTTCAAATATATTTTTTTCCCTAATAAAATTATTGTACATTTCCAGCCTCAAATATTGGCAGTTAGTCAAATGGCTATTTTGTGTCATGGTGCTACATTCATTGGCCTTAAATCCATAAAGAAACTATAAATGGAACAACATTTAAAACACTTCACTTACTCAGAGGTGAATTTTCAGTGTCCCTCTGAGAAGGAACAGTAAATTTGATTCATTAAGTTAATTATGTGTATATGTAAAGCATTTTCTAAAATGATTTCTAAAATCTACACAAGGTCATAACAGGCCTTTTTATTTAGGCATTAAGTTTAAAAACCCCAATGCTTAAAAAAAAAAAAAATCACTGTGTCATGTAAATATTCCTATATTATATAATATATATTCACATACACTTTATTCACCTTTTGCATTTCCATAATAACCCCAAGCATGCTATTCACCCATGCAGTAAATATATAACAATTCCATCTAGTGCATATTTTACTTTAGTAATAAAAAGCCTGTTTATGTCTTCGTCATAACTTCTAAAGCCAATTATGACTACATCTCTTGAAAATTTACTCTTGTATAGTAGTTAATCTGCTTCAGTTTCTAGCTCAAGAAAAAAATAGGTTTCAACAATGAAGCTACAAAAAGAAGCTCAGCAGCTTTCTTACCTCAAACAAGCTTATTTTCTTTGAATACTTTACCAGTATAATAAGAGCACATGCAATGATCATAAGGCAGAATTTAGTCATTTATAAAGATTACTATTTGCTATGTCATTGCTGCCTTTTTGCAGGAATTTTTCATATTCAGTAATCTGATCACACTCTAACAGGATAGGATGCAGTTCTATTAATAAAGCTGAAAAGCAGGTGTGAAATAAGGTTCTAACATAAGGGAGGTAAAACTTTTTAATTTCAAGTCTCAGGAGTCCAGTGAAGGGAGTACAGCTGGAGTATCTGAAAAGATACTGGATATTTCTACACATAGACTGCTTTGGGGTACCTTGGCCAGAATCTCTTGCATTATTATAAAGTAACCTATACTGAATGGTGTCAAAAAAGACAAACGCCTTCCTTTTACTTTTGTCTTTGTAGTTTGTGTCTTACAAGATATTCCCCTCTTTCTGGAAAAAAAAAAAAAAAAAGTGTGTAGGGAAGAATTCTTTGCATACAGACAGGAAAATTATGGATAAACTTCAGCCTGATATCAGCCTGGGAAGTTTCGCTTAACCCAGAAAGTCTTTAAATACACCCATTAAACACTGTGTGAAAATATCAGCAATAGAAAATACAAAGTGATGCAAATTTTGAAATAAGTTTAAGACCATTTTTAATTTAAGACTGATTGTTTCAGGATCTATTGAAAGGCTTAGGAGCTCCATGTCATAACCCAAAAATTTAACAGAAAAAGCCAAAAGTACTCAAAAGCACATTCAAGGGTAAAAGGAGTTTGCATGTTATGAGTGGTGATAAAACACTGACCTTGGAGAACCCATTCAAGGTATCATGCAGAAATATGAAAGAGGGTTGAAGACAAGATGGCTGTATTTTCATGATGAAGTCAATGATATAAACTCCCAAGATAGACTGATGCTCCTAAATGGAAAAGAAATTAAACAAAAAGCCAAAAAAGCATCAATAAAAAACCTCACACCCAAACCAGCAAACAAACCAACCAATTTGAAAGGATCAGAAATACTCAGATGACACTGAAACAATGAAACAGACAACAGCTACAACTTATTTTTTGCTCTGTCTAGCAGTTCTGTCTAGAATTTAGCTGTATATTCCCTCTGACCTTAAGTGGTGCTGTGCCCCAAAAAGGCCTAATCCCTCTTTTGTGTGCATGTGGAGAGGGTTGTTACAGATGAAGTGTCTGGAAGAACCCCACGATGTGTTACTGCCAACCAGACTGCTGTTTTCAGGGTATGACACTGATCTGTTTCTTTCAGGTTTGAGGCAATATTAATTCATAGAATGTTTTTTTCATTATTCTTTTCATAGAAAAGAAAATATTTTTAAAATATATTGATCAGAATTCTATTTAAATGAGATAACTGACATCCTTAACTCTATTTTCTTATCCTCTATGCCTTGCCACACTCAATTTTTTGCCAAATAAATAAATTCATCAAATTCTCTCATGCAAATTTTCTGCTCTATGTGATTTTCTGCCTTTGTCATCTTGAATTTGATTCTTAGCATTTGACCTAGGGCAGCTGGAACAATAGCTTTAAAATCATTCTGAAATAGTTCCTGGAAAGGACGTGCTGTTTCTGACTGAATCAAAGGAAAATGACTGACCATTAATTAAATCCCTGCACCTGTGACTTTTCTCACTAGACAGTGTAAAAGTATTGGTTACAGTAAATGAGCCTGCAGATTACACTATAGGCTTGTCACTAACACAATTTGCTGGGTTGTTTGTTTGTTTTGGGGTTTTTTTTTGCAGTGCTGGGGAAGAGGGGGATTAAAGATAATTGTGTCTAAAATCACTCATATATATTATAGGAGGATTTATGGCCCACATATTACTACTGCAAAGGCAGTGGATGGTATATGAGATTTTGAACAATGCTACAACTCCTCACACCCTTCTGCAATTATGTATGGGAAAATTTCATTTTCCACCTCTAGTTATCTAAGTATTGGTTTATGAAAGCTCATGCAATCTGTGACAAGCAATAAGACCACTTTTAGTTTATAAACAAAATTCCTGTATAAGCTAGTACAAAGCTGGCATAGCATACTATTCTGCAACACAGCTGGGATAGCAATGATTCTCTACAGCAATCTTTTGTTAGCTGCTCTACGATGAAATTATGCTCAAATTGTAAAAATAACAGTGTGGCAGTGTCTATAAAAACAAGCTTCTTTCATCTCTATATCACTCAAAGCAGTTGCTTCCCACTGCATTTAATCACGTCAGGATCTCTCATGAGCTGCACGAGTCCAAACTATCTCAGAAACACTTTTCTGCATGTAGGTTGGCATAAAATGCAAGTTTCCAGATGTAGAGCCATTTCATATGGAAATGCTCTTTCTAGAAACGTCATTGCTCTCTACAAATTCCTGAGAAGGGGACGTGGAGAGGGAGGCGATGAACACTTCTACCTGAGATCAAGAGAGTTGACATTATGAAACATTTCTTTATTGAGAGGGTGGTCAAATACTGGTTACAGACTTCCTAGAGTGGTAGTTGATGTCCCAAACCTATCAGTGTCTGAGGCATTTGAGCAAGGCCCTTAACAACATACTTCTGGTCAGCCCAAAATTAGTCAAGCAGTTGGACTAGATGATCATTATAACATCACTTCCAAATGAAATATTCTATTCTATTCTATGTTGTTCTAATTCTATTCTATTCTATTCTATTCTATTCTACTCTATTCTATTCTATTCTATTTTCTATTCTTTTTTTTTGTTAGTCTAATGCATCCTTCAAATGATCAAGTCAAAGCAATTGAGTAGACAAGTCAGAAACAAGCTAGAGGTAGAAGAGGAGTAAATATTATTTTTCTTAAATAACAATTGCCAATGAGAAATATCAGTGTGGAAGCATTGTACAGCTATGCCAATTTAATGCAGATAATAGGTCACGTGCAGGAGCAAATTTTGTCCCTCTTCCAGATAACATGAGTTATGAATCTGAAATGGATAAAGGCCATCTTTGGGAAAAAGAGAAATGGCACTTATTGCTATTATACCTGTTTGGTTCTGATGAAAGATGGTTCCATTTGCCTTGTCAAAATTTCTGATGATATTATGTAGATAAAAATTTGCCTTGCATGTATGTACAAGATTATGTCTCCATTCTAAATTCTTTTTTCCTGCCTTTCTTGATGTCTCCTTCCTTTTTTTGATCGTAATTTTTCTACAAGACACCATCACTTTCTTCTGATTTACAGCAACATGGTTTCAAGAATAATTTCCTCTTTATTTTAATTTTTACAGAATCACAGAATCACAGAATAGACTAGGTTGGAAAAGAACTTTGAGATCATCTAGTCCAACCTGCAACCTAACATTACCTTATCTGTTAAACCATGGCAATTTTTAATGTCTTCTGTCCCATTTATGATAAACCCGTCGTCTTGAATAATCAATCCCTATGCCCTTTGTCAGAAAGTGAATTTCCATCTCCTCAGTGATAATTTTAACTTGAAGAATGGTCTCTTCCCCTAGAAGTGTTGTAGAGGCAAGTATCACAAAAGAACCACAGGAAATAAGCTCAATGAGTGTGTGAGGATCAGGTTCTCTCTGATAAAATTTAAGAAATATGTTGACATTTTGAATAATAATATAGGTTCAGAAACCAAACAAGAAGGAAATATTTTCCTTTATTACAACACCTGTAGCAAGTATTATTACAGCTTATTATGACAAATGTTAGTTTCAACAGATGTCTTTTGTCCAAAGTATTAGCAAATGAATGTCAGAACAGCTGTCAGTCTGTTGCAATTTTTTGCTTGAAGATGAAAGGTTGACTTGACTGGTCAGGCTTAATTAGCTCTGAAACAAGGTGTCATGAAAAGTGAAATAGGCACTTTTGTCATCCAGAAGAAAAAAATGTATTCTTTTTCTTTTCTGGATATATCTCAAATACAGGCCAAAGGAACTTCGGAATAAAGTCTTTCTGGTTGCTTGCTGCAGTGCACTTGACCACAATGTTACCGGATATTTGACACGAGTACCACAAGAAGGCCACGAATTTTGCAAAAATTTCTTTCCAAGGACTGAGACAGAGGACTAAGTGCTTACTGACTTACTGCCAGTGAAAATTATGAAGGTGTAGTATTTTGATTTTTCCCATCTATAGCATGCGATTTGAATAGAGAAGACTGTGAGGAAGAGTATAAATGAATGAATCAGAAAGTAAATCTGTATAAATAGGCTAAATATTATCTCAAGCTGTGATGTCTCAGTAGACTTTCTGTTAACAAATATCTAGTTTAGTTTCAAATGCATTGAGTCCCATGGATAAGATAAATATTACAAGCTTACTTGTACTTGTCACGAAAATATATAAGTACTCAGCTCACCCACTTCAACCAGGCTTCTTTTTTTTTCTTTACTGAGAAGACATTCTGTATACCTCAAAGATAAAGTTGCAAATCAATGGGTAAAATTTATTTTTTGTGAAAACATATCTTAAATTCAAGTGAAAATACGTGGGATTTGCATATATACTCTTCTGTCACACTCCAACAGACTCTGCTATAAACTCCTGTTCAATGTATGTCAGTATGCGATACTGCAAACATAAACTCCAATATGTTTGTGCTTCTTTGCGTCTGGCTTCGTGGTAATGACATTGGCTTCTGCAGCAGTTGTGAATTTTTAATGTAAGTTATATCTTCTTGCAAGATATTAATGTAGCCTATGCAGCTAAAGAGTCATTATACTGCTTATTATTATGTGCATGCTAATGTTGTTTTCTATCAAGTTATAGTTGCTTTTTATTAAACAACAGAGAAAGGTCACTCTAAAGGTTATACCAGCTTTGCTGTGACAGTATTTAAGCTGCAGTGCAAGTTCCCCTGATGTCCTGGGAGACTGTAAAATATATTGTTATATTTTCATCTACTAATTGCTCCTTCAAGTGACCTGGTTGTAGAGAAAGTATCTCGGCTTTTATTACATATACAGACAGATATGTTTCTCTGTATACTGCAGAGAACTGTAAACATGGCATGAATAAAAAAAAGAAAACTGACAAACAGCAAACAAAAAAAACCCAAACAAAGGCACAGGTTGTCACAGGCAACCTTGGAACTATAAATAGCTCACAACTGCTCAGTTAGAGAAATGCAGTCTTGGGACCTGGGCAAGAAAAAAGGACAAATTTCTGATGTACATGAAAAATACATAGCAGATTAAGATGTAACATGGCTTTGCAAGGGTATACATAAACATGCATTATGACTTTAACTGTTTTTATTATTGACAATACATACTTTGCTTTCTTTATAAGGCATGTTGGTTTTTTTTCATAACATTTAGGATACAAAACTAAGAGATCTGAGTTTCTTGACTATTATGGAAGTTGTGATGCAGAAAAAATTGAATGAGAGGGGATATGGAAGCGATTAACTGAGATGAAGCACCTAGGCATGTAGGGCACATAATCACTACAGTTTCTTTAATATACAAAAAGACAAGCATAATCTCTAACACTGAGAAAAAAATAGGTAATTAGATAGCCTTAGATAAAATACAATTGTTTTTGTGACTTCATTGACCAAAGTTTCTTTACACAAGAGGTAGCACTATACCAAGTTTACCTGTTGCCATTATTGCTCTGATTTTGTCTTGTTATGGAATAGTAAATTTGAAACTGAAGCAAAATCTAAATATGAAAGAAAGTCTTCAGCCTAAAACAGAAGGGAAAAAAACCCCAACATATTTACTTGATACAGACTCTGTTCTCTGGATAGATGACTCAGTACATGTTTTTAGAGTACCTAAACCAAAAGACTACCATCCTCATTAGAGTGCCTGTGTGCATGCTTTGTTCCAAATTTGCTTTGCAAGCATATCACAGTAATTATACCAAATACAACACAAACACATCTATTTCTAATGACAGCTTTTCTTGTTACTAAAATGTTCCTCTAATAAATGAAGTATTTTTCCTAGAGACAAAAATGTATGTTAAAGGTCATTTCCACTGCAAGAAGTGCAGATTTCTATGGAGCATTTTAGTAGCATTCTTTCTTTGACCAGATTCCCTCAAGCAATGAGCAAGGCACAGCTAATACATTTTTTTTTCTTTTGCCATCAGTTTAGTGTCTGCAAACTTTAGATGCTCACTGGATGTAGCCCTCAGGATTCTTTGTTTGCTCCAAAAACATTGATAGAAAGGAAAGTAATTTGATATCCTTTTCTTCATGAGTTAATGACTTCTGTTTCATCCTTAGCTCATTGTTAGAAAGAAAAGTTTTGTAATGTTACAGTCATTGTTTACTTCTGATTTATTCGATGTATTTAATTTACTTTAGTCTGCAAAATACAGATCAAATCTACCTTCTCCACTCTCATTTCATAATGCGTTCTTCCTCTGACCTCTGTTACTTCTGAATCGGGAGTTTTGCTGGTCATCTGTGAATGTGTACTGGTTCAAGAAGGGACTTCATCCCTCCTATCCCCTCAATTGCAACCAATCAGTTGTTTTTACTCATTAACTTCACACAAAAACTGACACTGACTTCAAAGACCTTTATTCAGAGGACTTAGTTTGCATATTTTATATGTACTTTACATGCAAGTAACACACTTCGCTTCCTTTTGAACTACTTCTCTGCTTTTCTGTGAAGCACAGACAAGATCTTACCTCTTTCTGCAAACTGCTGTGAAACAATGTCATGTATTTTTTATTTCCTTGAGTATGTATATAAACAAGATTTAGTAGACTATCAAGATGGATCTTTTAATTATTTATTACATGACTATTTTAGCAATCTCTTACTTCAAAAACTGTGCCTTTATGAGAAATTCATAAGTGTATGAGTGCATTACAATTCCACAATCAACTATGGGGCTCTGGAAGGTCACATTGGGGTTGCATGTGCATCATATATGCTACAAAGACCAAGCAGAGAATGGATGCTGAAAATACCAGTTATCATCAACAGCTCTAGAACCAGGGCCAAGTAATCACCTCTTAAGCTTCCAGATAATAGCAAATCTGATCAAAACTGGCAGAATGAAGAGCATGGACCTCATGGTACATGTAAAAAATCTAGTACTGCATAGGGAAAAAGACCTCAGAATTTCATGTTTTTCTGTGTATCATCATTGTCTAGTCCTGCCCAAACTAGTTTAGTATTCAAACTGCAGATGTGTGGAAACTGCTTGTTTTCCTAGAGACAGAACTACGTAATATACACTGTTGCTGTATATACAGAACTACTGCTAAGTAGTTCCCAAGTGGTGGTGGTGGTGGAGGAGGATTTTTTTCTGGTAACTTATGACTCTGCTTCCTGTAATACAACTCCAGTAGCATTTTCTCGCCCCTACTTTGAAAACCACACTTTCAGGTGTCTCTGGGCAATTAAACTTGCATAAGTATCTTGTAATGCACGTTTCCCGGAAGACAGAAAGTCTGTCGGTCTATCATTTATGTATTTGCATGCATTCTGATGCCCACAAACTTATACCTGCACGAAAAGCTAACACGTGCAGGTTACTTTCTTCACAAAAGTGTCTATAAAAGAAAATTATTTTAGAAGACACTTAAAATGATTTCTGAACTCCATAATAAACAAAAATCTCCATGTACCCTGATTCTTACAAACCTCTGTTATTATGGTCTATTTTTGTTTCAGTTTTAGAAGAATAATTAATCATTACTGTGAATTATATGCTTTTGTTTCCTACATATTTCAGATTAGATCATGTAGTATGGTTAGAGAAATTTACTTGTAAAATTAGTTGGCTCTGATACAATGTCTACCTATACTGGGATTAATTGTTTGCATTCTAGTCCCAGATAGTTTAGCTCTTCTTTTACTTTAAGTGACTTTGTTTTAATCACTCATGTCTTTTTAAAAAAAAAAATTTTCTTCTTTCCTTGCCTTTTTTTTTTTAACCAAGTTATGAATATTTCTACCACCAAAAAATCCCCCAAAAAATCAATGGATATCAACAAATTTAAAAAGTATGGAATTAGGTCATATTAGTAACATGTCTGTGTACTACACACCACATGGGATACAAACAAAAAAAGAAGAATTTTCTTATGAAAAAAGTCAAACTTTTAATTAAAATTAAGTCATCGGGATATAATTACATAAATAGCCTTTACACTACAAAGAACAGGCTTCTAATATTTGGGGGTTTTTGGAGGGCGAGATGGGTGGTAAAAAAAATAAAATAAAATAAATCAAATAAAATCTGTGCAAAAATCAGCATTTTTTGTACCATATAAATCAACTTTTTAATGTGCATAGTCTGCTCTATTCCTTTTTCTGCAGGGCAACTTTCCACAGAATTTGCCTCACTGAAAGACAGAGCTAAGCTGATGTAGACACACCTAGACTCCTGTCCTATGCCCTGCAGTGGGAGTATGCTGAGGTAGAACACTGGCAATGAAGGGACCAGCAGAAATGTTCCAGTTTTTGAAAGCCAAGGATTAGAGCCACCAACAGGTGGCGGTTTTGGGCACTGTCCACCTGGGCTCAGATCCTGTACTGCATTTTCTAACTGGCATGGCATCACTCTGAGTATTAACGTATTGGCTCCGAGCTGTGGAGCTGGCCAAGTCATTGGTGCCAAGACATTAATACTCCTTGTGAATAGGAAATTAAGCTGCATTCTGCACCAACAAAGTCAATGAAAGTATTATTACTTCTGTCCATTCAAAAAGTGAGTCTCAGGTAGGAGAACTGCTATTGTGAAAATGTAAAAAAACCATAAATGCAATATTTTTAAAAATAAACATTTACGCAAAGAGCATAACCTGCCCTGCACCCGCCACCCCCTCCCCCCTACCTCCCCTTCTAAATATCAGAAATAAATACAGGCATGTAGATGTGAATGCTGTCAAAAAGAATATGAGCAACATCATGGCAGTAGTTTTTAAGAAACTGTGAAAATGAGAAATGGAAATACAGATATAGTTTAATCCAATCTGATGGGGCATAGCAAAATCCAGAACTTTAACATTCATGCAGCGAGTTTCATGAGAGGATAATTGAAAATATCATACTACTTATGCCAACCAAACATGTCTTCTGACCTTTTCAAAACAGACTAATTCTCAGCAACCTCCTGAGATCATTCCTCCAGGTAGGCCTCCTACACTGCAGCTAACAAATCTGTCAATGGTTTCTCTCGTGTCAGGATCCAATACTCTCTGACCAGGCTCTTTCAGATTCTCTGCACAAGGAAGTTTTTAAGTTTTAATACCAAATTTATTTATTTGAAGATATTGGATGTTACATGGGATTTCAATTTAGCAGGGTATGCAGCAGTGTACTGAGGTTCTTACACAAGAACAATATATTAATTACAATATTCACCTGGATCACATTACAAGCATAATTCCCACCATCAACACCTATATATGTGCTGTGACAGCACTGAGCACCCTCAGTCACTGGAAAGAGTGGAGCTCGTCTGTTGCTGTTTTCAAAGTTTATCCTGTAGGTTGCTCAGCTTTTGTACTCTGTTTTGAGCTGGGCCACAAATACACTTCCCCCATGCTGGTCCAGCTGGCTCAGAAAGACATTAAAACCATTAAGGTCATTTACACAGTCAGTTGACTGGCTTAAACATTTGACTAAAACAAAGGTCACCATCTGTTCTTTTTTGTTTTAAGATCAGCTTTCCTTAAAACAGCTCTGGTCACTCCCTGTACTTTTCCTGAGTATCACAAACACATTCCCTGTGGTCGTCTTCTCTGATCCTTCTTTCATTATAGGATTTGGGTGATTGGTTACACCACAATATTTCTTCATGACAGCTGAAAGAAATTTATGTTGACAAATCAGCATATTTTTGATGGTATGTATGTCTGGATGGTGTATGTCAGAATCTATAGCAGTTTCATTAGGTAAATCAAAAATAAAAAATATTTCTCAACTATACTGCACCTCTAGGACAAAACATAGATAAACAGAAAAAAAACCCCAAAAACAAATTTTGGTTTTAATCCCAGCACAATCAAATCAATTTGGAGTCATTTAGCTACCAGGAAATACTGGGTATGCAGACAAATGCATCCAGCAGTACCTGTACTGTCAGGGAAGCTTCCAATGAGTATTTACAAAACACACCCAAATCAAAGAAAAAGAAAGCTGAAAAGACTAATTATTAATTAAGTGTAGTGTTTTATGCAACAAAGTAACAGATGGATGATGTCAAATGGTGTGGTAATCCATGAGTACAGGATACCTTACAATCTTAGTCCCATCACACTTTTCTTGGTCTCACAAAGTTCAACACAGCAGGTTTTCATTTTACCTACACGAGTCTGTAAGAGACGGTGCGAAGATCCCTCATCTGCCTCATGATCATCGCCGAGGACAGAGACTGAACACAGGAGTCCTGGCCCTGAGGAGGTGGGATATCTGCCAAGTGCTGCCTATGGGTGTGCCCGCTGGGAACTGGTACGCATTCCTGAGGAAATTAGTGCAGGTCACAATGGACTGCGCCGTTCTTGCTGCCCAGGCGGGAAGGACTGCACTGAAGCGGAAAGGAACGACCTGTCCTGTACACCTCTCCTGTACACCTGTCCTGTACCTGTTTTTATTGTTCCCCATAACAATGGCTGTAGATTTCCCCACCTCTTGGCCAGTTGTCCCTCGCTTCTGAAAAGGACTATAAGGGGACTTTCTGAAATAACTGAGACGAGATGTCCCCACGGAAAGAAGACGAATATATTGGCGGAAGACCACAAGGACTTAGTCTCATCCGTTGGTAGCTATTGCCGCCCCCTTTTTTCTCCCTCTCTATTTTGTTTTTCTTTCTCTCTCTCTCTTTCTCTCCTCTATTGCATTACTGTGTTGTGGGAACTTAATAAAGGTGCACTGTTTTGATTAAAACTGAAATCTCTTGTGTCTTTTTATACTCTGAGATTGATAAACGAACCATCACGACCCCCACTCGTATTAGCGGATCGTGACAGAGTCAAGAAGCAAGCTGCCACCAGAAGTGGGTGGGTAGTGGTGGCATAGCATGTCTATGGCTCTCTGATGGTGTACAGCTACAGGTATGTTTGGTGTGCACTGGGATACCAGGGAACATGCCTGAATCCTGACAGTCATGAGGTATCTGCCACATTGGCACAATTGACCAGAAAAATGTTTCAATGCTAAAAGTCAGTTATAAAGAAATGGACTAAGAATTTATTCCAGACCACGTGGTATCTCTAGCTATGACTTTCTGTTTTGATTAACAGAAATAACCTCCTGTAGGTGACCTCCTAATTCACATTAAAAGGCCAAACAACAATCTTATTATCTAGTGTGATTTCTCATTAGCAAAACTTTGCTCAAAACACACAGAAAACATGGACAATATTTAAGTTTGAATTTATTGTCTCACTATATTACTTCAATTTGCCTTTCCTTCAGCTTTCAGTTACTATTGCTATTCTGTTGGAATATAAAATACTACGAGGAAGCTTATTTATATTTGTTTTCAAATCTTCCTTAAAAGGTGTGATCCAATACATATTTAAATAAATACGGAGGCAAGTTAACCTTCCACAGTTTCAGATCATAGCAGAATCATTTTTATTACAAGCCAGATTTATATGGTGCAGAAAAATCAGTCCTAGAGAGCTTAGCCTGCTTGCAGATTATAGTTTTAGGTGGAGTACAGACAACAAATTTATAATTTTCTCCCTTTTTTTTTTTTATAATAATGCATAAAACTTTTATAAATTTTCTTATATTGCAAAACTGCATCTAACATGTTCATTTCTGGTAGAAAAAGATAAATATTTAACAGAATATCTTTAAGGGGTTTGATATTCACTATATATTTGATGTTTTCTATGATGTCTGTTACTATAAAGAGTGGTACAGTTTAAATATATTCTTGAATTTAAAAAAACCCACCCATCTTTAAGTTTTTGGCATCTCTGAAAGTCAGAGCTAATCAAATCTCTGTTTTGTGTGAGGAAAAATATTCACTCGGAGGTTTATCTCTTATTTTATATTTTATTCAGTAATTTCTTTACCGTAAGTAAATAGAATCTAGCTTTTCTTCTGAATTTTTTTGTTGACTTGTCTGTTTGTATTCAGGTTGCTTGGAAATACTTGGTTATATAGTATATGACTTGACAAGTTATTTATGGCACATAATTTGCTTACTTTGCTTACATTTAATGCATTATACAAGCAGGAAGCTCAAATCAATACCAACACAGACGGTCAGAAACTTTTTTTTTTTTGCAAGTATACTTGTTTATATGCATCATGAAATTCCTTTTGCTAATATGAATTTTATACACACACTCAAGCAAAAAACCCCTTCATAGGCAAAATAATATAAGAATTATAGAGCTTGAAATACATGTAGCCAAACTGACTATCTTAGTACAGAAAGACATTAACTATAAAAACATTAGTTTCTTTTGTATAAAGGGTGACAGATTATATTAAATTCCTTAATATTAATTTTTTATGTTGAAGTTGATAATAGTTCTTATCCTTTAGTTGTGGATTAGTAATTTCCTGTGGTAATGCACCATATTTGGCTATCCGCTTCCTTGTTCCCTATATTTCTCTGCTCATTGGAAAGACCAGGAATCTCAATGGCCTGTGGAAGAAAAGGGAGACTGCCCCTTCACTGAGGGAGCTCCTATGGCCACTGCCACAGAGGTTGAGAGACATGTTGGTGCCAATAGGGCTGGCAGTGGAGGCAGGGAGGGCATTAAGGTGGGAGAAATGACTGCCCCCGAAGGACATAGCTCTGCATAGGGTATTTTTTATTCTGATTATTTTTTGGTTTTCTTGACCTAATCGCCATGAGATTTTTCTACATAAAGAGTCATCCTTATGCCAGTAAAGGGTGGCTGTCCTTATTTTAAACCTCTTTTGGTGTCCTGTGGGGAGACACCCCAGCACAGCCACCTCAAAGGTCTGGGCATCTCAAGATCCTGTCACAACCCCAAGCTGCAGGATGCAGAGGAAAAAACATCTCCATTACTGCAGTCTGAAGGGCTGTGGTATGACTACCTGTAGGCAGCAGTCCTGATGCATTTTATTCCCACCACAGTGATCTATAATTCTCTGCATTTATTTCCACGGTATATATATTTTTGGCATTAAGACTTTGTCACTGTTGGATGTCTATCTTACCTATTTGCCTTTTCAGTCTACAGTGAACAAAACAAAATTTGTCTTAACACACCCAACTGTTTTTTTTGGGTTTTTTTAATATAAGTGTGCTAAACAAGGTATGTGATAAAGCTTTTCTGTTTTTTCATGACATAATATATTTGACCTTCCTAAAACACATCACCTTTTTTCTGTTAACTTGTGAAATGAAGTTTTAGGCTGTTCTGCATATTGTCACAGACTTCATCTGTAATTGCAAAGGAAATGCCCATTTCAGCAGGTGAATCTGTTTGTTCTAGTTAAAGAAATATTTGGACATATTCAAACCAGGAAAACAATGTTTAACTGTTGATTTCACTTTTATTTGCAGTGCTGCAAGGATACTTACCCTGTTCTAATAAAAATGTATTCTCTTTGAACTCCCATAGTCAGGTGTTTTTGTTCTTAAATCTCACATGTACTGTGGAGAAAGTTCTGCAACTAAAATTTGATAATTCTTAAGCCACAGAATGGTTAACTATGTAATATTTTTTCATGAAACTCTAATCCAGAACAATCTGGATTAAACTATATACCAAGGAAAATCAAAACATTTTTTCCAAAATTTTGGTGAAATATTCCATTGCTTGAACTCCAGGACAAGAAAGACATAGAGGATGGAAAGGGAAAACTTGGTTTCACTTGAACTAAAGGTAATCTAGATCATCATGTCCTTGTTATTTCATTGGCCAATTTACATCTAAAGAAAAACCAACACAAACCCCTGAAACCTCTCAACCCTCTCCCCCTCACCTTGAACTTGTTAACTAGGGAAGCTCATAAGCTATCTGAAACGCACAAAAAATAGGAAAAAGAAAAGAATCCATTATATAGAATCTTAATGAGGTTTTGTTTTGTCGTTTTAGAACTTTGCCCCATTGCCTCATTAAATTAACATTTCCCAGCTAAGGAGTTTCTGTTTGGCTTTTTTTTTTTCAGTAAGGCTGACTCTGAGTTACTGAACAATCCTTGCACTTTCATTTCCCAAGGACATTCAGTTTGTTTGGTTTTCCTCCAAAAATATTGAGCTATTTCTAGTATTTCTACCTGAAGGTTTAAGAAATCACCATGATTCTGCCCAACCATTGTCACAAGCTATTCAATCAACAGAGGTCTGTGTCTCTTGGCAAGTATTAGTCAGGAGCTTCTTCAAGAGGCTAAAGATAATGGGGATATAGTCTGACCTCAAGTTTATTTGTGCTTGGTGAAACTTACAAACATCAGACTCTTCAACTCTTTCCATTTTTTTTTGAATATTAGTTTTGACCACGTGATTGTTTTGTCTTGAAAAATATTTTTCTGAGAATTCATTAGAAAGATAAGCATATTCATAATTTCAGTTTTTTCTTTTCTGTATTTTCATTAATGTCTTAAATTATACAGCAATACATTTCTTCATATGAATTGGGAAATCAGATTTCACATTAAAAAAAAATTATTTCTGGAATTTTTTTATTCTCTATTGGGATATTTGGTCTAAAATAGAGACCAGGCTTAAAGATTTGCACTAAATTAATGTGGTAGTGTTTATGTGACAAACACCAGAGTGTGGAATATGCATCATTAACTCTTGTTGTAAAATAATTTTAAAAAAGAAAAATAAAATGTATTTTCTTTATCTGACATGAAAAAAGGGAATTTTCATTCTCACTGAATATCTTAGAATATTGTGGGGAAAAGACACCAAAGGAAATAATACTTTTATGATCATAAAACTTTGGTATTGAGGATTTCACATTAAATTGTTATCATGGTTTAGAGCAATAAATGAAAACATGAAAAAATAATATATTATTCTCTTGTCACTAATGAATAATTCTATAATGGAATATGTAATCTTTTACATTTATGGAGAATTACTGTGAAAAAATATGGATATTTTTATGGGTCTTATATGACGTATAGTCTAGCTGCAGGTAGACACCTCAAAAGCCCGTTTGTAGCATGTATAACACATTTTCTAGATTTTGTTTAAATTTGGATCAGTAGCTAACTTTTATTCATTTGTTATGAATTCAATGGAGATTAACATAATTTCAGTGACAATTATAGTAATGATGTACTGTTTTCCACAAGCACTAGGGTTTGGGTTTTTTTCGGCTTTGAGAGACTCACACCTTTTATTAAGTACTATTAAGTGTCTTCCACTTTACATGTGGTGGAGACATTTCACCAGAAAGGAAATTCCAGGACATAAGCAAGACTTTGTTAGTTCATTCTCTTCCACCACAGTGGATATAAATCCTTCAGTTTAGACAAGATAACAGGTTTCAGTATTATATTAAGACATTTAGGGAATAAGTGTGTGGTATTTAGACCTTGGGATCAAATACCTTGCTTATTATAGAAACATGAAGAGAGGAGACAAGACATTTAATTAGATTTAATTATTATAATTTATTACAGACTTGTACCAACTGATACCCTATAAATATATTTTCATGAATATGTATGAAGTTTAAGTAAAGCAGGAGTTGTTTTACCAATTTCAAAATGAACACTGAGAAAAAAAAATCCCGGGAAACAAAACATCTAGGTTTCAGACCAATACATTTGCAAGTTTCAGCTAACATGTGAATTTGCATTCAAGTGGCAATCTGTATGCCAGGTAATTCTTTGGTTTTGAAAGATGGTCCTTGGAGAAGGCCAATGCAGTAATTTGGTTTCTCTTTGAAAGGTAGAAAAGAAGAGGGAAAATCAGACGAAAGAGCTGTAAATTCTTGCTCGTAGATTAAGAGATTACTGAAATCTTAAAAACAAACAGCTGTGTCTTGGATGCCATTGAAGCAAGTCCTTTTCTAAGAAATTCCCAGGAGATGATTGTGTGGGGGTTCGCTGCCATTTAGAATACTACAGAGTTTAATGAAATGGAACATGAATGCATTATCTTGTTCTAAAGGACAGAATAAACAGGAGGAAAACTGTCATAAATGAAACCTTTCTTTATTTCTGAACTGACATAATATCCTTGAGAGATGTAATTTAAAACATCTAGTTCGTTTCATTTTCTGTTAAAACCTGTTTTCTTGGAGAGGAGGATTAAAACCTATTGGCAGGGTTTGAGGAGTTTAGTCCATGACAAATTTCTGGTAGTTTATTTCAAAGTACTGGGAAACTTGGATTTCAGAATAAATTAATAGAATCATCTCCAATTTCTGCTACTGATTACCCAGGGATTCAGTAAAGAAACTAACATAGAAATGGCTTTTACAATTTTACTTACTGAATTATGATGTTCTCTTTTATTCACAGATGTTTAAAATAATTTTCAGTAAATATTTTCAATGCACTTGGACAAATGGAAATTTATTTACAACAGTAAAGAAATATGTTTCAAATAAGGTCTGTAGTTCAGAAAATAAGTGAGTCAATAAATAAGAAAACTTTTTACTTATTTAATATACAGAGAAGAAATATTTGAAATCAAACCTTACAGAAATATAACAAATTAAGGAACAGTAAAACACACATGTATTCACATTTACTCTAAAATTGACAACTGAAGTTAAAACCTCTATCATGTTGAAATGAATGTCTATTAAAAAGTAAAATAAGAAAACTGTCTGATAGCAACATTATTATAAAAGGATGAAGAGATATCATGAAATCCAATACCCATAAAATGTGATACTTAAGTTCTAAATTCAAGACAGTGTACCCTAGTCAGAAACACTTTTTGTGGCTGTGTGATGGTTTTAGGAGGTTGGAGTGGAAGGAATACCCATTCAATTATGATGAGGGGTTCCTTACCTTCCACAACTTTTTATGTTTGTTTTTTTTTTTAAGGAATTTGAATTGAGGCAATCTAAATACAGTTATATGCTAGGTGCTTTAAAACCAACACATCTTTGTAAGTTTATTATTATGTATGACTATATATAAAGGGTGGAAAGACTTTTTGGTTAGTAGTTTAGAGACTTAGCTATTGTGTTTAGGTTGATTATTTCCAGGTTTTTACGTTGTGCATTTTGCTAACTATGACTTTAATATTTGTGAAATAGCTATGATTAAGATTTAGATCAGAGAACATTTGGTTTCTCTTTCACTTCATAAAACTTCAGGCATGTTTCCATTCCGACTATGTATTTTTAGTGTTGATTTATATTCTGTTTCTTATAAAGGAACAAAATATTGCAATCACATAATGAATGAGTAGAAATTTAAATAATTTTATATGTAAACAAGTGAGATTTGAAACATAACAGAAATGCACTTGTTTCTTTTTTCTTGCAGGACCTAGCAGAACAAGATTTTAGGTAGCTATTGTGGACTCACCACACATAAAAAATGTGCATAAACTCTTGTTTTTTGACCAACACTAACTCCTCTCTAAGCTCCAAGAACAAAAATATTTAAAAAGAACAATTTGGAAATTCAGAAAAGTACTTCATGCATCTAGCAGCAGCTAAAATTCCTTCTTTTCTGCCTGAAAGGCATATATAGTTGTTGTCCCAGAAGAAATGTCAATCTACTAGCTGATTAAATATGATCATTTTTAATCTTATTTTCATCTTCAGGATGTGAAAGACTAGAAATGAAAGTCATTTGGTGTAGATAAAGGTCTAGATGATGAGGTAACCAACAAAAGAAGTAAAGACCTTCACAGAAATGTGAAATTGAAGTCTCACTGGGATACATGCTAAAGAAAATTCTTCTGATTACTTAATTTCCTTGCAAATAGGTTGCTAGTTATATCATACCAAAGAAATAACTTTTTCTTCTGCAGTTTGCCTTTATAAAGCAGTTGATAAGTTAGATGGTCTTGCATTTAATTAATGGAATATGCCTCAATCCAAGTCATTCTGATTTCCTTGATGTGAGTCCACACTGGAAAATATCAATATCTTTCAAAATACTTGTATGGCATCAATTTTGAAGGTTACACTTTTAAGATACTGACATGGAAAATTTGTGGTCACCTCAGACTGTTAAAAATATGAAGTTAATGAAAAAATTGCATGCACAGCCATGTAATGATTGTAGTTCAAGCAGTACTTCTGTTGAGCCTTTAGTAGCCAGGAAGACCAATTTAACAGAAAGAACACTGGGATTATGATGTGCCCTGTTCTTTGCCTTTTTCCTGTTTCCTGTAGGTCATAGAGGCCTAAATCTTTCTTTTGAAGGAAGAGATATAAGAACAAATATAAGTGCGTAAGCCCTGCATTATAAATGTATTTAAACCACACCATCAGGAGTATTTCACCAATATTTCTTGTACCCTTCTAGATGTGCACGTACTGAAGGGACAGTTGGGTTCTACAATGCAGCAGAGAGGTAACATTCTTCACTTCAGTGCTAATTACACTACAATTAGCAACATTCTTATGTCTCATATTCTGTGAACCTGTCTGCATTTATTTGGAAAGAATTGTTCTTGTAAAAGTTTTCTGTAATTCTTCTGGTGGCAGTTCTGAGTTCATGCTGTCTAATGCAACCCAAGTATTACCAATTTTAGGGTTAAAAACCCCAAGCATCGAACTAAAGTTGTAATGCCACCATAATTTCTGTACTAATAATTGAAAATTCTTGTCTCACAATGGTTCATCTGTTATACGGAGACCTCTGGAGAAAATTAACAATGCATTTGGTAGTATTTTATCAATACATGGCATTCAAACTATTAGTAAAATAGAATTTGGCTTCAAAGAACCTGAAAGCATCATACATATCAAAGAAAGGTAAATTCAACAAATAAGTGCCAACAAGTAAAAATTTTATGCCTGGGGCACAAGCTGGGTGTACACTGTGGAAATTGAGAATGGTCATTAGAGACAAATCTGGAAGACAGAGTAGATGATTACTGCATCATAATTGTGGACAAATACCAACTATATTTCATCTCTTGTTCATCTTGCATCTTGCTTTTGATTTTCTATCATACCCTGAGGCTTATTTATTTCAGCAGTGGGTCTTCTGATCTGACAGGACTTTTTGTCAACTGACAAAAAAAGTTAGATAATGAAATAACATCCTACATAATTTTATTTCTGCAAATGTCAAACTTTTCTGTTCCCACTTGTTTTGCCACTTTGTCTTAACAGCATTATATTTCTTCCTTATTTGTCTTATTGTCCTTATTTTCTAATGTATCTTATATTACTGGTTCTTCCATTAATCCACACACAATTTTCATACTCAGTTCCCATCCTGTCTCTGTTTGTTAGAAATGAGTGAATTCAATCCAGGACACCAGGTGTACAGAATACACAAAGGTTTACATTTTTGAAACTTAACTGCTGAAATATACATTTTAGGTACTACCTAAATAGTACTACCTGTAATACTACTTGCTATTAATGATTATTTTGAGTTCCTAATAAAAGATCAAATTTTCAGTCTTTATACTGTAGTTATCTTTAAAAAATTGAATAATTTTTAGCTTTAGGAATCAGTCCTAAGTTGACATGCTACAATCTGCACTTTGTCTTTTAAATTTTGTGTTGGGTTTTCATGGCCAGGTTTTGGTAGCAAGGGGGATACAGGGGTGGTTTTTGTGAGAAGATACAAGAAGCTTCCTCCATGCCTGGCAGAGCCAATGGCAGCTGGCCCAAGACAGACATGCTGCCAGCCAAGGCCGAGCCAATCAGAGATAGTAGCTAGGCCTCTCTGATAACATATGTAAGAAGGCAAAAAAGTTGTTGTGCAGAAATAATTGTGGCCAGAGAAGAGAAGAGACATGAGAACATGTGAGAGGAACAGCTCTGCAGACACCAGGATTAGTGGAGAAGGAAGGGCAAGGGGTGCTCCAGGTGCTGGAGCTGAGATTCCTCTGCCCGCAGTGAAGGCCATGGTGAGGAGCTGTGCCCCTGAAGCCCATGGAGAATCACAGAGGTGCAGAGATCCACCTGCAGCCTATGGAAGACACCTGCATGCTGGCAGAGGTGGATGCCTGAAACAGCCTGTGAACGTACAGGAAACCTGTGCTGGAAGAGGCTACTGGCAGGCACCTGCAAACCCATGGAGAGAGGAGCCCACACTGGAGCAGATTTGTTGTCAGGACTTGTGACCCTTTGGGGGATCCGCGTTTGGAGCAGGCTGTGCCTGAAGGACTGCATCCCGTGAAAAAAGTGACCCATATTGGAGCACTTAGTAGAGAACTGTCTCCCTTCAGATGGATTGACATTGGAGAAATTAATGGAGTACTGGGAAGTACACGCTGGAGCAGGGGAAGGATTTTTCTCCCTGAGCAGAGGCAGGAATAATGTGTGATGAACTGACCATAACCCCCATTCCCTGTCTCCCTGCACCACTGTGGCGGGAGAAGATAGAGCCTGGGAAGGAAGGAGGGATGGGCAAAAGGTATTTTTAAGATTTATTTTACTTCTCATTATCCTGCTCTGATTTTGTTGGTAATAAGTTAAGTTGATTTCCTCAACTTCAGTCTTTTTGCCTGTGATGGTATTTGATGAGTGATCTCTCCCATTCCTTATCTCAACTCATGAATCCTTTGTAATACTTTCTCTCCCCTGTTCAGTTGTGGAGGGAAGTGATAGAGTGGTTTTGGTGGGTGTTGGCATTCATCCAGGTTCAACACACTATACTATTCTACAACATCTGTTTTATTACAATAATACAACCTCACATTGTGGAAAATAAATGGTTAGTACATTTGAAAAAAATTGTCAATTTCAACAGAAGCAAAGTTTATTGTTTAATGACAGATGGTCAAGTTTGCCTGACATAATTTTTACTATTCTTCAGGAATTCTACACTTATTTAACCATGACACAAAACTTAATAAAATCTCAATGTTCAGAACTGCAGAAGAAATTTCAGTTCATTCTAGGAGATTAATTATTTACACAAACTTCATCATCAATGTTTCAGTATAGAGCTGAACAGGGTGAATGAGACTTTGCATGAAGTATGTATACCTGGCAAGCAAAAGATCACCAGTATGGTTACCAGAATTGAAATAGAGGACATTGTTGCTCTCGTTCTCAATATTATTGAGAATACAAGTGAAAGACAGATGGATACAGTGTAAGATCTTACTTCTGGGACACCAGATGTCTACCCCAAGTGTCAGATTCCATAAGGTTGACTATTTCTTATGCTAATAATACTAGTGATTTTGTAACATTTGGCTATGAATTCTGATCTAAAGGTTAATATTTGCAAGGGAGTTGATCACATTCATATCAATATCACAATATTCCAATTCAGTGTCATAGAAAGTGTGGGTAATACTGAAAATTATTACTATTTAGGAGTCCAGAAAAACTTCTAAACCCAATATTTAAAAACATGTCAATAGATATATTCACTATCTACTGTTGTAATAGCAATCTAATTAAAGGCAAAAGATTCTGCTTTCATTTCTGTCCTAGCTTCCTACCAGATACCAGGAATAGTTTTGCTAGAAAAGGAGAGCAAGAATTATTTATATCTGTCTCACAAAAACACAAGCCTCTACTATAGGCTACTCAAGGTGAGCCTGTGGGAAATGAAAATACCAGGAACCTTTATGAACATAGCAGAAATGTTTAAAAAAATAAAAACAGGCAAAAAACCAGATTCAAGTGAGACCTTCAGTAACACGTTTTAACTTGTTATTTTAAACAGGCAAATGGAAAGCCTGAAGAATTTGCCTTTATTAAAACGACTAGAACTTCAGTAATGAAAATCTCTACATTAAATGAATTTTTGATCCTCATATTAGCTTCCTGGTGTGAAGAAATAGTCTCTGCTTGCTGTATTTCCAAACTTTCATTCTTGTCAGATTAACTAATGCAGACTTGGCCCTTTTGTTTATTTGGGTCTTCTTTTAATTAGTGGACCAGGTCTCAAAAGACAGATTTACCCCCACCTTTTAAACAAATACTTAGCTTTTGCATATGGTATCTCTGCAATTAAATTGTTATTCATTTCTCTGCTATTTGACAGTAGCACTTATATGCAATCTATCATTGACAAAACTGTAGATGATAACTCTGGAAAAACAGGACATCATTAGTCTTTTTGCCATGAGGGTGAAAGAAAAGGGGAGAGATGCAATTCATTACATGGGACACTATATACTCTTCACAGCAGCTGTAACAGATAAGCTGGCCTGCTGCCAGATTAATGGAGATGTAGGGTGAAAGTAGATGGCATTGAAGGCAGCAACACAATTACATAGCTTTAGGCTGTTTTCTACATACTACCTACTCTAGCCCACTTTTCTTACTTAAAGCATCTGATACCACATGTGTGGAAAAATATGTTCTTTTTGAAGTACAATGCTCTCTTTTTTTGAGGAATTTATTCAGTAAATCAGTTCATGCATTTCTCTAAGGCAGAGATTTTATTCTGAATGACAATTTTACCTGAATTCCTCAAACTGAAATCAGAGAAGCAGTCAGTCACTAAAAAGTATGTCTTTCGGGTTCTAGAGGTTAATCATTTTGCTATGTAATCACAGCTTTAATGTTTTCTGGTTTTTAAAAATAATTAATGATCAGTAGGAAAGGCTGGATTGATAGGTGTGCTAGGATTATTAGGAAGTAAAGGAAGGAAAAAAATGTTGCTCTATTATCAATGATAATTGCTATTAATAGTTGTTTAGGTCATAGAAAAAGGTGCATTTATACGCGAAGTTATTTCCTCAGCACTGATAAAAATTTCCCAATTAATAAAAAATTTCCAGAGTAAAAAAATCTCCTGTCCTCTGTTCTCTCTCAAGCATACACATACACACACATGTTAAAGCAAATAACCATGAAACACACACCTACACTTTATTTTGGTGTATTTCTCAGCATATTATGTAGGCTTGAAATGCTGCTTGTCCCCAGTGACTTGCACTGAATCCTTCTAGTGCTTTACAGCAGTTGTCTGTGTTGGTAGGATGTTAAATGCTGTGTATTTTCCCATTCCCAAAGGACAGAATAAAGATGGAAGTCAGAAATCAATTAAAATGTTCAGGAACGGCGGTTAATAGGTCTTCATTCTTTAATATTTCAGAAGTAAACACATTTCCTAGCAAAAAAAGTATTCTATTAAGTAGCATCAAGGATTTTAAAATGGTTATGAACCTCAAAATACCATTTTGAAAAATACAGTAGACCACCAGTTGGTAATGAAAACTGATATTGAGTAATGTTACTGCGGGGATTACTGTAACAAGCATATATCAAACCAGGAGTCCCGTGGAAACCGAAGTAGATATGGACAGATTCGTGGTAGATGTTTCAGAGATCTTTATTTCTCCAGCCGCATGGCCGGGGCAGTGCTCAGGAACTCCCCGGTCACGGGACCCCAGGGTCCTTGGCCACCCCGGGGAACACAAACCAACCCATGGGAAATGAGGCTGACCAGGGGCAGGGAAACCCCGTGCCTCCCCCCCAGGGCCCATCTCCTAGGGCTCCATGACACGGGAGGAGACCCCAAGAGAGTAAGACTTGCTTAAGATTTCAAAATTATTTGTGAGATTCAGTGTAAATTACACGTTTGAGTCTTCTATTTTTTAGTTTTTTACTTAGGTTTTGTCAAGAACAGGAAAAAAAGGACATTATGAAAGATCTTCCTCTCTTGAAATAAGAAAATTGTACAAAAATTGTCTGTAATTTTTTTTTTTTTTTAATTTTATTTTTTGTGAGTGAGGGAAACCTTTAGGAAACCTGTGCACTGCAATAGACCTAGTCAAAACAATTAAATGCAAGATTTAAAATAAGGTAAACTGTGAGAGAGTCAAACTCTTATTTAATTTTCTTGTCTTTGGTTGAATGGGTTATTTGGAAGGCCATGTATTTCAAATGGAACACTGCCATTACTTGATTAGCTTTTTAAGTAGGTAGTGGATTTTGGGGCACACTGGTCTGTACTCAGTAGAAAATTGGTATTTTGTACAAAGACATGCAACACTTATAATAAAGCATAAGTGACATTTTTTGAAATGATGTGTTTAAATTCAAAAGAAAACTTACCTAGTGGGAATATAAAAACATAGGAATGAGACAGACCAAAGGTTCATCATTCTCTCTCTTAAAATAGCATATTAAATTGCTCTGGACAGATCTCTCCCCCCCAGCTATCAACCCTGGCTGCTCAAGAAATTTAATCATATATTCAATTCTCAAAAACTTTTAGAACTAAAAGTAGGTTGGGACACTATTCTAAAAGTCATATTCTTCCTTTAATAAAATCAATAGACTTGATATTATCATAACAAAAGAAAAATATAGATAACACTGTATCACCTATTTTGGATAAAATTCGTATCATATAATATTTTAGATAAATAAATATATCTGCTCATGATCCACATAGAAATCTGAATTTAGAATCTTAATTCTGCAAAACTAGTGTTAACTTTGCAGATCTGTGCCACAACACACTAAAGATGTGCCAAAATGTGCGAAGTAACTCCCAACTGACTGGCATGATCAGTAAAAATATTTTACTGATAGAGTTCATAAACTTTAACCTATTGTCTAGGAAAGTGTCAAGAAGTAGCAGAGATCTTTGTCTACTATGAAATCAGTCTGTATATTTTCTTGACAACCCTCAGTAGCAGCATATTCACAAGGTAATATTAGAGGGGAAGCAAACATATTTGGGAAAAAATCAGTGATTAAGCACTGTGCCATTTTAGGAGCTTTGTCATCTGCTACTAATGCTTTTGGAACAGGGCAAAAAGCAAAGCCTGCTCATTCACCACAACCCAGAGTGTGAGAGTGGTGTGCTGACAACTCACTGCCCAACAAACATAATAATATTCACAGAGAGACAGGTGCATGAATCTGCTCTCTTTCTATTTCCCCCTCAAATTTGCATGCCCTAGAATGCGGTTATAAAGTGCAGCATTCACATCAGTTCTGGGACATAATCAGCTTCATTTGACTATAATTCAAAGAAGTTTTAGACATTTATGTAAATGTTATAGACATGAACTCTTGATGTTGGCAGGTATGTACATATCAGACACGTGAAATTTTGCCCTTCCGAGAACTAATCAGTTAAAAGGTGCCTTAGGTATGAAAAAAATCTTTCTGATGTTAGGTTGATATGTGACCCAGTTAATTCTTTTTCTCTGAAGGCCAGTTTGAGAGAATCTGCACAAAAATTAACTCACTGTAACAATCTCCATGTAACTTTTCTAAATCCACATCTGCATGCTCTCAAATAGTTCTTTATACATATAAAACATAGTATATGATTCCAGTTTTTAAGTTCATTGTGACATTTCTGTGTAACTTTTGTCTTCCTCTGTTTCAATAATCTCCGTAATTTATGACATTAAGAAAATGAAATTACTGCGTTTAATCTTAAATCAGTGAGAAAATATTATGCAAGATGTGTCCCGAAATAGATACAGGAAAACTTCCAGTAGATATTTTCTCCTAGTCTGGTACTGCTCCAGCAGAAATCACAGTCATTTCCAGTTCCTCAATTTCGATAGTGTAATACATTCTGGTGCCCATACCCATATTCATAGACTTCACTTAAAATTTCCCATGAAGAGATTAAATATTTGATTAATACTACTCATTCTTCTCTAGAAAATGAACTAACTTTTAAAATCTAGCATGAATTTTCTCTTTGAATCCCACATAGAATTTTATGGGGTTTGAGGTTTTTTTCCTACTTACCCTTGCTTATGTCATTTTCTTTCAAAATTAGTTTCAAAGTACCTTGGAATATTAGAAAATACCTTGGACTAATAGACCTTTGTTTATATGACTCCTTCCCATATGCACCCATCCTTCTTTGCTCATACATTTTTCAAGACCCATGCAAGTTCTCAAATATCTCATTTTTTAATATTCTTCCATTATATCGTCCATTATATGTCAAAATGTCATCTCTAGTTTGACAGACTTAATAAGATTAATTGTTGCAGATCTGATGTGTCATGTGTCACACCTTTAAGAAGAGATATTATCTGATTACAGCTTCCACAACAGAACTATATTTTCTGTTTTGATGCTGTTCTGATATAGTAACTCCCATATAATTTCCACTACTATTTTCCCCATTCACTTTGTCAGTCTTGTCCATTTTAAAGCACTTTTCAGGCCTTACACATCTTAAATTTTACTTATATATTACAAAAAAAAATTCAGTAAATATATGTTTGTCCTTAGAATAAAATATGGGTTTTTTTGAAGAATAATTAGCCTGCAGTAGGATGGAGTAACTTCAACAGGATTAAGTATTCTGCACTATGCACCAGTGGTACAGTGCATATAGTGTGTAAGTACTTCGGAATTTAGTCAATGATTGAGAATGTTTTTGGGTGAAAATTTGGCATTTTTAATTTATGTCCAAGTTCTGCTTTAGGTGTTAACTGCATTACTGAAATTAGACATCTCATACTAGTTGGTCTTACATTCTTACTCATTTCTCACTGATAATGAGAAAATGCTGATTTTTATTTGGTTAAATTTTGTAAGAAAATGGAATATGTCTACCACCTGTGACAAATAAAAAAACCTCCTGAAAAATAATTTCTGTGTTATCTTGTTTCTTCTTTCCTTAAAAGATGTTTTTAACATAAAAACAGCAACACATTGTTATGTTTTCCCAGCTGGAAATTAAGCACCACAGACCCACTCACTCAACACCTTTCTCTCCCACTCGCCCTGGTGGAATGGGGAGGAGAATCAAAAGTAAAACTTGTAGGTTGAAATAAAAACAGTTTATTAATTAAAAATAAAGAAAAATACAATAAGAATAGGAAAAAAAATTAAAAAATGGAAGAGAAAAAAACCAGACAAGTGATTCACAACACAGTTGCTTACCACCTGCTGATTTTTGACAGACCCTGTTCCTGAACCCAGATGGGCCTCCCTTCTGGGTAACTCCTCCGGTTTATATACTGGGCAAGATGTTCCACGGTTGCAGATTATCTCTTTGCCCACTTGGGTTACTTGTGCCATCTATGCTCTCTCCCACTTTTCTTTTGTGTACCTGCTAACTGGCAGAGCATGAGACACAAAAAAACCCAAAAACAAAAAGGTCCTTGGCTTAGGATAAACCCAACGTAGCAAAAAATGAAACATCGGTGTGTTCTCAGAATTATCCAAAACACAGCAACATACTGGTTACATTGAAGAAATTTAATCTATGCCAGATAAAATCAGGACACACATACACTCAAAAAACCATCTACTTTGTCTACTTATAAAACTGTCTTGGCAGCTTACCATGGAAAACATCTGGAGATATGCTTACCTAGATGTGACCTGTTGCATGATGTTTTATCAGATCTTTGCCTGCTCTCAAGCAGCACTTGTTACAAAACCTGTCAGCTATGAAATTATATACTTTTTGTCATGTGAGTGATAGCTTTGGAAGAGTTTCAGGTTGAAAACACCACCTGCTCATGAAGACATAATTCAGACTTGTTGCAAATGTATAAATCCACTGATGTAGCTGTAAGATGTATCTTGTTGTGACTGTCACATCATTCACTTTTTAAATGTCAAACCTGTCATGTTTCTTGATTGAAGTACTCTTCATGTAAAATACCTGGGTTTTTTTTCTGTTGTTCAATCAAGACAAGGCCATGCCAGTGAAAATCTGGATTTTTAAAATACCACCTTGAGAAAACTTGTACCGTGATCTCCATGTATTTTCTCTATTTGTTTACAGTTGTATCCCTCAGAGGAGTCACTTACATTTCTACAATGTATTTTAAATCTGCCTACAAGTTGTGGAAATGACACAACACAGTGGTTTTTCAACTAGCTACAAAACAGCCTTGAATTGAGGACATTTTAGTCAAGATATAGAAAAGCATACTGTGTGTGAATTTGTGCTGGATTTCTACCAACATTTTTCCCATTCCAACACAATTCAAATAAGAATATATAAAAAATTTGAAAGTAAAAGTATGGGGGTCCCCCTTCACTTTTTTGAATTTCTAAGGAAGATATTATGTGTTCCCTGTTAGGTTGCCAGCTGGCAAAACAAAAAAAAGAAAATAAGGAAGGCACAAAAGGAGGTAAAATTATGAAAGTATGGCAGAGACCACATAAGCCATGATAGGTAAAGACAAGTACTGTAGAACAGTGTGGTAATTTCGGGGGGAAATTTAAGGTAGAAAATCATCAGAGGAAATCTATGGATTCAAGGCAGTTACAAAGGGTCAAGTAGGTGATTACAGGGATGGAGTACCTCTACTACAAGGAAAGGCTGAGAGAGTTGGGGCTGTTCAGACTGGAGAAGCGAAGACTCCAAGGTGACTTTGTTGTGGCCTTTCCAGCCCCCTAAAGGGACCTACAAAAAAGCTGAAGGGTGGCGTGCAGTGATGGAACAAGGTGTGATGGCTTTAAATTGAAAGAGGGTAGGTTTAGATTAGGTATTAGGAAGAAATTCTCTATTGTGAGGGTGGGGAGGCATTGAAAGAAGTTGCCCAGAGAAGCTGTGGATGCTTCATCCCTGGAAGTGTTAAAGGCCAGGTTGGATCTGGTCCTAAGCAATCTGATCTAGCAGAAGGTATCCCTGCCCATTGCAGAGGGATTGGAACTAGAGAACTAGATCATCTTTAAGGCTCCTTTCAACAAAAACCACACTCTGATTCTATGATTTGATGATGGTGATGTCTCTGAGACATTAAATGAGAGGTAAATGAGAGTTACAGCAGTGGGGGTCTGGTGTTCACAATAATGTTTATTAACTCCTTCACTTATTGGATAATTTGTACACTTTTCTTATGCTGAAATTCTTCAAAGAATAGCGAAACCATAATTTTAACTAGCATCTTTTTTTACCTTTTCTTTGTTCTGAGGAATGTTTTAAGCTGACACTGCCTCCAGTAGCTCCAAGGCTGGGATTTCCTCATGCCCAGGGAGCTAGGGTCTCTGCCTAGGCTGGGAGGTGTTTGCAGGTTCAGTGGGTAGCAAAGCTGAGCATGTATCCCGAGGACACATACACAGACATATATGTACACCTGTAGACACACAGGTCTGATTGCACACATTGCCACAGACAAGGCTCTGCTATCAGCAGCACCCAGATGTAGTGCTCACACAAACACAAGTGCAGACAGCCAACTATGTCTTGCTTAGGACTGAAGGTCACTAGTGCAAGTAAGTGCATGTGCATGCACACACACACACACATCTACCACTCTCCAGTCACAAGCACATGCACATTTGTGGATCCCTTGAGTACTGATATTGCACCTCTGTCCATCTGGTACTTGTTCATGGATCCTGGGACTCCTTACCTGCCCCACAGGTCCCTGATTCACATGCAGGTGCTTATCCCTTCTGTTTGACTGGTGGCCCTGCCTAGTACCAGGATTAGGGGAGATACTTGTCTCCAATTCTAGCAGCCAGCACAAGCACCCAGCACTCAGCCCCTCACTCACCTCACTCACCTCACTCACCTGGCCCCCCTGTAGTCAATTTTCCTAAAACACACCATTTAACAATGCAGCTGAGGCCAAGTCCCCCACCTGCCTCCAGCTGGTGTCCCTGAGATCCCACTGGCTCCACTGGCATCACCATCCCAGGAATCCTGCATACCCATCTCACCATAGCGTCTGGTCCCAGTCCACTCGCACCCACAGCAACCAGCTCCTCACAGATTCCCAGAGTCACAGAATGGGTAAGTTTGGAAGAGACCACTGGAGCTCATCTGGTCCAACCGCCCTACTGCAACAGGGTCGCCTGGAGCACATTGCTCAGGATTGTGTCCAGACATCTTTTGAGTATCTCCAAAGAAGGAGACTTCACAATCTCTCTGGACAACCTGTTCCAGTGCTTGTCATCTGCAGAGTAAAGTTCTTTAGCATCCTCAGGTGAAATTTCCTGTGTTCCACTTTCTGTCCATTGCCTCTAATCCTATAGCTTTGCACCAATGAGAGGAGCCTGGCTACATCCCCCTGACACCCTCCCTTCAGATATTTACATACATGGATAAAATCACCTAAACCTTCTGGTTCTTATGTTTGCACTGGATAACAAATGAGGTCGCACAGGGAGATCTACCACAGGATTTAAGGAGAACACAGCTGCAGGGCTGGGAGATAAACCTGCTGATGGGCCATGGCCTGCACGCAGCTGGCCTGGACCATTCTATACACAGCCTTGTCTGTCCCTTACCCTGTTGCTCCTTTGCACCCACTTCCCTACACGCTCCCTCCTAAGCCATGTGTGGTCCCACTGACACATCCCTTGAACATCATAGATCCCCATATGCTTATTTCTGTCTTATGACTGAAAAAGCCCAGGCTGTTCCTCTCCAAACCTGTGCCTATAGTTACTTAATTGGCCTTTGGCTTGTAACTGAAGGCTTTTTGTCCTTGGTAATGACTCTGCTGTCTCTTGTTTCTTGGCTTTGTGTCTCTGTGTCTTCTTATTTACCACTTCCACTTTAATTTATTATCACCTTCACACTGAAGAGGTCCTTGATGGGATCACTTCCATGAAGCAGATGCTCTCACATTCCACAGATGCTTACAGTCTGCCCTGCTAAATTTCTTTTCTTTCATGAATAAAGAAAAGTAGAGATACTCCTTCAAGTATTGCTCAGAAAAAAGAATTAATATTTAATAATAATATTACTACTACTGCTATTACTACTACTAATAATAATAAGGGCGACAATTACAACAACAAAAACATAGGAAATGGAAGAAAAATGTAATTCAGAACTTCTGGAGGAGCCACTAGTGAAACCCTGTCTCTTACAAAGCTGCTGACAGCTTTGCCATTGATTTTATTAGTTCTATGACTTCAAACAGGGTCTTTTGCATGGGGTGTTAATTAAATGCTTCTGGACTTGGAGAAGACAGAAGAAAAATGTAATATACACAGGTATGCCTTGATGAGAAGGCAGGTTTTTTCAGCCTACTTCAAATCTTCATACTCCTTCACCCTTTGTGACATTCAAAGTAATCATGCATGTTTAAAATGTATTGCACTTTGTAATGATTGACTCAGTTTTATTTCTGGACCATTTAAAAAAAGTTTTCATTTGCATATATCTTGTGGTTTTCTTACACTGATACCCAAACAGAAGATTAACTGGAGAAATTAATGTGTAAAATTGGCTCACTTTCTCTTTTTTTCTTTTTTTTCCTTTTCCTTTTCCTTTTCCTTTTCCTTTTCCTTTTCCTTCCTTCCTTCCTTCCTTTCTCCTGTCTTTCTCCTGTCTTTCTGTCTGTCTTTCCTACATGAGGAGGCATAGAAGGCTGTAGGAACCCAGAGTGCCGAGAATACTTCTCTGCCTGTTTTTAAGGGTTCTTACCCCCCTGAACAACACTGTTTTAACCTCCAACCTTGGAAAAAATTACCAACAATCAGACAAGAACTAGAAAATACATTGGTGTGAATTAGGTGATAGACTACTATGTAAGATTGTCACAGGGTGAAAGTTTAGAGGTTTTGGGCTTCTCTTTGTAGTAAATAGATAAGAGTAAAAAATATCAAAATGGAGGATTGTTGTTCTCTAAACCTTCTTCTCCTTCTTCTACTACTCCATGTTCTGCAGTAAAAGTAGTTTGGAATGATTGGATAGAGAATTCTGCAGTTCCTGCCCGTGTTACTGAATAATTGGTAGGAAAGTGAAAATAATGTACGTTTTTAGTAACTATTGGTTAAATTATCTTTAAAAGGCCGTTTAAATCTTGATAATTAGACTTCACTCCTGCTTTCTGTGCTCTATGCTGTACCTGGGTCATGCTAGTGGCTCTGTTCCTCTGGTAAGACTTAATAAACAACCATCCAGCAGCATTGAAACTCAAGGAAAAGTCTCAGTTTATCTTTGAAACTCCTTGCAAGGACTTTTAGAAAATTATCTTCCATCAGGAGGGATTTGATTTATGGCACGGTTCAGTGTCAGAAGAAAAATTAGAGACTGCCCTTCTGCAGTCTTTCAGTCTAAGGAGCTATAGTGCATCTACACAGGAGGCTGGTCTCTCTCAGTACTCTTTAATGTTCAAGAAACCAATCTTCATTGGGAGAGTAGATATCAGGGTGTCTTACACTCCTACACTTTTGCTGAACGAAATGAGGCCAGTGGTATCACTTTCACACAAGGTAAAGATATTGCTGCTAGGCCACAGGAAATGTAGCAGAAAACAGTGTTGATATCTAAGGGGATCCTTATTAGTTAGGTGATTAGTATAACATGCCCTAAGGATTCCCTGCTGCATTTAGATTGTTAGAGACAACAATAGACAGTGCTGCTGCAAGAATTCTTTTGTCTTTGTCATCATATCTGAGTGAGGCTGTAATTTATAGTTTTGTCATTGTTAGACTGGGGCTTACTTTCCCATTGCACTATATCTTTTGTGTTCAGTTCTTCAATATGAAGTTAGAAGAGAAAGGAGACTCAGATCTTGACTCCTGTGGTAAAATTTACTTGCTCAGAAATAGATAAAAGAAGTGCATCTTTTTTTCTAAATGCATAATTAATTGGCATCTTCTATTGCCAGAAGGTTGTAGTGAGGCAAGGAAATTAGTAGGATTTAAAGATATTTAAACTTTTTCTGAGAATAAAGTAATATTTTACAAATGTTTCTAAGAAATTTGGAGCTGTTCTTTAAAGTACAAACCAGACATTTGACTGGTCAAAGAAGAAACTCGTTATGAGGTTAAATTACTTCTTACCTGCCTCTAAAAGGGCTTTCTAAACTTGATATGGTTCATATCATACTGATTACAATTGAAACAATTCTCTTCTTTTAAAATATGGCTTTAGACAGACATCTAGTCAAATAACATAGCATTTCTTTAGTTCTTAAGAAAGTCTTCCAGAAAATGCATTTAAAGACCAAATCAGTGGAGACTGAATGTAAGCGCTACTTAAATTTTAAAGGATTTTATAATAAAAGGTATCATCCTCTTATGTTATAAAATACCTCTGACTCAAATACCAGTGGCATTACTAAAGTTCCAGTGGTTCCAATTAAATTCTAGCCCAAGCTTTTAAAATTAAAACTGTAAAGAGAAATTAAATTGCACAAAGGGGTAGTTCTGTCTTTGTATTTATGAAAAGGCTAGTCACAGTGGATACTGGTATTCAACACATGGAGATCCTCAAGTTTTTCATTTTTGAAGACCAGTTGAGATGGAGTGGAGGAACCATTTTCCTCTGATACCAGTTCTGCTGTGGAATCTGCAGTTTGTTCTTGCCTTGGCTAGCTAACTCTGTGAAGGTGGAAGGCAGGTATATTTGTATATGTGCAAGAATGATTAAGGACTCTGTGGCTTATGTCCTAATATTTTACTTAGTTTTTGTCCACAGTGCTGTGATCCCTTCTTCTCTGCCTTCAGGGAACAGAATAAGTCCTGTTTGAGTGAGAGACGAATAAGTGAGAATGAAGTTTGTGAAAATATGAGGTCAGCAAAAATACAAAAATATTTTTCTTGTACTGTTAAATGCACAATACAGTTAGTTCAGTGATGAAAATAAGACTGAGTTGTACATAGGAAATTTTATTTAGCATTTCATGCTCCTTGATTAAAAGCAATATAAGTCAATGGAATAAAGACAGAACTCTCTGAAAAATGTTAAACAGAGTTGTGGTGTTATGATTTAAAATATCATATGAAATCATACTGCATACATTATATTCAAATTATATTATCCACTGAATATTATATATTATACTTTTTCTATTAGGATTCACATATAAGTTACATAGTTTGTATGCTCTGTTGTATCATCTACATATATTTCTGTCACTCCTCTGCTTTCATATAATACAGTGACAGAAAAGATTATTCTGACTGCATGAACACTTCTCCAACAAAGAGAAGTATTACAGAATCATCTGAGTTGAAAGGGATCCGTAAGGATAACCAAGTCCACCTCTTAAGAGAATGGTCCATAAGGGGATCAAACTCACAATATTATTAGCACCATGCTCTGACCAGCTGAGGTAATCTCAGGGTCATAATTTTCCTTGTTTACTTTTGAATTATCTAATAGTTACTGTACCCCTGTAAAATCAGAGATAAAAGTAATAGTATCATGGTGACACTGATTTGTGTCATTTGTGGTACAGTGAAAAGGAGGTTGAGAGACCTTGAATTCAATGATGCTAAAGAAGAGTGTCTCCCAAGACTCTTGTCTCATCCTCTTGTGCCCCAGTTGCAGAAAGTAGCTCAGTAGTACTGAAACTCTAACATACACTAGGGTCATGAGAAAGTGAATACCTGGCTTCAAAAAAACAACAGTGTTTGAAAGACCTTCTTTTAGAAATGCAATATTACAGTGACACACAAGGTGACAAAATATCTTTAAAAATGAAACAAACCTGTGACCCAATTTCATTGGATGCTTTTTTTGTCATTTTCTTGTCTCAGATTCTTCTGCTCCAAACATCTGTTCCTCTTAACTAGTGTTGCCAGCCTTTGGAGACTTAGCATAATGAGGCTGTTGCTCACAATTTTAATACAGTGTCATTTTATTCTGCTCAGAGCAGATCTAATTAATGCCTAATTAAGAATCCATCCAAGGTCACTGATGTCAATAAAGCTGAACAAATGTTAGGAAGGATAACAGTTTGGGGAATCAATCTGTCCAAGTACTAAGCCTGGTGTAAGGCTCTGAACTCTCTGTGTGTATCTTAAGGAAGGTGCCAACTTCACTTTAAACACACAGCTTCAGCCATTTCCTGTTGACTGATTGCTTGCCTTTTGGATTAAAACTGTAGCACAAAAACTGCAGGAATTAGAGAAGACTTCAGTATCTGGTATACAAAATTAGCTGTATCTTTTCAATATAATTTATTTTGTAGTAGAGCATACCTTAGCAACAAAGGTATCTGCAAAAGTTTCCCATCGTAGGGATCATCCTTGACTCACTGGATTATAAAGTGATAAAATGACATTTGTTTCTTTGTCGCTTCCATTAATTCAGACTGAAAATTTGCTGCCTCTGCCAGGAGCTGCAGGAAGCAAGGAAAGCTTACTATTTGAAACGTAAATTGATCCCTTTTGACAGGCAAGGAAAGATTGAGCTGGAGGTATAGGAAAAGTATGTAGTATTTTATTACTGATTATAAGTATTTGCTCACACTTGCTCTTGCAGGTATAGAAATTATGCAAAGTTTAACTGCTTATTCCCATGCATAATATAAACCCCCAAAAAAATTCTTGTAAAAAGGATGAGTAGTACCCTATTAGGAAAAGTGTTTATTACACTTCTGGAGTCACACAAGGAAAACTTGTATATTATACTTCTTTGAGTTACTAAACAAATTTCCTACTGGGAAAGAGCATGTCTAGATACACTAAATCAGGGACAGTTTCTTTACTCTGTTCTGAAACAGCAGGTTTCAGCTGGCATATGCATGCAAATCAGTAAGTGATCTAGTTATTCTCTAGCAGAGTGGTGACTGCCCAGTAGCTTGACCTTTCTTAGATTTCTTTTCACCAGAAGAAATTTTCAAAGGGAATTCCTTTATCTTGGTAAGACGCAGCTGCACTTTAAAAAAGAAAAAAAAAAAATTAACTAATTGTACTTATTCTGATGCAAAAGAAGGAAAAATTGAGGTCACTTACCTTTCACACAAAACCTGTGGAATTCACTGTCAATTCACATGGAATATTTGGCTCTTGTGTAAATAAAACAGATAAACCTTAATTTCCTTTGAATTGTAATAGTAGAGATATGTTGCAGTGGGGATACTGCAACATGCATATATCAAACCAGGAGTCCCGTGGAAAGGAAATATCTATGGACAGATTCTTGATAGCTGTTTCAGAGGTGTTTATTTCCCCAGCCGCATGGCCGGGGCTCTGCCCAGGAACTGTTCCAGTCACGGCACCCGAGGGTCCTTCTGCCCGCGCAGGGAACACAAACCAACCCATGGGAACGAGGCTGAGCAGGGGCAGGGAAACCCCGTGCCTGTGCCCTCAGGGCCCCTCTGCCAGGGCTACACGGCAGGGGAGGAGACCCCAACACCTCACCCGTTTTATTTTAATAAAAGGAGATGAAAACAACTGGATAAACATAACAAGAACAGTTTCAAGACAAAACAAGTACCTTCCACAGAGATTCAAACTGATTTTTTAATAGAGAGGAGATTTGAACATAATGCTGGTTTTGATCGTAAGTCATTTTATTGTTAAGGAAAACATTGAGTTCCATGTGGGAATGAAAAAGGCACTGACTGAGAGATTATGGGTCAGGATTAAAGGGAAGACAGAATCAGGTGAGATTATACTGGGGGTCTCCTACAGGCCCCACAGCCCAGGAAGCTGAGCAGATGAGGACACCTATAGAAAGATAGGAGTAGCCTCACATTTGTAAATCCTCTTCCTCATGGGGCACTTCAACCACCCGAATATCTGTTGGAGGGACAAGACAGCACGACACAAGCAATCCAGGAGTTTCCTGGAATGTGTTGATGGAAACTGGCTTCTCCAAGAGATAAACGAGCTAATAAGGAGAGGTGCTATGGTGGACCTTGTTCTCACCATCAAGGTCATGAGGAATGATGAGGAATATGAAGATTAGGGGCAGTCTTGACTGCAGTGCCCCTGAAATGGTGGAGTTCAAGAGCTTTGGGGCAGTGAGGAAGGGCACAGAACAAGCTCACTAACCTGGACTGCAGGAGAGCAGATTTTGGCCTCTTTAGGGATCTGCTTCATAGTTACTTGGCATAAAGCCATGAAGGGAAGCTGATTAATATACAAAGATTAGGAGCAATAAATTTCAACAAAGAGGAAGTCAGGTGAAAATGCCAGGAGGCCTTCATAGATGAACAGGGAGTTCCCAGACAATATCATGCATCTATATCATCTGGGCAACAACCTCTCAGTGATAGCTAACTGTGTGCTGGGCTGCATTAGCAAGAGCATGGGTCAAGAGAAGTGATTATTTCTCTCTACTTAACAGATCTTAGACCACATCTTGAATGCTGTGTTTGCTTTTGGACCCTAGATTGAAAGAGAAAGATTGACAGACTGGAGACTTTGTAAGGGGTAAGTATAAAGTAAAGGAAACTGGACTATTTAACAGTTGCAATAAAGTACAATCAAGTGACAATGGCAAGGTAACAGATGAAAAGCAAATAATAGGTGGGTTACCTCTGAGGTAAAATACAAAATTGCAGGAAACCATAATGATCTGTTCTGCTTTCTCTGTCTTGAAGCAGCAAAGCCCAGATCATTACTAGTTTATGTTGCAATCTCATATAAGCAATCTAAAGACTATCTGATCTATGCTATCAGTTGTGGAAAACCAGAAGACTATATATATACTTGAAAGAATATATTTAATATATTATTATCAATATGTTATATAAGAAATAATACTTTTAATTATTATTATCTAATATTTATCATATACTTGATCTTGTTGAGAAATACCAATACAATGGTAGAAAGATTTTCCCAAAATAGGTTTCTGTTTTTATTCTGCACTCTTCAGGATATGATTCTCTGATATTATTTCTGTATATGTCTCCTTTACTTTAGCATCCAGGAAGATTTAATTCCTTGATAGCACAATTCACATTTCTCAAATGTGTCGTAACATTTCTTTTTTAAGATACTTTATCTTGATATCCCAGAAATGGCTTACTGGTAGCCCCAGGGTATTCCAGTAACTTCTTCTTCAATGACTGGATCATGCATACATTCTTGTTTTATGGTCATTGAAAATTCATTCTACAGAGCAGTGGCTCACTAGAAGTGTTTGTGTGTGTGTGTGTGTGTATGTGCATTTGTGTGCATGCATGCATAATGGGTGAAGATTTTGCACATACTTTTCAGTTCTCTGCATCCATCCATGGTAAGTGATACTGTTTTGGGATCAAAGTTATTTACCTAAATTATTTTGACTCTTCAGGATGCAAGGGTACAGTGAGAAACTGAAGAAAGTAAATTTTTTTAGTGTGGGGAAGAGAAGGAAATCTTACTGTAGTTTTTGTTTGCCTAATGGTTGGTTCTAAAAATAAAGTGCCAGATTCTACTCAAAGGTGCACAGCAAAGGACAGATGGCAATGGGCATAACTTGCACAAAGGAAAATTTTGATTGGATGTAAAAAAAAAAATTCTTCAAGGTAGAAGTGGATAAGGACAGGAGTTTCCCAGAGAGAGCAACAGTCTGAGCTAACTTAGTAAAGTAATACAGTAAAGACTGGATATGGGGATATATAGATTTGGTAGATGGGGTAATATTCTAAAATACTGAAAGCACAGGAATCCTTGAATACACTGAAAATTACCAAATACAGAACAAATATATGTTTGTTATGTGAAAAATCAGATTACAGAATTCATTTCCATGGGAAGCTTTAAGTCAAGAGTTTACAATTCCAAAGGATTCATAATAAGGTTACAGCAAAAATTTTGTTTAAGTCAAATGGAAAATAACAGACTTTGTAAAACAAAGGTTTGAAACAAAGTCTGTCAGTGATGAAATAAGACCTATCAAGGGAAGAGTGTCTTTTCTTTTTATTATTCCCCACACACGCTCCACCCTAAACTGACTTTAGTTAAAAGGAAAAGGAGTGAATAATGAATAAAGAAAGACAGCACATTCATTTCAGGGTAATATCAGCAGTGGGCTGCTGGTATTCCTCAAGAATGTTAGGAGTGTTTCATGTACTAAATCTTCCATCTCTGCAACTGAGCCACATGCTTTGTTGCAGAATGAATGGCTGCCACATTATCTGATGGCCTTGAATTGTTCTCAGAGAAGACAAGGAATATTTAAAGTTCGGCAAGTCACAACAGTTCAAGCAATGCTTCAGCATGAAGAGAGAAACACAAATTGTATCAATTCAACCTGGAAAGTATGCATGTGAGTTAGCTGCATAATGATGAAGATTTCACTAACATAAATATAGTACTAAAAATGCATTGAGTAACATGCTTGTACCCATAGTCAAAAATTAGAGATGTTCAGGCTCAAGATAAAACAGCTTTAATTAAGCAGTACATTCTGCTACAATTTGCAGTAAAATAATCAATTATATGATATTATTCACATGGTTTTGGAGCAGAACACAAACCTGACACAAAGAATGTTCTCAGTACAGTCCCTACATCTGCAGCATGTGAAGGATGAAGAATATTACTAAAATAATATACCTCTTGCAGGTAGAAAAGCTGTTATTCCAGATTTCCAGACAAGGAGCTGAGTAAGAGAGTAAATTCACTCAGGTCTGTGCATCACTAACTTCCTCAAGCTCAGTCTCAGAGGGTGCATAAATCTGTTGCAGAATGGAAGTGAATCTCAACCAAACAGATTAAGTGACTTGATTTTGTAAGTGAGGGAGGACTACAGCATATTTCTTTTTCAGTCTAAATGTTATCAGAAGATTATTTTATCAGAAAATTATATAACACCTCTTCACGAGTTATACTTTTTGTCACCTCTGTTCCAGAGACAGAAGGTCAAATTTGAAGTGTAAATCAGCACACCTGAACTGATTTAAAAAATATAGTGCTCTATACAGCTGAGCACATCCAACGTTTTCCTTATAATTTAAATTTTACAATGTTTATACTTTCGGGTCATACGCAAATTATAATTTCTGATAAACAATACAGTCTTTTTTGAGACTCTATAGATATAGATAGCCCACCATTTATTAACAGAAGACACAGATAGCATGAAATGTTTTTAGTTCTTCTTTCCGAGAGGATGATCCTTGTAATCTGTCCAAAAACAAGGAAACCTATATATCTTGTACCTATACATAATAAGGATTTATGTCTCCTTGATATTTTGATGCTTCTAAAGGTAACTCTATGTCCTTGGTGACACAAACAGCTTTTATCCCATGCTATTTAATTTTCTGCTTGCTTTATAGGGGATTCATAGTTAGGAATTGAATCTGTTCTTTTCAAACTGTGGTAAGTGGTGATCTAGAAAACACAAATTCAAGTTTCCTATATTTTTTGTGTAATGAAAGTTTGCTTCAGAATTATGATAAGTATAGCTGTGTCCTTTTGTTTAATTCTGTTGCCAAATAGTTCATCCATTCCTCATGGCTGATAAGAGCAAGATTTTTGAATAACAAAGAATACTAAAGTGATAATGCTGTTTAACTCAGTGGTTGATTGTACTGGATTTTTACTTTCTATGCAAAGTTATGTCGTCTGATTGCCTTACCAGTTTCCTTCCAAAGAAAAACTCTGCTTTATACTTTTCTAGCAGCCTTCTTACCTGCTATTATTTGTACTTATTTTAAGCCCCTTCCTGCACTATGAAGTTCGTCACAGGTACTGGCACCAGAATCTGATCACCAGCTGATCGAGGTGGAAGAGGAAAAAAAATAGGACTTACAAATGCTTGGAGAAGTATATTATATTATGCTTAGCTGAAACTGGGAGAAGTCCTGCCTTCTGTTATTGTGTCTCTACATATGAATCCAAGTTGAATCTAGTAGTGTACTCTCAGTTCTTTCTGCTTCCTTTCCCAATTACACATCAGCTGTGTGAGACTGCTCATTTTCTTCTGGGGAGAATGGCAGAAGGTGTGTTCGTAGTACACTACAGCAATGTGGTAAATATTCTATTTATCTCCATATGAAAAACAGGAAGAGTCAGATAGTTCTTTTAGCTAGGAATTTATATGTTGACTGTTGAATCTTCTCATTACTAAGCCTGCCTTTTCAAAAGTTTGTCTGAGGTAAATGGAACAAAAAAAATTGTATTTCAAGAAGTTGAGCAATAGCTCAGGATTAACATAATGAATAATTTTTTTTCACTAATTTTAGGAGGAAAAAAAGAATATTTTTATACTACTCAGTATATTTTCCGTAATTGTTTTCTTTTGTTTTCTTTCTTGTCTGTGCTCCAGGAGATAGTAAGGTCTTGTCATATAGCTGGTACATCTATTTCTCTGTCTAATTAAATATTTTAATTCTCGGTCATTTTCTTTACATAGAGACGTTTCTTAATGATGGCTTCAAAACTTCTTTGGAATGTTTAGAATTTGCCTGAAAAAAAAAAATTAACAAACCATCTTTAGTCCCTTTGAAAGCCTATATCAACACATATGTGTATTTTTTTAAGTGTATCAATTGATAAATATACTACTAGACAAATCTAATCTCAAATTTTAGATATCATTGAGCAATTGACAAATGCTGCTCAACTGCTGCCTACCCTGTTAAGCAAATAAATCTCATGTTTCTAAGTTCCTTGCAGTCATCATACAAAAAAATTAAACCTCTCTGGAAATTGCCATTATTATTTGTAAGATGTCTTTCATCTTTCTCTTTGCTCCAAACCAAAGAGTAGAAAAGGTCTGTATTTGCTATGAATTCTGGAAAATCTCAGTTGCACTTCTGCTCATGAAACTGCATTTATGCAACTCTAAGCAACATATCTTAGGATGGAAAAAGTTTGTTTCCTTGGTTGGGTTTTCAAGTTCAGGAACCTATGGTCTTCTTTTTTTCTTCCCAGGGTGTCTTAAATGTCTTAAACTGTGTAACACTCAGGGCTTTCCATATGTAGTTCTGTAGTCTGTCTTTCCTCCAAGCTTTGTAACCTCTCACACAACTTGGTGTAGCTTTTCCAAAGGCTCCGTAATTTTCCAGTTTTCTCATGCTGTTGGTCTTGTGCTAATATTGTGATTGGCCTGCATCTGCAAACCTTGATATTGTTATGTCAGTTTGCTGTTAGTGAAAAGATTGCCACAGGCTTGAGTATCATGTAAACTTCCCCTTGACTTTTGCCTATCCCTTGTTTTGCAGGTTTATCCAAAAATATGCAGGAACAACATTTGATCATTCAGCATGACAAAACCTCATAAACTATAGCAAGACCAATTGCAAGCTCCTGAACCTGGGTTGGGCCATACCAAAACACAGGTACAAGCTGGGAGAAGTATTACTGTCTCTGTCCAGCTCTGTGGGGTCACACGCATGCACGCACAAACGCATGGTGAGCTTCAGTGTCAAGTCGGTGGCAAAAGAGGCAGAACAGGTCTTTGCGCATGTTCCAACAGGAGCATTTATTGCTCCTACACTGTCCAGGCCTACAGAGGCAAAAGTGAAAGAACAACGACGAACTGGAGTTTTATCCAGGGGTGGGGAAAAGGCAGGACTAGGGAATGGGGACCAATGGGGAAGCTCTGGGGGAGTGACAAGGGGGTAGAGTCTAACAGCCAACTGGGGAAGCCAAACTGGGGTGGGTTAACATAACAGAAATGCATCCTGGGAGAAGTCTTTCTCTCACCAGTATTACAGCTGGTGATGGGGTCCGTGGCTGCGACCCAGGAAGAGATGACCGGTCCGGGGAGATGGTCCCGAAAGGAATCGCCTGCCCGAAGTCTGGTATCCTCCTCTCAGCTGCTGGCAGAGGAGCCCTTGCAGAAGCTATCAGCTCTTTAGTGATTATCAGCTCGTGATTTCAGCTCAGCTCTGCAGGGCTGCTTCTAGGTCGAACCAGACCGGAGAGAGAGACGAGAAGACCCGTGTGGCTGGTTCCGCACGAAGGGAGCTTTATTGGGGGTTCCCTCCGGCGAAGGGAAGGCCAGGGACGAGCTCTCCCCTACAGAGGCGAACTTGTCTTCTTTTATAGGGATACAGGGGATCAGCAAGGGGACCAATGGGTTACAGAGGGTCTGGGATAGACCAATGGGTTACAGAAAGATCTGCATAGGGTCTCCCAAAGGATTGTGGGTCTACTTTTCCTCACCATGACTCAAAAGTCCTTTCCTTTCCAGGGAGTCCTGCTGGGCGATTGCAAAATCTCTTATCTCAGCAGACATCCCTCCAGGGCAGTGGCTGGGCATATCCCACACACCAGGACTGCTAAGTCTCTGGCACCAGAGGCTGTCTTACCAAGACCTCTCTCTGTCTCTTGTGCCACAGGCCAATTGGCCACCACAGAGGAGAAAGGATCAAGACTAACCCTGAGGACTAGCCCAGTATGACTCTGCAGTGTGTGCTTGCAACCCAAAAAGCCGCCCACAGGCTAGGCTGCATCAAAAGAGGTGTGGCCAAAAGATAAAAGGAGGTGATTCTGCCCATCTACTTTGCTCTTATGACACTGACCTGGGGTGCTGTGTCCATCTCTGGAGCTACCAACATAAGAAATATGTGGATCTGTCAGAATGAGTCCAGATGAGGACCATGAAAGTGATCAGAGGGCTGGAGCACCTCTCCCATGAGGAGCAGCTGAGAAAGCTGAGTTTGCTCAGCCTGAGGAACACAAGGCTCCAAGGAGGCCTTATCAGCTTTCAAGTACCTAAAGAAGACCTACAAAAAGGTTGGAGAAGGACATTTCACAAGGGAATTGATAGGACAAGAGGAATGCCCTGAAACTGAAGGGGGTTTGGTTTAGATTAGACATTAGGAAGAAATTCCTTACTATGATTTTGGTGAGACACTGGAACAGGTTGCCCAGGGAGGTTGTGGACTCCCCATCCAAAAGTTCAAGACCAGGCTTGATGAGACTCTGAGTAACCTGGATTAATGGAAGATATTCCTGCCCACAGCAGGGGGGTTGGAGACAGGTGTTTTTAATCTCCCTTCCAACCCTAGCCATTCTATGAAAACCTTGCTCCTTCAAACCTGTGTCATACCATGCTCCAGTCATCACTAATGATCAGAAACACGCATGAGGGACTTTAAGCAGATCCTGAAAAAACCTTAAAGTTATTACAGAAAAAGCTTTATGGGCAACCAATACTTGTCAGAGTATAGAGTGGTCCAACAAGGAGGCCTGCCTTGGAACCCTGTTTCATCTCTTCTTCATTGGCCACTGGGGTGAGCTTTTTTCCCCCTTTGAATTTTGTCTATTCTTTTCTTAAATGTCATTTTTGTTTAGTTTTCTTTTTTTCTTTTTCTATCTCCCTCTCTTTCTCTTTACCCAATTTGTATTTTTATTTTTCCCCTAAAGTAAAACTTACCTTTCCCATCAACTCATGCCATAATCTATGGACCCAATGAAGAAATATTTGTGCACAACAACCTGTCTCAATATCTTCAGTGCTAAAACTTGCAAAGACACTTCCACACCAAACCCTTTTTGAGATCTCCTTAGACTTCTAATTGTCTCACATATTTCAAAGGGCATCTTGAGCACTTAATTTGAGACTGAGAACTCAATCAACTGCAGCATGCATAGGTCAATTTAACATTTGTAAGTTTTTAGACATCTTGCATAAGCTTATTACAGAAAAAAAAAATTACTGGACCTCAACCTTTACCTTGTTTGAAGTGTTACTTCGTTACTTTTTCATTGAAGATTAAATTAATCTAAATGTTTCAAGAAAATATAACATTATTTCAGACTTTTTAAAAATTGTTTCTACCTGCTCAAAATGAATGCCTTGTGATAGCACATGAAGAACAGTGTTTTGTTTTCCTTTTTCAGAAGAAAAAAGGCTTATGCAAGAAGAAAATGAGATGTCGAATTGGGTAGCAGTGGTAGCATATCCCTTGTTATTCTGTACCTTCACACATGAAAAAGTGAAGAAAGATAACTGACATGTCTTTAAATGTCTGTTTAAAGCAGTGAAACTAAGGTAGGGCAAAGCAGGATCTGGAGTATCAATGAATTCCAAAGCATTTTTATTCCACTAGTTGAAATTTCTGCGAAAACAAAAAAATTTAAGTAGGAAATCCATCTAATTTTGAGCTGCGAAATTTGTAAAAGTTAAATCTGTTCCTTGGAAAAAGCAAATCTTTCACAGTGCCCATATCCTATGTGCTCTGTGTGCAGAGACATTACGTAAATTCCAGCTGGCAGTGATATTTGCATATTGTCTTGTAAATATCTGAAAAAAACCCTATTCTGGATAATCAGGAAGTTGTATTCATCCTACTATTTATCTAGGATTTATATTAATTGTGTGAAACTGCCTGAAATCCTCAAAGCCTTAACTATTTTTTATTGGTTTTGGGCTTTTTGTTTAATTGTTTAATAAAATTTATAAATAAGAACATGTTTTCGTGAAGCATAAATAGCAAAACCAGCATACACTGAACTTCTTTTCCTACAAATACTTCCATGAACTATCTGACTCATCTGGTAAATGTGTTCTCTTGGAAAACATGGGTCACGTTTACCTCTGGATTCAGTAACTCAAATGTCAGTTTAATGAAACAAGTGTTTACACATTAGTGAGAGACTCAAGGTCCATGATGGTGTAGTCGTGAGAACCATCTGCATTTCTTCCAGGCAAAATCTGGTTTCAGATTCCCACTGGGGCCATCAACAAGATCACAGCAATGTCTCCACCAACAAATAAGAAGGAAACACAAGCTTTCTTATATGCCATAGGCTTTTGGAGAATGCATATGCCTGAGTACAGCCAGGTTTCCTCACATTTTTTCATCTGGTTTCTATTTATGTCTGTAAAAGGGGACTTTTCTTTCAAAAATATGCCATTTTTCAACCTGGCATGGGTGGAGGAACTTACTGAATCTTCACCTTTACCACTGTTTTTTTAATCTCTTTTCCTCATTTGTATTTTAATTTCTATTTTCTTTCTTTCTTATTCTGGTGAATATGACCATGCTGAAGTGTCCTATAGCCTAATCAAAGATCCATGATGCTTTAAAATTACAACTCCTTTCGTTTGTATATAATTAATATTAGATTGCCTTGAAGCAAAGTATAAGGGTAAGTTCCACATGATACAGGTGCTCAGTCTTGGTCTTAGTCTTCAGAGACAGTACAGACTAGGGAAAGCAGAAGAACACTGTCATAAGAACTTGGAAGGGAAATACTGGGGAAAAAAATACATTTATTCTTTCAGAAATGTTGACTCATTGTAATCTTCCAAGGAATAAGAGGGATGGTATTTTCCACTGACTGTAGGTTGTCCAAAGCAGAGATCGATATAGATACAGATATAGATATAGATATGGATATAGATATAGATATAGATTAGATGATATAGATATAGATATAGATATAGATATAGATATATAATATACTACTAGTACAGCTGATGCAACTTTGGATTCCAGGATGTTTGAATTTCTAGCAAGGAAAAGGAAAAAGTAAAGGTTCTTAAAAAAAATCCTTACTCTTTTCCTTTCTCAATAAAAACTGATCTTGTTAGTTTTTAACTGTTTCTCTTGTACTGCTTTTTTTGTGTGTGTTTTTGGGGTTTTTTTATGTGCAGAGGATTATTTATTTTAAAAAGACAATGAACAGTTTAGTTGTGTTCCTTTGTCAATGATTGTTGAATCACATGGTTTAAAAGAGAGACTGAAAAAAGTATGAATAAGAAATTAATGAGAAAGTGAGATAATTGACTGAGAAGTCAGCTCAGGAAATCAAAAGAAAAAAAAGAAAAAAATATTTGAAATGTAGACATCTAAGAGGAAGTAATACAGGTTTTTCCTAGTCTTACATTTCTCCCTAGGCATTTTTATAACCCTCCTGGAGGTAAGATTTTGGGTTACACAACCCTATGAAAATACCCTGATGGTATTTTTATATTCCTTTCCTGAATGTTGCTGTGCCTAGTGGTTTGAGCAGATAATAAAGAAACATTCTTTTTGTGGTTTCACTCCTTTCATAGAAACTGACAGAATATGTAGCTTCATGTTCTGAACTCTTTCAGTGGTATCACTTACTGTAACTAAAAATTGGAGCAAGACTCCCTGTTAGAGAACAATCCACATCATCCTAAAACGGAACAATTTATGTAATTGGTCTTAGATGTTCCCAGAGGTGTCTGGTTCTTTCTATCAGTAATGGGAGAAGTTATCTCAAATTCAGCTTAATTTTAGACATCTGAAGCCAGGGAAAATAATAATATAAAATCACAAAATCATTTAGGTTGGAAAAGATCTCTTAGATCACCAAGTCTAACTGTGAGCTCAACACTACTGAGTCCACCAATAAACTCTAAGTGCCATAGCTGCAAGTTTTTTGCCTTTAGGGATGATGATGATTCTACCATTTCCCTGGGCAGTTTGTTCTAATGCTTGATAATTCTTTCAGTGAAGAAATTTTTCCCAATATCCAATCTAAACATCACCTGGTACAAACTGAGGCCATTTGCTCATGTCCTATCAGTTGTTACCTGGGACAAGAGAACAATCTCCACTGTTGCACAGAGCAATAATATCTTCCCTGAGCCTTCCTTTGTCCAGGCAAAACCACACCAGCTCCCTCACCCACTCCTCATAAGACTTCTGGTCCAGACCCTCCACCACCTCCTTTGCCCTTTGCTGGACATGCTCCAGTACCTCAATGTCTTTATTGTAGTGAGGGGCCCAAAACTGAACACAGATTTCAGGTGTGGCCTCACCAGTGCTGAGTACAGAGGGACAATCACTCCCCTAGTTCTGCAGGCCACACTGTTTCTGATATAGACCAGGATGCCACTGACCTTCTTGGCCATCTGGGCACACACTGACTCATGTTCAGTTGGCTGTTGACACCTCCAGGTCCTTTTCAACTGGGCCACTTTCCAGGCACTCACATGCTTGGAGAGCTGCATGGAGTTGTTGTGACCCAAGTGCAGTCACAACGTTGGCACCTGACTTTGTAGAACCTCATAAAATTGGCCTCAGCCCATCAATCCTGCCTGTCCAGATCCCTCTGCAGAATCTTCTACCCTCCAGCAGATCAACACTCCTGCCCAACTTGGTGCCATCTGACTGAGGGGGCACTTAATCCCCCCAAAACTGACTGAGGGGGTACCTGATCGCCTCAACTACATCACTGATAAAGGGACATGTACCTCAAATATGTCCATTACAGTAGAAGAGCTGTTTTGCTTAAAGGTGTCCAAAATGGAAATATTTTATACCAGAATCAAAGTCTCATAGAATGAGTAAGGCTGGGAGGCATCTCTAGGATTGGTAAATCCAAAGTCCTGCTTAGAGCAGGGTCAGCTAGAGTACATTGCCCAGGACCACACTCAGTTTTGTTCTGAACATCTTCTCAATGGAGACTCCACAATCTCATTGGGAAACCTGTTCCTGTGTTTGACCACTCTCACAATAAAAGGGGGACTATTTTATTTTCAACTAGAATTTCCTGCATTTCAGTTTGTGCTTATTGTTTCTCATCCTGTCACTGGGCACTACTAAGAAAAGTTTGTCTCTGTTCAAAATAATATAATGGATTGAATGAATATTTACATGACACTGCAGACTTGGCCGGAGGTATCTGTGTAGTTCTTTCAATAAAAATATGAAGAAATTGTTCAAATAAGGAACTGTCAAATGCCTGGGCAGCTTTCTTTCAACTGTACTAAAATGAACGCTCTCTTCTATTTGTTTTGGTATAAACGCTGGTCTTCATGCAGAGCACTGTAAGAAACAGAAATAATTTTCTTAGGAATTTAATGCTGGGAAATAATATTTGTATTTTAGATGCAGTACTGAGGTAGAAAAAAAATAAATTTTGACATCCAAGTTACAAGGAGTTATTGTTTTTTATATAAACTCATAAACACATGAATGTTTTAGCAGTCAGAAAGGAACAATCAAAAATGGTGCACTTCATGCTTTAAACCACAAAAATAATTCAATACTCTGCAAGTTAAAAACTTTCTGCTAATAAGGACTTGAAGTCAGCACAGTATAATTTATTTTTGGTAGTATTTATGCTATTTATTTATTCTATTTATGCACAATTATTTACAGAAGAAGATTTTCTGAGAATCTGCTCATATAATTTATTTTCGTTAGTATTTGATTGTAGGAACAGTTCTAAAATTTAAAATAGACAATAGGAAAATTGTATCTTTCAATTTTTTAATATACATATCTACACACATAGGTTTGCCTTCTATCCATTATGCTTTCAAAGTTAAAAAATCTGTTCTTAAGGATTATATATTTATTTACATGATGCATGGCCATTTGTGCAAAATGAAGCAAGCAGAATTTAGACTCTAGTGTATTTGTACATAATGTTTTGTGATCTAGTACACTGCCACCTCCAAAATCTCCAGCTATAATTTAAGTCTAAAAAAAGAAAATAGAAGTATAACTCATCTTGAGAAAAGGGAAGAAAAATGGAGAGAATATTCTCTCAAATCTCAGGAAAGGCTTTAGTGAAATGTCTCCTCATTTCTTCCCTAGCAAATGAATAAAAAATAATCTCTGTGCATTAAATATTAGTGTGCAATTTCCACTATGTATCAAGGAAAGAGGGAACCAATGGGTGAAGTGTCTAAGTCAATATCCGTCATATTTGAGACATTTTGGCAGTCTAGTGAAGGTACCACTGACTGGAAAAGGGAAAATGTAACCCTCAGTTTTAAAAATGGTAAAAAGGAAGACCTGGGCAGCTACAGGCCAGTCAGTTCCACCTTGGTGCATGGCAAGATGATGGAGAAGATCCACGTGGATGCATGCTAAAGCACTTGGAAAATAAGGAGGTGACGGGTGGCAGGCAACATGGCATCACTATGGTCCTTCTACAATGCAGGTACAGCACTGGTGAACAGGGGAAGAGTAACTGACGTAACCTGCCTGGATTTTTGCAGAGCATTTGACAATGTCCCACATCAAATCCTTGTTTCTGTACTGGACAGACATGAATTTGATGAATGGATCACTCATTGGACAAGGAAATGGCTGGATGGTCACACTCAAAGGGTCGTCGTCAATGGCTTGACGTCCAAGTGGAGACCTGTGGCAAATGGTGCTTTCAGGAGTTGGCACTGGGACTGGCCAACTAAGGTGTTTAACACCTCAGTCAGAGAAATGCAGAGTGGGATCATCTGCACCCTCGGCAAATCTGCTGAGAATATAAATTTTTGTGGTGGGGTTGACACACTGGTGGGAAGAGATGGAATCTGGAAGGACTTTGACAGGCTTGAGGGATGGGTCCGTGTGAGGCTCATGAAGTTCAGCGAGGCCAAGTGCAAGGTCCTGCACATGGGTCAGGGCAATCCCAAGCAAAAATACAGGCTGGACAGAGAATGGACTGAGAGCAGCACTGAGGAGAGAGAGTTGGGGCTCTTGGTGGATGAGAAACTTGACACAACTTGACAATGTGAACTCTCAGCTGAGAAGGTCAGCCATATCCTGGAATGCATCAAAAGAAGCATGGCCCACAGGTCGAGGAAGGTGATTCTCCCCCACTACTACACTCTCATAAGACCACACCTGGGGGACTGCAGCTGGCTCTTTGGCCTTCTGCGTAAGAAGGACACAGACCTGTTGGAGTGAGTCCAGAGGAAGGCCACAGGCACAATGAGAAGGATGGAGCACATCTTCTATGAGAGAGTTGGGGTTGTTCACCTTGGACAAGAAAAAGCTATAGGGAGACCTTGTAGCACTTTTCAGTACCTAAAGAGGGTTACAAGAACTGGAGAGGGCATGTAGTGATAGGACAAGGAGTAATGGTTTCAAGCTGAAAGAGGGTAGGCTTGGATTCGATCTAAGCATCAAATGCTTTATTGTGAGGTTGGGGAGACACTGGAACAAGTTGCCCAGAGAAGCTGTGGATGCTTCATCCCTGGCAGTGTTCAAGGCCAGGCTGGATGGCACTGACAAACTGATCTAGTGGGTGGAATCCCTCCTTATGAAGGGGAGGGATCTAACTACATGATGTTTAAAGTCCCTTCCAACCAAAGCTGTTCTATAATTCTGATTCTGTTATTTCTTAGTAGTCTTCAATTAATTTGTGTTATTTGCTTTGTTCTGACATTAAAAATTATAATTTTGACTAATAATGATATTTGATTAGAATGAATTATTCAGGTTGTGAAAACTCATTATTATTAAATGAAGAAGCAGAAATAGGTTGGATATTTAGTATTTTCAGTCACAGTGTAAAAATTACCTATCTTTAGTTAGTCAAATCAGTAAGTAATAAAGCATATAATTGCCCCAATTTAGCAGCTATCTAATTTAAACTGTTCCTTTGAAGGATGTGACTGAAAAAAAAAAGATTCTTCTAGAGTATCTTGTAAAATAAACCAAGCACACTACAAAAAACCTAGCAGACCTGTGAAGAGGGAAAGGAAAAAATTATTAAATATCTATATTAAAAAAACCTCAAACCTCATGCAATTGATCCAAGGCAATTTTTTTCTTTTTTTTTTTGCTTTTAAAATAACTATTATTTTGTCGTGTAAAACACTTGAACTGAACAAATAATTTCACTTCACATTAAGGACCCTTCTTTAGTATGTATTTAAGAGCAAAATTACAAAGATACAAGAAGGCAATGAGATCCTTAAGAAGGCAGACAAATATCTATAAGCACCTACAATCCCCACCTTTAACAAAGAGGTTTCTTCATCTAGCAGTCCTTTCTTTTTTGGTAGCATTACCATGTGGCTTCCATCCCAGGATTCTTCTTTGCCATTAGCAACAGTGATGCACTGGCTGATGGACAGCTTTCCAAAAGTCACACAGAATGGCTGAGGCTAGAAGTCACTTCTAAGATGGTAAAGTCCAACCTGTTACCCAGAGTAGAAGCAGTTTATTGTGGTTGTGCAGGAAGCTTTTGGGAGTGGGGTGGCAACAGAAGTGCTGTGCTTCTGTGAGAAGCAGATACAAGCTTCCCCTATGTGCAATAGTCAGTGCCAGAATTCAAACAGCCTTGCCTTGAGAAGGTAAATAAGTAACTTCTGTGTTGTAGTCTTTGCCTTCTAAAATTATTGATGTTGAAGTCTACCCATTGACATGCATGTTCTATATACTAAAGGAGCGAGTCTTGATCCACTTATTTTTATTAGTTTCTGAGGGGACTGTACCGTAAGCTAAATTGTGAGCTATGAGCTGAGATCATCTTTTCAGGCTGTTAATTCTGAGATGGCCTGTGTAAAGTAAATCCAAAATGACAAGTAAAACCAAAAGAGGACAATTAAGCCTGTAGATTGATCATTGATGTCTTCCTAACTGATGGACCAGAGATCCCAAATTCTCCCAAAGACCTTATCACACTGTCAAGCTTTTGCATGTGAAAATGTCTCAATATTGGGTTATTTCACTACTGTGAAGTTTTATTTCCTTGTCTCATTCTCTCTTCTCCCTCCACTCCCACCATTATTCAGAAAGAAGTGTTAAGATAATTTATTATCTGGTAACTTTATTTTTTTAATGCACCCAATTAGGTTTGCAATCTAGACACAATATAGAGATTAATCTAGATTTAATGGTTAATGATTTAATGGTTTAATGGTCTAGTGGTATTTACAGTACTTTTTCAAATGCATTGGAAGCTTTTGTTATCATCAAATATGATGTTTCACTGCTTGCTGTGAAGGTTCTATGGCAAAACTGTCAGAACTATGTAATTTCTTCTCTTTAGTTCCCCGTGGAGAAATGTTAGATTAAAAGATATATGAAATATTATTTCATTTCACAGGTTTCCAGGAGATCCGTTTTCTACTTTTTTAACTCGTATGTATAGCAGTTGTTAAAACAGTAAGCAGGAGACAGCTGATGCTTTCTTTTTTGTATTTTAATGGATTGACCATTCTGCAACTATGAAGGGACAAGGTACTTTTTTTTGAGAACACTTGCTCAACATTTTGAATCAACAGTAGTAGGTTCATTTTTTTCAGGTCATCCTGGCATAATAGTTACATACTTCTGTTTGGATGCAGGCTTTACTATATGGTGTCATCTGCCTGCTCAGTCACTATAATTTGTTGAACATCAGCCAATCTTGAAATGATATTGAAAGGTGGTTCATATATAACAAGTAATGAAGGACAGCTAAGAAAATATATTGTACAAGTCATTCAAAACCTGAACTTGTCATTCAGAAAATCTCAGTATAATTAGGGTAATTGTGGAAACCGTATACATATTATTCTCTTTTATGAAAATCAAAATCACTGTTAATGTTTTAATTAATGTGCCAGATGGCATTTAACACTTCTGGGATGATTTAATACAAAAAGTTTTTGTAGGAGATTCCTGACTGGAATTTAACAATACAGTATTCAAGCAGTGAATGTACTTTATTTTTGTGACTGGAGTGTATGGAAGTATAATTTGGTTGAGTGTAGTCAGCTTTAAGTCATGCTAGGATGTACTTTATAAAACATGTCATCTGTTAGCACCCATGTTACATTGTACTTTGTTTTTTTTTTTGGGGTTTGTTTTTTTGGTTTTTTTTTGGTTTTTTTTTTGTTTGTTTTTTTTTTTTTTGTTTTGTTTTGTTTTGTTTTGTTTTTTTTTTTGACTTCTAGTGTTTGGAAAGTCCCTTGTTTTCTAATACCAGATGTATTCACACTGTGATTAATCCATTTTAGGGACTTTTTGGTGTCATGGGATTTGGATGGTTGTTTTCTTAAGGGATGGAGTGAGAAAGTTATTTGTCATTAGGGGAGTTGGCAAATCATTACAGAATTTTATTCAACACCAAATGCCAATCCCTATGGAAAATGGGACTCTGTGTGCTGTAACATTAGGTGATCCTCATCAGCTCTTGGACTGCCTGTGAATTTTGTATAAAAGTTTAATGTTGTTCCCTTTTCCAAAGTATTTAAAAATAAACATATATGTTATTTCACACTTTTATACTTAAATATTTAGATTGTTCTGCTTCTGGTATAGAGAAAATGCATGAAAAATGTGGAAGGCATGTCAATAATACATATCTTTAGTACAGGTAAATTTCACTCAGAGTAATAAAATATTTCCTTTTGATTTATGAATGTTTTATATCTAGTACTTGAAATAACAAGCTCTTCTTTCTATTTTGGTTGAACTGTAATATTACAGCATGAGTTGCTTTCAAGAAGAATTTTTGCTAATATATTTGAAATAAAATTATTATTTTTTTTAATTTAAAAAGATATTCAACTGTAGCCTGGAATGACTAATTATATAGTCAGATTGATTTAACTGTTGTTCCAGCTTTTTATAAAAGTTTGAAGGTGGGATTTTTAAAGCATTTTTTCTAGAAGATTTTGTAGATTTCTTTGAATTTTTAATCCCAGATATAGTTTCAAAATCTTTTGTTTATATTCAGAATTCTACTAGTTAAGTTTAAATTTAAAAACCCAAACCATAGACGTTCAGTCCTATAAAGGACGTTATTTTAAATTCAAGATATACAGACTTTTAAGAATGAGAAAATTTAAATAACAATTTTAGCCATTTTCTACTCCTATTTAATAAAATTAAATTTTTGTTTTTTGCAAGAATAAAACTTTGATGACTGTTTGTTTTACTCTTAACATTGACCCACCAGCTGTTTGCCAAAATGAGAATTCTCAATTCTTTGGTGAAGAAATAGCAGCTAAAGTAGACAGGAGAGGAAATAAAATAATCAATTATATCTAATCATGCCTTTAATAAGACCCTGATCCTTCAGTGAGAATAATATGAACTGATTCCTGGCTCCACAGGCCTGGAGTGTTTCTGTGTAAATGAAGATTTCAGGCTTTGTAATTTTCAAAGCTGGAGTGTAATTCAGTCCCAGTTTCATTTATGCACAGACGGTTCCTTCTCAGCATTAAGAGATGTCTAAGATTTTAGAGGCTGAATAAATATGATTAGGAGCGGTAATAAACACATGAAGTGCTGTAAATTAAATTGCTGTGATAAAGTAAAATCTCTACAGATTTTTTTATTTTTGATTTTTTAAGAGGTTTCTTACAGTGGTGGCAGCAAACTATAGTGAAAAAGTCTCTGGGACAGGTATTTTTGCCTTTATTTAATTATATAGAACTTTCTGTATTACAGCTCAAGTCTGAAACTGGGACTCAGAGATGCCAATGTAGTATAAATAAAGAGAATTAGCACCTCTAAGTTTTCATTTATGGGGTTTTTTTTATATTTAAACATTTTTCAATTGTAGAAAATTGTTGTGGGCTGGATTGTCTTAGGAACAGTCAGTAATATTTAACATTTAATCACTTTATATTTTCATAGATGCTACTAAGAACAGGGCTAAAAGTATGACTTCAGACCTTTACAGTTTAAGTGAATCTACTTAAGTGTAGCCAAATAATGCTCTTGACTTTTTTTCATTCTTAAAACAGCTGCTTGTTTTTTGTTAACTAAAGAATAACTGAGGATGTAAACTAATCGCTAATAAAGCTCTATTTAATCTTTGGTCTTCAGTTCCATTGGAAATGCTAGAAAAATATCAGACAGCCTGCATCTTACTTTTAAACTAGAGGACGTTTTGCTAATAGGCTCAAAGGTGATTGAGAGTGGATTTATGAGAGAAAGATTTAGTAAATGAAGCAGAATATTCACACACAAAATATATGGGAATAAATCACTCCTAAAACCAAAAAACAAGATGGTAGAAGAGAGGTGAGTGCATGTACAACAGTCAGAGCTGCCAGCTGCTTTTTAGAGTCTCTTTGAAGACATTTTCTGACCATTTTTATGTGATTTTTACTTGTGAAAGTGAAGAGAGATTTTTGGCCTCTGGCAATTTTTCTGGATTAAAATTGAAAAGTTTTAAACAACCTGTTACGGTGTCTGTGTGCAGCTAATCGTTATAGTTGCCACACTTTTTGGAAGTATTTATTGAACATTGATTGGAGTCTCTACAGAATAACAACATCAGAAGAGAAAGACTCCTATGTTTTGGATTTATGTCACGGTACATCACTACCATTGACTAGTCAGTGTTTTTTTCTATATCTTAAATCTTAAGTCAAGGCTCATATGAATAAAAGCAGAATGGTTGCAGAGTGGCAAGAAGAACCATTAATTCTAGCCAGACACAGATTTTGTCTTGACTAGCCATTTGGGTAGATAGTTAAGTGAGCAGTATGAACAGCAAATTATTTGCTTAGCAATTGCCAAGCCAGACCTCTAATTTATTTTCCCTGAATGCACCTTGTTAGTAAAGAATATCATGTTTTACACTGCTTAGGAACTCATAACTCTCAGTAGAACAGGTAAAATATGAACAACAGTATACATAAAATCATCCAGTTGCTCATTCTCAAACACTAAAAGAACAGCTACAAGGATAAAGGAATAAATTTTCGTTTTCTTGTGCAGTCAATGTGTATCTTCCCTGAGAGCAGATTAGGAACGCTTCGCCAACTCCCTGAAAACCTGTTTGCGTAAATCACATCTAAATGCAACATTGTGATACAATTCAGACACTGTCTTAGAACAGAAGAACTCCAAATCTCTTCAAGGCTGCAGTTTGAAGTGTGAGGATAACAGTGGGAATACAAAATCCATAATTACGGAGGGAAGAGTATAGCCACCTCAAGCAATTAGGTCTGGTTTGATTCTTGAGTCGCCTTTCATGTTGCCTTGTATTTTAGTTTTGAACATTTATTCTATAGATTCCTGGAGCTGTTTTCTATACCCTTCCTGCATCCATCCAGTATGAGCTTGCCAAACACATCCATAAAACGCGTCATACAATATGCAACCGGTGGCTGCTTTCTTGTGACAGAATTGCTGCTCCATTTCACATAGTTCATCATATTGATCTGTGCTGAACAGGCAGACAATTTAGACAACGAGTGGAAAAATGGTGAAGTCAAGATATTTGAAAGCATCTCATTGAGGACTGCAGGTACGCTTCACACCTTTTTTATTGTGTTTTGAAGCCCACCACCCAATTCAAAAGGAAAACCTATCTGCTTTAGTTAATCCGAACAAAGAGTCTAGATTTGCTGGCTTCCTGCACTAAAGTAAATGGGGATTTCTCTTTCATGTTTAGCATTTTTCTTAACATTTTTGTACCCCAAGAAACTTGTCCTCTTCCAAACAATGCCCAGGAATGTTTTGAAGGATAGTACAGGCCAGCAGGTGGTCTCAGTCAGCAGTATAGATGACACCATTCTATCATGTAAGAAGCAAGTTTAGCCTTGCAGACATGGGCCATAATCTGTCAGTTAGACTGAAGATCAGAGAACAGTTCAGGCTGATTTTATTTAAAAGTGTGAGTTTAGACAAGCTGTTTAGACAGCTAAGTGTTTAGGTAAGCACTTCACTACCTACACTCCTATTCAGATTTGGAAGATTAAAAATATGACACCATCTTTGGAATATAGCCACCAGGTTAAGTCTTCTGAAAAATTAGCACAGTGACTTAACCACTTGTGAGTATCTTTGCTCCCTTGCTGTATAGCTACTAGCCTGTTTGTGTGGAAGCATTTTACTCTATCACTTGTTATTTTATTATTTTGTTTAGGAATTGAACATAGTGCATTAATGTATGAATAGAAATCAGCATCTTAATATGTTTGTTTTTTCAGTGTAACTATTTGACAGTAAGTACCATAGAAATAACCTCCTGTTCAGTTTCTAATTTTACCTTTTGAGCTGGGACTTCCATCTAAATATTTCCTGTGTGACAACTTATCTTTACAAACATGGATTTCAATACCTAAATTTGTCTAGCGAAAGTGTGATGCTCTTGAGGGGACTCAGTAGTGGCTACTAATGGCTCTGGAACAGAGAGCTCCCTTCAGCTGTCACACAGGCTTCTCCAATTCAGAGGAGGCTGTGGGCATATCTGGGTAATTGAGGTGATATTACACTAAAAGCAAAATCACAGCAGTGCAGTATTCAATGAAGTCTGAAAAATTTTACAAACCCATTTTTTTAATTCTCAGTTGATACCAGATATAATTTTATTTTCAAAACCTGTATTTAATTGAGAATGAAGCAGAAGTTGCTTTCCTTGCTTGCATCAGTGCTCATCTACATCCTAGGAAACAATGATCTTCAAGTGTTGTCTTCCCATTCCTACCTCTAATGCAAACTGCATTAACAGCAATTCATTGCCCAAAACATATGTTGCTTACACATCCAAAAAACCTCTACACTCCTCCAAATCTAAGATTATAGTTTAAACCCTGCAAAATATTGCATCCTTGCTCAAAACATTTCATCTTAAAGTCTTGCTCTTAGAATCTGCTGTTGCCAAAATCTAATTCCTGAATCCTCCCCTAGTCCTAGGTTTAACACCATACTAAAGGAAATTGTAAACTTGTAATTGTGGCAAGAAAATCGTTCATTCCAACTAGATGGGTCACTACATCACCAGATATCTACTTAGCATTTTGATTGCAGTTGAGTTCAAACAATGCATCATTTTTATTGAACACTTGTTATATGGCGAATATATGGCAAAAGGTTGGTTCATTCCTACAGTTCATTAACAAATTCCTTAAAAAACAAACAAAAAAACACAAAAAGCCTAATCTTTACTGTTAGGGCTTAGTATGAAGAAGTCAGAGGATTCATCCATGACAAATTATAAGAAAGAATGGAAGATCAAAACTGAGGCTACCTATTACTTGAAAACTGTTGATTTGAGATCATTTGAAGATGTTGACAAGAGATTTACAGCCATGAGGGCAAACTTGCAGTCAGTTCTTCTTAGAGCCTTCAATAACTCTGTAACTCTGACATTTGATAATGGTAGCTAAAAGTTCCTGGACCACTACAGAAAATTAATGTCTATAAGAAAAGTTCACTTCTAGGAACCCCCAATTAGTGCAGATTGAAGGCATATATCTCTACAGCAAGAGACAGGCATATGTCTATGTCCACTTATAGTTCATCAGTCCTCTAATTTGTCTCTGTATTTCTGTAGTATTTAAAATTAAATATAAGAAATATGGACCTTTTTTCAAAGTATAACTTATAAAAAATAAACTTAAAAAGTTCTAGCTGAATTATGTTCTAATGCATAATGCACCTTAAGCCTTGAGCTCTTATTTGTCTTTAATTTGCTCCTCCATAATATACAGATGCTTGGTTACAGATTGCATACAATGCAGTGAATTGAATTTTTATTAGATATTACTTGAAATAGATATTATTATTTATAAATCCCTAGCTGGAAAACTTCTATGTATCTCATAGGATTTGTGGGGTTAGTTAATTTCAGATGAGCTAATTCTCCTGCAGTGATTTTTTAACACTGTACAGTTTTCTTTTAAGGTATATACACATTTTGCTTTCATTCTTCTGTGTTGTTATTCACATTACCTATTCTTTTGATTTTTTTTTTTTTTTAATGTGAGTCATTTGCTTTGAGGAATGTCCAAGTTTTGACAGAAATTTTTCTACCAGTCTTAAGGGAAATCTGACAGACAATTGGAGCATGAAAACAGGCACATTGGTGTTGTGGAGAGAAATTGTGTTACACTAATCTTACACCCACTGGGCATTTCAGAACTGTAGCTTTAATGAAATAGAAGCAACAGATCTTGGTAACATTCTCTGAAAAAGAGATGACAGTTCATAAACTTAAGTGTTTCTCGCATGAATTACATTGACCTCTTTTGTAATCCAACAGAAACCAGTTTTGATCCTAGTTTTTGTGGATGGAGAAAGATTATGGTATTTTGTTCAGGAATGTGATGGTGTTTTAAGGTGCTACTGATCTCTTCCTCCTTGTCCATAGCCATTTATTGCAACTCCTTGGCTACGGGTCAATGACAGGGAAAACTGAGTCAATAGAACAAAACAGACCATGTAAGCACACCTAATCTGCTTCAGTATATAGTGATGAAGTTTAATTTACAATTGTAAAATTCTTATGGAATTAACTAATTTTTTAATCTGTTCTGTTTTCGTTGATATCAATTTTTCTTACACATCAGCCTGGCATATAGATATAAGACAAAAGGCAGGTCAGTATGATCTAATACTGTGTTCTACAAACCCCCAGTTTGTCCTTATTGTGCTGACTCAATCATATAGCTCCTTATTTCAAAATCATTTCAGGAAGCTTTGCTCACTAAGATATTCTCTACTGCACCCAGTATAGCCTCATCCTAGGGAAGTGATGAATTATACATAATAAAAGTTCCATGTAGCAATAATTTTGTCTATATATACTGTATAGATATAATCCAAATAATTTTTGTATGTCTTTCTAAGGAGAGAATTGTTATAATATGAGTAAAAGTGGTCAGAGACCAGGCTTTTCGTCCCTGAAGAAAAGGAAGTAGTTTGAAATTTCCTTTGGTTCACATTTTCACAAAAATAACGAATATACATTATTTTAAAGCAATCAACATCTTAAAAGAAATGCAAACAAAGTTGTGATTTTGACATTTCATATCAAATTTTAATGTATGAACACCATTATAGTAAAATTTCCGGTTAAGTAATGATGTTATTCCTTAGCTGTATCCAAACAATCTGCCTCACAACCCTCTCTGGAATTAAAGTTCTGTTGCCCTTATCTGCCCTTCTCTGGTGCTGATCTTGGACCTGAACTTCAAATGTATTGGCTCAATATCCTGATGACATAGGGTTGCAAAATATTCAGGTTCTCCTAGTCCAGACAACAAATGTATATGCCTGGCCAGTCTTACGAAAAATCAAAATAAGCTAACAAATGTGAAGTCTTCACTTGGTATCTCAAGAAATATTTATGAAATGCTTTTATGAATTCTGCCACACAAGTGTCAAGTTGACTACAGCTTAGAAACTATCATACTGCTTGGTAAATTGTGAATTATTTTCCTCTCCTAATAAACAAAATATTATTTTATTATGACTATGAAAGACCCACCATGACTTTTTTTTTTTTTTTTTTTAATGGGAATATTTTCATCTTTCATGACCATTTCATTATGTGATCTAAAGCATGGGAGAGAGAAGGCACTGAGAAACATTGTTTTGGGCTGTTGAGTTTTGATACTGAATCTAGTTTTGATCTCGTCTAGCATTTTTGTTTTCAAGATTATGTTTATAAGTGCTTTGCTTGCTGTTTTGGCAACACCTGACACATATCACAAGATGTTATATCTCATGGTTTTCTCTGATGTAACAGGAACAGAAAGGATCAAAGAGTAAGTTCTCATTATTAATGGATCAAATAGATTCTTTCCCCTTCAGGGAGCTTCTTTAAGGTCCAAATATTTGTCTGTTGCCATCTTGCAGCGCACATTTATTTTATGTGCTGAACCCTTTGTGATGTATTTTCATGTAAATTAGCACAACTAGAATGATTTGACATAGGATAGAAGAAAAATTATCCCACGTCAAAGAAGTGTTAACTTCTACCTCAGATACCAGCATCTGTTCATTTCAGTCCAGGATGAAGCAGGGAAATTATAATGAAGTGATTGTATGATTTCTTTAAATGATCTTTCTGAAGTAATATTGTATGCATCATAATCTATACATTATAGTGAGTTTTAGTACCACACTCTGATATGGAATTACTCATGATTATTACTAGGAGGAGTTTGTATTAGTGCCTTATTTCAACTTTGTCAGTGAAATCTTTCTTTTGTAGCAAATTCATTGGTCTTCATGTGTTGATATTGACACTATACACGAGAAGAAGACACTTAGTAATGCATAGAATTAGATGGTCAAAAAGGCACTTACCAGACAGTCTCCCTAATTTATCATTTTAAAACCATTCTTAATGTTTAAACACATGCCTGTAAGGCAAAGCTTTAATCGCAAGGACCTCAGAAAGATCAGAGTTGTAAAATGCAATGTATCATCCAATAAAAATAAGAAGTGTAAAGTTCAGAATAAAATTATGCTTTTACACTTACACCTGAAATTCAGCCACAGAGTCTCAATTTTAATATGAATTAGGACTTCACAATTTAAATTTGTAAATCAGTGGATAATTTTACACATTAAGGGTAGAAAGCTACACAACAGAAATTATGATAAGATTAAACTGCAAGGAAATTCTATTGGAACAGATTGATACTCCTTTGCCACTTATTACCATCTTTTAAACATTTTAGATTTAAGAAGCAAATGTTTAGGTGAGTAAATCTTTCTAAATGCTATGACAAAGTTGTACTCCACTGTCTTATGAAGTGCTTTGGGAGAGTACAAGTAAAATAAAATCTAGCACCTTTGAACTAATGCTACCTTTTGTACAAACCTTAATTTAATTTTGTTAACACTAATCCATGACACTGAAAAACAGTTTGAGAGTGGCTACAAGGACAAATTAATCTTTTAGTGGATGGACTTAAGTTTTTGTTCCAATTGAAATGTCTCTTCAGAAATGTAAGAGTTGGTATACACAGGACTTTAAATATTTTAATTTTCTTTTATTTTAGAAATTGGTATAAGGAAAAATAACTTATACAGAACTTATTGTCTACAGAGTTAAATACACATTTTAAATAAAAAATTATCTGAATTTTGGAGTTTCTACAGTCTATGAAGGCAATCTGCTCTAATGCTTGATTGTCTTTATAGCAACAAGGGTTTTTTTCCCTTATATGCAGCCTGGACCACTCTTGTTTCAACTTGAACCAGATCACATGTACCCTCTCCTCCTGCACCACTGTGAGGAGTTTATATCCATCTCTTTGATGACCCCTCAAAGAGGCTGGGGAGCTGTTAGGCCCCCAAAGCCATCCCTCTTCCAGGCTGACTCAGTTCAGCTTCCTTAGCTGGGAAGTGCAACTGTCAGTACAGCCTGGGAGCTGTTGGACACCTTTGCTTCTAGCACAAACATGGGCTCATGTCCACCCAGCTGCCCGCTACCACCTCAGGGCCTTTCCCAGAAAGCCGCTCCCCAGTTCCTCCTCTGGTGCAGAGGCCCTGCTTTCCCAGGCACAGCACTTTGGTTTTGACTTTTAAATAATTTAATAAAACTGTTTTATTCCTCCCCCCCTTTTTTATTTTTAAAATTTGAAATGTAGAGTCATGGCATATCCTGAGTTGGAAGGAACTCACAAGTATCATTGAAGTCCAACTTCTGGCCCTTCACAGGACAACCCCAAGAATCACAACATGTCCCTGAAAGTATTATCCTTGAACTCTGTGTGTCTTGGTACTGTGTCCAGTTCTCTGGGGACCCCATTCCAGTGCCAAGCCAACTGGGTGAAGGACCTTTTCTTAATATCCAGTCTAAATTTGCCCTGATAGAATTTCATGTCTTTCACTCATGTTCTATCACGGATTGCCAGAGAGAAGAGATCAGTGCCTGTCCTGTGTTTCCCCTCACTATGAAGTTGTAACTGCAATGAGGTCTCCCCTCAGTCTCCTCTCTCCAGACTGAACAGACCAAGTGACCTCAGCTGCTGCTGACATGGCTCCCCTCCAGACCCTTCACCATCTTTGTTGCCCTCCTTTGGGCACTCTCTAACAGTTTAATGTCTTCCTTATATTGTGGCACCCAAAGCTGCCCCCAGCACTCAAGGTGAGGCCACCCCAGTGCAGAGCAGAGCAGGACAATCCCCTCCCTTGCCCGGCTGGCGATGCTGTGCCTGATGCACCCCAGGACATGCTACGCCCTCCTGGCTGCCAGGGCACTGCTGACTCATGTTCAACTTTCCACTGACCTGGACCCCCAGGTCCCTTTCTGGGCACTGCTTTCCAACCTCTCATTCCCCAGTCTGTTTGTACATCCAGGGTTGCTCCCTCCCAGGAGGAAATGTGGCACCTGTCTTTGTTAAACTTTATATGGTTGACACAGAGTAAACATCTTACAGTTGCTGATCTCCCAGCCCTTGAATATGGCAAGCATAAGTGAAGATCATCCAGCTTCTTCAGATACTAAGCCTTCATATTTTTTTCTCTTTGAATTTTTTCTCATAGGTCTAACAAAAGGCACAACTCAGATGAAGAAGTTTTCAGACATTACTTGTTAGAAAACATTGTGGGGAGCTAGGAGGATAGAAGGAAACCTTTGGTATACTCCCTGTATTAAGAGTTTGTGTTAATCCATTTTTAAGTGGGAGATTTCAAGCTATTTTCTAGTGCAGCCAAATTAATCTTTATAAACAAATTGGAGTCCTCACATTTAAATTTTGAGTAATTAACAAGAATTTTGTATTATTTCTATTTTCTTAAAGATAATTGCTAAAAATTATTTTTTCCCCCAATTTTAGAATAGAGGAAGAAATAGGAAATCATCTGGGTTTTTTTCCTATTAAAATTATAGGGTTCATTTTATTTTATTTCAGAGGAAAATAATTCTTTGGTTAGACCAGTTTCCAAAATTACTGATTTTAAAATACAAATTTCATTTGTTTTGAAATGGAACTCTGTGTTTCATTTGATAACAAAGGGTAACTTTGCATACCAAATTCTTTGAGATTAAATAGATTATGTTTGTTAAACTGGATTTTACACTAATAGAATCCACTGATTACAGACAGCTAGTAATTATTATTTATGTTGCTCAAAAGTAGCTCTGAAAACCAAGGCCAATTGTATTCTCTTTTTCTTGCTCTTAAGAGGTATGTATTTTGTTGAAAAATCAGGTCTATATCCATCTCAGAGAGATTCTTAAGGCTGTGCTAGATGAAACAATTATTACTGCTACAGCAAACAGTTAAAAGAAATTGTGTGTAAGTAGATGTGCTAATATGCAGCTTTATGGGGGTTTATTATAACAGTATTATCAACCTTATATTCCAAGCACTTTAATTCCCTCAGCATAAACGGAATATTGAAAACATTCATTACATTATCAACTGACCAGCAGGGAAGTTATAATGAAGTGATTGTATGATTTCTTTAATTGATCCTCTTGAAACAATATTGTGTGCATCATAATTTATACATTGTAGCGAGTTTTAGTACCACACTCTGATATGGAATTACTCATGATTATTACTAAGAGGGGTTTGTATTAGTGCCTTATTTTAACTTTGTCAGTGAAATCTTTCTTTTGTAGCAATGTAATCAACGGAAGACATAAACTTCTATGCCTCATTTAAATGACTTTTTTCTCCTACAATTCAGCCTCCTGCCTAAAGGAGGCAAATATGTTAACAATGCTCCCCACCCTCCCAGAAAAGAAAAAAAAAAACAAAAAAAACAAACAAACAAACCAGAAAAAAACTTCTTCATAGAATCATATTTGGTTGGAAGGGACCTTAAAGATCATCTGTGTGGGGACACTCATGGGCCTGTATAACAACCACTGGATCAGGTTGCTCAGGGCTGCATCCAATCTGCCCTGGAAAACCTCCAGGGATGGGGCTTTTCTGGACAACTTGTTCCAGTGCCTTCCTGTTGGCTCAGTAAAGAATTCCTTCCTAACATCTGTTCTAAAGGTTGTTGTTCTTCTATTGTACATTTTCACATGGTAGCCAGTCAGCTACAGCATGGTGGGTGTGTCCCTTCTGTTTATTTCCAGGTTAGCACTTCTGATATTTTGTGAGCTATAAAGCTGTCTTTCCACTGACTTGTTTTCTAACACCTATTTTATTCTTTTGGAGCAGCCCCATGCTGATGTTGTGGGATTGTGTCTTTCTCAGGATCAATCCTAAAGTCTGCTAACATGCAATAGCAGCATTAATCCTACTTGGTTGTTCTGCATTCTCTTTCTCTTACTAAGGAGGCAACTCAATTACTGGGAAGCTACAAGCTCAAGTTACTGAGTCAGGAAATAGTATTTTCTGAAAGATGCATCATCCCTTTTGAATTACAGTAGGATTTCAGAAAAGGGTACAAAATATCTTGACATCTATAAAAGATTAGCAGCAAAAATTCCTAAACCATACTCTAACTCAGTCTTTCTCAAAGAGTTTAAAAGATTTAATGGTCTCCTTTGCTCTTCAAATGACAGTCTATCTAAGCACAGTCAGCTTTCACACTGTAACAAAGTATTTCATAGTATAACAAACTTCAAGAAACAGTTACTTCACTACAATTACTTTGCAGCATTTTTCCATCTGTGCTTAATAAGCACTAGCTAATGAATGAAATTATAAGAAGATTAAGCTGATTTCTACATATTAATATGTATTTTAAAATTAAGTTTTCAGTGCAGGCTTGTGAGACCCTGTATAGATGTGGTTTATGTTGTCTTTAAGGATTTTGGAACAATATTCTTTATATTGCAAATGCAGCTGTAGTATAGTGAATGTCTACGCTCTGCCAAATGGGACTACTGGAAGTCTAATGCAGAGGCTGGATAGTATTTTTGATATGCAGTAGATCATAGTGCACCTTGTTAACATTCAAAGGAATTGTTTCAGTGGATTCCCAAAAGTCATAAACTTAAAAGTTAAAGAAATCATCTCTTCATCCCTCTTTTATTTTTTTTAATTACAAATGAAAGTTGTTATTTTTCTGGGACAGAAAAGAGAGATGGCTTTCAAGGCATTGGAGAGAATGCTTGAGGGGGATATAGATGTTACAAGAGTATGGATTCTGTACTCCTTGCTCAGACTAAAAAGTTCTCTAAGCTTTGTTAAAACAAAACAAACAGACAAAAAAGAGTTTTTGAGAAAAGATAAAAATAGGAAAATATCTATTATGAAATACTGATTTTCACTCTGAGCTGTGGTTGTTAGAATTTCAGGAAAAACAATTAGGCTATATGCTAACTTCTTACTATACAGCTGTACTAGTTTGAAAACAAACCAGTGGGAGGTACCAAGTCAGAATAACAATTTAATGGGGAAATTAAAGAAAAAGAAAAAAAAAACGAAAAGAAAACACTTTCAAACTGAGACAGTCAAGACACAACCTGGGTCCTTGTTAGGCAGGGTGGTGGTAGCAGTCTGGTAGAATGGTGGCTGCAGTCCTCTGAAGCGGTGATCCTATAGAAAAAAAGGGTCTGCTCTTCCTCAGAAAGTCCAGTGGTGGCTGTGTAGCTCCTGTCCTCTGGAAATCCAGTGGAAAAGCATTGTTGCTGGTGTTCAGAATGTCAGATTATATCCCGGATGGAATGCTTGGTTCCTCCCTCTTGGTGGAGCATCTCACAATGGGGTAATGAGTCATGAGGCCAAGTGTTGATGAGGCTCATTAACAAAGATAGTCCAGAGGGAGTTATCTCTGAGTCAGGCGGCAGGACAATGATGGGCCATTAACAGCAAGATAGTCTGGGGGGAGGAGGCAAGGAAACCAGGCCCCACCTGGTTTCAACAGCTCATGAGGATGGCAATAGAATACACTGCAACCTAGGACAACAGCCCTTTTAATGACACATGATAAAGTACATGTTGTTGACCTTAAAAATTCTGCTTCCTTGTTTCTACATTTACTTCTGTCAATGTGCATATACAGGCTTTGAAATCTTTCTTCTTTGAGGATTCCATCATGTTTAATCTCAGGAATAATAACAGCTGCACCTAAAAATAAAAGTAATACCATAAAGGTCAAAAATTGGCAAGAAAAGCTGTAGAGAACATTGAAACAACAACAACAAAAATATATTTACGGAGAGCACTGCACCACAATTGTGAACAGGAAGACAGCAGCGTCTTTTAAAAATGTATAGCATTGTGAAAATTCTTGTTTTGATATTTCATTGAATATAGAAACAAAATAAATTAATTTTTTAAAAGTGTAGAAGACATTTGCATTTGCAGTGATAATTACTACTCTTCTATAGAGAGGATTCAGTCTGAATCTCTTGGGCTTTAGGATAACCAAAAAAGTGTTTCCCTGTTTGGACAGATTACACAGAATTCTCACGTTGTAGAAACATTTCTTACCTTCCTGGGCAATATGAGGGATTAGTCTGATACAGAATACTGGACGAAGCAGATTAATGATACAGTACAGTGTAGCTGTCTGCCTAATATATACACAGCTGGACTATTTGATCTTACACTCACTCTACAGCACTGCATAAATCATGTACAACTCACTGTTAATGAAGACTCACTAAAGGAATCAGACTCCGATAGTCCAATGATCTTAAGGAAAGAAGATTTAAGGGTCAGTGATTACCACCAGTGTTAACAATTGCCATTATTTGCTTTCTTTAAGACACAGCTGCATTCCATCTTCAAAAGCCCACCTTTTAAAAATAAAACCTGAACTTTATAAAATTTATTAAACAGTTATCCAATATCAACAAATTGGAATTGCCATTAATCTATTTAAAACAGAGCTCAAGATATCTTTCATGTTAATATAAGAATTTTTGATTTTTTTTTTTTAAACAGAAATACTGCTGCTTTTATATAATCACAGAGGGTATCACTTCAGAACTCAGAAATCTCAGTCTCAAATAAAACTGCAATGTTCAGTCATTTTGTTCTGATAATGTGACCTACTTGCAAAGCATTGTTCTATAGTGAAACTTTGAAAAAATATCTGACTACTAGAATTATACAGAATAACCTTTTTATTTGTTTATATATATTTAAAATGGCTCAAGTTAATGACTGCTGATTTGTTCTGTGCTGAGAAACTGCTGTTCCTATTTCATCTTGTAATTGTTACAGATTTTTTTTTAATCTAACACACAACTCCCTGGATAATTTCCCTAAAAATAATAGGAAAAATCTCATCAGGGATAAAAGCAAAAAGCACAGTTTCACTGAAGTAAGAAGACTGCTTAGTTTCCTAATCACTGACAGTAGCATACACTACTCTCAACTGATAATGAAGCTGTTAGGAGCATCTTCCTATTTAAAACAATGAAATTTTATTCTGTACTCTTTTACTATTCACCTTCAAATCTCTCTTTATCTCATTGAATTAGAATAAGTAGCCAGCTCAGTGGTAGCCACTTCTGTAACAAAACACGGAGTATAAGACAAGTACTGTAGACTTGCAAATCAAGAAGCTTATATGGAAAGAATATAGACTATATTTCATGAATATAATGTTTTTTAAGTAGTTGACTTCCTCCATAAATATGTACCCCATAATAATATCTGAATTTTACAGGGTAAGGCAGTTGTTAATTTTAAAGTTATGTATTTTCATTTGCTGTAGCTCTAATACAGAATACATAATAGTATCAGATTTGGGAAAAATTAAATGTAGCTTTCACTTTATCTTCTGCATTTTCTTCACCTACTCTGTATTTCTCACAGTAGCATAAATCTACATTTCTCTTTTTTCCTCTCTTTTTTACCTTTATCCTTATTTTATTAGCTTGAAAGTTGGAAGCTAAAGGATAACAAAATCTGACATAATGCAAATTATTCCCATTTTGTCTAGTAATATTTATTTTTCTTCCTTCTTAGTCCACTCAGTTTATTCCCAGGGACAATGAGGTAGGAATAGGAAACTATCTTATCTGAATTTACTTGGTGGTCTCCAGAGAACATTTCCCTCCAGAATCAGAGAAAAATTAAATCGAAGGACTGCACAGATCACCAAGAGGGCATCGCCCTTCTCTTGCTCAGGCCATATCAACAAAAGCAGTAGTCTTGAAGAAAATTCATCCAACCACATCGTTCAAGGTGGAGTAGGAGAGGTAGAGGTTGCTGGGTTGGTCCATACAGTCTAGGTTGGAGAGGGAAGGTAGGAACCAAGCACTTATGCCCAAGGTAAAAATGGTATTTATGGCCAGGGCAGAACTTGAAGGTCTGTGACACTTCCCCCCCCAGACCCTCCCCCTCCCACCATAAGAAACTGTTAAACATAGTTACCTACCTACACAGGATTAGCAGCTCCTGAACCATAGTTCTCAAAATCACTGTTAAGCTGAGAAATCTCTCCTAATAGTTTGTTTAGTTGTATTCTATCTGAAAAATCGAAAAAAGAAATCATTCTATCTGAAAACTAATTTTAAGAAGTCATTTCCCTTAACCGTGTGTAAATTAGAGAAACCTACTTCATGTTACCTCATTTCAAACCAAACTATTCTTTGGCTGACTTTTACTATATATTTTCGATTCTTTAAATGTAGAACACTCTGCTTACAGAATATCTAATTTGATACTTTAGCAGTTTTGGACCATATTCCTGATTTGAGGAATTACAGTGGACTTCTCTTTCAGTATGGATTGAATGCAGTTCTGTAATGAAAGTACTGATTTTTCAGTTGTCTGTAGTAATTTCTATACTGTTACTAGATTTTTTTTTTCTTCTCCTTTTTAGGTTTGCAATAAGGCATAGCAAAAGTGTAAGTAAAAATTATAAGCTCTTTTGCTTTCATATAAATTTTAAGTTCTAAAAGAGAAATCAGGAACATGTACCAATATGTGCTAGATCTTCACAATCTCAATTATGTTACTTTAAGAAAGAGAGCCTAGGTTCACTTTGTGACAGATTTCAATATATCAGTTTATCAAATCTCTAATTTTAAGCAACTTCAATTATACTATCCAATAATTTTTGTCAAAAAGATTGGTTGTGATTTTTTTTAATTGCTTCCTTTAGTAAAAATAAATACTGATAAAATTTTCTGTACTTCATACTCCTATTTTTCTATATTAGTCCTTCAAATATATTTAGCAGAAATATGTTGTGTGGGATTCATCGCACCAGCTATTGTCTTCTACATCTTAAAGGACCACTTTACTTTTGCTTTACACTTAGAGATTTATCTTATTAGGAAAAACTTAAGTCCTTAATGATTAATTGAACAATGAAAATGTCTATTATTTCTGAATCCCACATATTACAGACCTGCTTTCAAAAATATGGTGACTACATGTTATGATTTACACTTCTCAGAATAGAAATCTTAATCTTGGTCTCCAGATTGTTATATAAAAACACTGCTATTCCTCTCTCCTGTAATTCCGACGATATATCTCTAGATATATCTATCATCAGCCCTGATATCCTGCTTTCACAAACTTATCAATTTCATCTGAATCCTCACAAAAATTTGTGCAGAGATCTTCCCCACTGAGTTTGTTGGAGGCATAGAATTGTATGTACAGACAAAGTATTTACAGATCACAGTACAGGAATCTCAAAAGCAGCACAGCAATCAAAGAAAAAGATTAAGACCGGGAAAATTACAAAACAAGTACATGCAAGATAGACTGTGAAAGAATGGAATTCTCCTTATAATACTTACACATCAGTTACTGCAATGGTTTCCAGTTGATCAGAAACAATGATATGTCATTACATACACGGACTGTGAAAGAGGAGAGAAAAGAAATTGCAGAGACTGCTTTCCCATATGAGAATTGTAAGGAAAAATCTATTGAATTTGGTAAGTGGAGCATACTAGTAACTATAGTACTAATACTAGATACCTTCCAAGCTTGTGTGTCATCATTTCTACCTCTTTCTATTGGTATTAGATTGCCTGTTAAGAAAAGGCTAAGAATTAACCATTTTATGTAAGAACTCTTTGAGAAGAGTATGTAATTTCTTATATAAGAAAGCTTTGAGATTAAGAAAAATTTTTTGTGTAATCCTTTCAAAGTAAGACTTTCCTAAAAATTATTTCTTGTAGTATCCCTGGAATTAAGTATAATTAAACTTGAAATATCCAAACCTCTCACTAGTTAAGGCATTAATCATCAAGAAAGCTGTAAAAAAAATGAGGCTGAAACTTCTGAAAGGACATTAGCCCCTTAGCTACTATTTCCCTGTAACAGTATATTAATTATTTACATATTTTCAGATACTTTGATAATCAGATTCCACAGTTTACTACTGTAAAACTGTTTATTTAATCTGAAGTTATTTCCCATCATTACAGTCACATTCTACCTGGGGAATCAGATCCTTTATTTTAGAAAGTGTGGTTCCTGTTAACTGAGATGACAATACCTTCATAAGTCATTTTATTTGAAAAATTCTTAGACAGATCTAAAGGAGTTCAAATACAAAACCCCTAGCAATGCATAAAGGAGTTCAAAATGTAGTCTCTGGCAATGCATTAAGTTCTTAGAGTTTTGTTCTATTATTGGTTTTTTATATAGTTTTGAAGGTATCTTTATTCCTTATCTGTAGTTGAATTATCTTCCCATGATTCCAAGAATAGTTGGGGTTATAAGGGACACCTGAAGAGTTATCTTGTCCAATCTTCTTCATGGCATAGAAAAATTTTCTCTGTTGTTGAATGCCATGCTTTTTGGAGACTCAATGAATCCAATCCAACTGACTGGTTGCTTTGCAAATTGAATATGTTTGATTAATATGGCTAAGAAAAACACAGAAGAAAAAAGACTAAAATGTGGAAATGCAATTTAATATGAAACTCCACTATATTAGACAAGCACCTTCATAAATATAGAATCATAGAATATCTATGTCATTAATGAAGATATTAAATAACACTGGTCCTGTGGGACTCCTGAGGGACACCACTTGTCAATGGTGTCCATTGGGACAATGAGCCATTGACCACTACCCTCTGGATGTGACCATTCAACTAATTGCTAACCCACCAAACAATCCACCCATAAAATCCTTTTTCCTCCAATTTTGAGAGAAGGATGTTGTGGGGAACCTTGTCAAAGGCCTCACAGAAGTCCTGATAAATGGCATCTGTAGCCCATCACTTGTCCACTTGATATAGTCATTCTATTGTAGTAGGACATTAGGTTATTGAGACAGAGCTAGCCCTTGGTGAAGCTGTGCTGCCTGTCCCAGATCACTTCCCTGTCTTCCATGTGTCTTAGCACAGCTTCTAGGAGAATCTGTTCCTTGACCTTCCCAGGCACAGAGGTGAGTCTGACAGGTTGCTAGTTCCCAGGGTTCTCCTTTCTTCTCTCTTATAGATGACATAATTTTAATCATCCAGTTATTGGGAACTTCACCTGAATGCCTTGACTTTTCAAAGCATGGAGAATGGCTTGTCAAATACATCAGAGGGGTATGTTTTCTTTGACCTTCCTCTTCTGGCTGACATACCTACAGAAGCCCTTGTTACTCACTGCATCCCTTGCCAAGTTTAGCTCCAGCTTCTCCTTAGTCTTCCTTCCTTGAGAACACCTTGGGAACTACAGAGAAGTAAGGCTCACCTCTGTCTGGGAAGATCATGGAGCAGATCCTCATAGAAGATATACTAAGACACATAAAAGACAAGGAGGTGCTCCGAGGCAGTCAGCACTGCTCTGCTAAGGGCAAGTTGTTTCTGACCAAACTGGTGGCCTTCCATGATGGAGTGACTGCAACCGTTGCCAAGGTAAGACTGATGTCACCTAACTCAATTTCTGTAAGGCCCTCAACATGGTCCCACATTACATCCTTATCTCCAAATTGGAGAGATATGAATTTGAACTGTGGGCTAGCTGCTCAAGAAGCAATTGGCTGGCTGGATGCAGCCAGAGAGTGGTGGTCAGTGACTCTACGTCCAGGTGGAGACTGGTAAAAAGTGGTGTCCCTCAGGGCTTTGTCTTTATCAATGACATAGAGAGGCCAAGTGCCACCTCAGTAAGTTTGCAGGTAGCATGGAGCTGAGTGGTGCAGTTGACACAATAGAAGGAAGGGATGAAATTGAGAGCTCCAGAGAAACCTGGAGAAGTTTGAGATGTGGGCCTACAAGAATGACTGTGTTTTTCAGGTTTTTTGTTTTTCCTTGTTTGACTGTCTGTTTTTCTTTAAGCCACATGCCAATTTTAATAAATAAATGATGAAAAAGTAAACATATTATACAAATGATGCTTTGGCTAATCATAGGCTTAAGTGCCATTTTTTACATCTTTTAACTTTAAGTTATTTAAATTCTAATGCCAGCTGCAGTTGTCATCATTAGATTGAATTTTGAAATGTCACTACCTCCACAGTCAATTTTCACTACCTTTACTCTATAGATCAATTCACAAGGAGCACAGAGGGTAGCAGAAGAAAAACCCTAGTTTGCTTCAAAAGAAGCCAATTAACGAATCTCATTTAGTGTTAATTGCAACAGCAGTACTCATCATAGTTTAATCAACACCTTGCTAAAGTAAGCTAAAAGAGAGAAAAAGACAGACATTGATTTCGTGCACAGCCAGAACTGTATTGACACATTTCAAACACTGAATATCTCACATTCCCAGCAGACTGGAGTAGTTACTGTCCATACAAATTGTTCTACAAAACTCAGAGGCTTTAGACTTAAGAAAATAAAGACACTTTTGATACATATTCTCTCAAGACACTAAGGAACAAAACTGTATCTTGTATTGAATTCCTTCCAATGGCACATTTTTAGAACCTATTCCACTGTCTTAGCTATAAATCTTGACCTCATGTACAGGTTCATTCTATCTCTCAAAGTAAAGTCAGGTAGTCACATATTTCTGCACGTTAATATTGGCCTCTACAATCTGTAAACATGAAAAAAGCTAAGCAAAAAGTTCATTATATATGAGTGCATCCCTGTTTAAAAAATGTTATTAATTTGCAAGTGTGGCTACCATTCAGACTAAAAAAGCTGCAGTTGACAAGACATCTGAGCTCCTCCAAGGCAGAAATTTTCCCATTTCACAAATGCATCAGTCACTTTACCGTGATTCTATGAAGCTCTGAAACTCTGCTTTGTGTGTTTGGGCTTCAAACTGTAAGACAACTTTATTATTTTTGTTTCCTTAAAGGTTGGAAATAGACATTGATGGTAAAATGCATATATGACAACAATGACATGTATTAATAATCTGTAATAAAAGCTGATACAACTTTTCCACCTGTTAAAATGCCTTCCTTCGGAACAGCAACGTGATGTTTTTGAAATAATACCTGCATTAATTATCTCCCCTTTCTCTTGTGGTAGCCATAGCTGCATCCCAAGAACCTCAGTACCACAAACTGCACACAGTACCAGGGCAAACTGCCCTTCTGATCATCACGTATCCACTTCTAGGTGGAACATCACCTAGAATATAGTGAAAATCTAGAGAATAAAAATGTGAAAGATTTTTTTTTTTTTGTGAAGCGGTACTAAATTCTAATTTGAACCTGTCCAAAAGAAAAAAAAAGCAGCATTTGGCCAGTTACCTGCTTTTCCTTGCCAATGTGAAATCTTTGACGAGATCTGTGTTTGAACAGATCTGTGGAGCTTACTCCTATAATTGCCTCTAGAAAATTTATGCAAACCCGAATTTCAGAGACTTAGCAATAGTTTATGCTGATCAGCAGAATTATTTCCTGACATTGTGAAAAGTAACATGGCATGTCAGCACTTTTAAAGAAATGCTGAAGACCATTTTTTGTTTATCAAACTGCATAATTAACAATTTGTGTCCATTGGTGCATCACTGTGAAGGAAAACTCAAATTAGATGGACATGCTACTGTGAATTGATATAAAAAGACTGCAGTGAAAGTGTTTGTGGATTATTTTAATAGAGGTAGTCTAGAATAGGGATACAGGTAATTTAGAAAATATTAACATAGTGTGGTGCTGAAGTATTTTCTGATTATCTGATATGTAATACTACCTTGTTCATAAATTTCATCACAACAAAAGCATTACCTTGAAGGAATTTTCCAACAGATCAGTCAATATTTGAAAGATGAAACTGATACCTTTATTTTAATACTACTCGGTCAAGTCATGTTTTATAGTAGGCCATCCAGTAATATGAAAAACTAGCAACGTGTTCATCTTGTAGCCCAAAGGGAAAATAATGCTAATAGATATTGCAGAGATTCAAAAAGAGAAGCCAATGAAGCTTGAGGCTCCTAATTGAAATTTGGAAATAACTTGGATCAATTTATATATTTTTTCTTAGAACACAACTTGTAGAAGCGCAGACAATTGCATTCATCAAGAACTTGAGCTCTAATGATGCTTATACCAACATAATTTTAGTCTAAGTCTTTTGCTGCATTCAAGATGATTTGTTACTGTTTAAATCAGTAAATAAATTCCATGGGGCAAGGGAAATCCAAGCAACTACTACCTTCGTGGTCTCTGTGATGCTTATCTTGAAATGAATTTTGTATCTCATGGATCATTGTCCAGTTCTTCTGGTTCCTGTGATACTTTTTGGGATCCCCTATAGGTCTTTTCCTTCTTGTCCCCATGCACATATTCTTCTGAAGCTGGAATTTTGTTCTAGTTTCCATTTTTGCAGGAAAGTTTGCCTGTGTCTTGCAGCCCCATGCTAAGCCCAAAGTCTGGTCCAGTAACCCTATCATCATTTTGAGCTGGCCTTGGGTAAATGGGCTTCTCAGTTTGGCTGTCAGGGTTTGGCTCTACTGGCTCTGCTTTGCACATTGACAGGATTTATACTGAGGACCCCCTGTTGGGCCTCTCTAGGGAGTACCTTTGCTTTTCAGAACCTGAAGCCAACAAAATTTGAATACTCGAAACACTCCTTAGTGTTGGCCTTTTCCTTTATCTCTCTGCCACCGCTACCTACTGGGTGTTGGGTTGTTTGCTTTGCTCTTGGGGCTTTTTTCAGCTATGAGCTATACATAAAATCTTATGTACAACTAAGGGTGAGTGTATAACTGAACAAAAGCCATCAATTTAACAATTTTGTAAAACTACTTCACTAGAAAATAATTTGACAGCATTTGATGGCAATTTATAAGGTTGACTGAAAAGGTATTACTAAGAACCCAATGAAGTGGCAAATTACTCGTAAACGTGAAAAAAGAGAAAAATAATAGTCCATCTATGTTATCAATATTTTTTCAGTTGAAGGTAGTGTGATACCATACGAAAATAGAAGAGTCCTGATGATCCTTAATCTATGAAAAATGTATGCACTTGAGTTCAATGTATCATAGTATATTGTATCTGTTATAGCACTAATCAAAGGACCAGCTTCTACTCTCACTGTGCTCTACATGTTGAGTAATCACTGAAAATTACCATTCTGCTCTCAGTAGGAATTTAGATAAACATTCAGATTCAAAGGTATTTAGAAATACTAAAATATTCTTGTGTTTGTCCTAAGTAACCCCATGAAGATGCAGGCACAGGCATAATTTATGACACGCTTATAATTCAGTATCTAGACCAAAGCTGACAACTGTTCTGAAGCAGAGGGTGTTACTATTCCTCTGTGGTGTTCTACCAATTTTATTTTTTCCCGAAAAATTAGTAACACTGAGCTTCATGATATGCTGAAAACTACATAAGGTTATTACCACGGTTACAACCACAGTTGTAGAAATTCAGGACTTTTACCCAACAAGGGTCTGTTATACCTAAAAGAGAAGTTATCTGGAATTTTGAGGCTTTTGTTTAAAAGTCTACTGTAAATAACATGTGTACTAAAACTCTTAAGCAAATTCTTTAATTTCTGAATTTAGACCACATTGTTTCACTTCAAAATGTTGATGTCTCCTGTAGGCTTCAAGAACTGAGCTTCAAGTAACCCAAATACAATTTTTTTTAGTATATTAGAAGTTATGTTACATAGTATATAAAGAGTGGGGAAACTTTGGCACCATTCCTCCAATAAGAAATTTAGATTTTTTTTTTTTATCAACTGAAGGAAATAGGTAATTTTAGGATATGTCACCTCATCCTCAGTTAGAAATCAAGTTCATCAGGTCTGACGATCTACACCTCAAAATGTCAGTTTCCTCCATTGACTATAAAGACATTTAAGATGAGAATAGAGAATACAGACAACTAAATCCAATTTCTATCATGAAGTAAAACAACCTCTATGAAAGTGTACTGCTTAAGGCACGTGCTGAATATACTGACTGAGTTATGGAGACAAAATATTTGTAAGTGCTATTTTTTATTAACATAAAGTTAGACAAACTGTTTTTGTGTCCCACTTGTTTGGCAGTAGGTCAGTAGGGGATAGTGATTCAATTCACTTTGCACCTTACGATCTTATCCATTTGTTCCTACTCACTGGGTGATAGGCTAGTCAACTTATTCAGGAGCTAAGCTTACTTTAGGCAAAAAAGAAAAACAGTTTAAGAAATATGATGCTGTAGTTTATGTGGTAGGACATTCTTTTAGCAGGCAGATGCTTAGCCAAATGTTCTAATAAATTTTTACTATTAAAGAGTCAGCACTGTTGTGCTTTGTTTGGCTGGTCTGCAAAAGTAGAACTAGACAGTGCCAAAAGCCAGGTGTGAAAACTAGACATTTAAAAAATAAATATTTATTTTTTTATGAAGGCACATACATATGTGAAAAAGTCATCCAACTCTGTTGGACTTAGGCTATTCTAAACCTATCCTAAACAAGTATTTAGAAAGACTTTAAGATAATATCAAATATTCTTAGGGACTACAGAAATAATCAAGTAATACATAAGATAACCAAATTTTAGAATTGGCACCAAAAATTGCTCCCATATCTGATTCTTGGCACTAGTCAGATGAACATAGTAGGAGTACATTGTTGACACTACCTGCTATGTAACCCAAAAACATAATTAAGAAAGTGAAGATTTAAGCTAGAGGACTGCATTTGAAGAGTGATGGTGACTTTCTCAGGTTTTTGGACTGACAGGTCAGATATTCAGGTACATTCTCTTTCAATTTTTATGAACAGAAGCCCAAGCAGATTATTCAAAGGTAGACAGTTTCAGATAGACTGGAGGAAAAAGTAAGGAATCTAAGAAAAATTGATCTTCAAACACAAAGAAAATAATTCCCCTTTATTTATATCATTTATTTAAATAGGCAATTGCAAGAATATGGGAATACTGATAAAAATTATGGAGAATATGTGAAATAGATTATTACCTTTGAAGTAAAATGGTGCTTGGGAGAAGCAAACCACTCTGACTTGCTAGGAAATATCTTTAAGTGAATGTGCAGACTGTGCACCCAGCAGATCTACTTTCCCTTTTAACAGAATTTTAAAAATGCTAAAGGACTGCTAAAATAGCTTTTCAATCCATCTTTATGATGGTAGGGAACAGAATTCATAGACAGTAGAGTTCTCAGAAATCCAAACCAGCCAGTTTCTGAGATGTGGTACATATATATGGACTAACATGGTCTGCCTGCAAAGCAATCTAGTTAAACTAAACTGCAGATGGGTTTGTACAGCCAATAGGTTTCACTTTTTCCTAGAAACAGTTGACATGAATGTGGATCATGGTTAGTTACTCTACATTTTCAAACTGAGCATATCAAAGCTCAGACAGGGAGGCAGATAACCCATAATCCTTCCTTTTATGACTCCATCACAGAAAGATATGAGTATGATATCGCCTGAAATGAATACCTTAGTTACTGAGGCACTCTGCAAGTTAGAGTTCTGTGACCATTTACTCTCCAAATGAGAACATAAAACTCAAGCTTTCAAAACCTACAGCAAGTGGGTTGTTTATAAGACTACTGCATAAAGATTTTCTATAGGGCCATAACAGCAAGCAGGTGATGTTATTTATGATCAGAGTTATTAAGTCTTGAAATATTTTAGGCAGTGCTGTCTGATGTTGGGATACAATGTGAGAAGCAAGCCTATTTATCTAGGATATCTTATTACATCTGTGTTTGATGGAAAATTTGGGAGTTGGCACAAATACAGATCAGTGAGTGAAAGAAAGTGAGTGGTCTGGATTTTTGTCTGAAAAAAAAGGTTTTTTTAGGAGGGATTTTTGCAGAATGCATCTGACCTTTTTTTAAGAAAATTTTAGTAGAAAAAAAAAGGATTGTAGAGAGTTGCCAATGCCATAACACTGTTTTAGGTTCCCAGGATTACAAGTATAAAGCCTATTGACTGAAAGTACATGCTGCATTGTTACTAGGGAGTTTAACACTTTTCAGTAGTATTGACCCTGTCATATAATTAAAATTTTAAATGTCAGTGTGATTGCAGTTGCATGTCTGATCATATTCACCAAAGGTGCCAGACTTCAGGCTTATGAGATACCTTAAGTAACAGTGGACATGGAAAGTCACACACATACAAGAAGTACTTTAAGAAAATCACTGGCATTAAAACGCTTGTTTATAAAAAAAATAATTTCATCAACATATTATTCAGAGTTAAAGTGAGAACATACAGAAGCTGTGGAAGACAAAAAAAAAAGTATGATAATTTTTTACATATATTGGTCCCTGTGCACTGCGGCAGGATTGGAAGTGGAGTCAGGGAAGAGCAGAGCTTCTAAATGTACATGCTATCTTAATCTAATTGCTGCTATGACAATAATCCCTCTACTGCAAAAGTGGCATCTGTCTGTCCCTTATTGTTATGTGCCATACATCCCTCCTACTCTAGTTCTTACATTTTGTCAGCTTTTGCTTTGAAATCGAGTTTGGTGTTACGCAAGCTACATGAATTTCTGCTTTTCTTAACTCTTCATTTTGTACTTAGACCTGAAAAACTTTTAGTTTAAGCAGGTGAAGAAAAGGTTCAGGATCCTTGATGCTGGCAAGATTTAGAAGTAAATAGCACAGGTTCAAAGACAGGCAATGAGTAGCATGGAAAAGTTTCATGAAATTTATTCCAAGAGAATCAAATCCTGGTAGGTATCCATACGTCTCATCTGCCTGTTACCCCAAAGATTTCACAGAAATAAAGTGAGAAGTATACTGTGATACATTCTGAGGAGAGAAAGGTCCGTTTTATGAAATATCACTGTAAACTTTCAGATTAAATCTTGACCTACTGCTGCTTTCCTCTATAAAGAAATGACAGCCTAAGGTAAGTAGTTCTTGAAGTATGTTTTTTCCATTTCTCTCTTCTATTTCCCATTACAATTCCCATTTTAACAGTTCTTCAAAATAAGCACAGCACGTCATCCCTTCATAGATTAGAAGAGACATGCTGCATCTTTACTGCTGTTATGCTTTACAAGTTCTAACTCTTATGTCCTTCACTATTCTCTTTCCCTAAATAAACAGAAATAAGAGCCCTAAAAACAGTTATCAGTGAGGAAGGTTACCAATATTATCAGTGAGATTTCATTGCACTGGTGATTTTTATGACTTGACTGCTACTCTCTAATTGGAAACTGCCATAGGAGATTTTGAATGTTTTCCAGCAACAAGAAATCTTTCACTGATTACAGCAATGTGTTTTTTAAGAGAGAATACCAAAAGCACCATTTAAAGAGAATTTTTAGTGGATCTGCATTTAAAAAATAGCTGGAATAATTCTAAGTTTTTTCCAAATGTTTCAAAAATATGAACAAAAATGAACGAAGTCCTCTAACATACATAATTTTTCTACAATTTATTTGTTACAAATGAGACAAATTAATAAGTAATTTATAAAATAGTGCATGACCTTTTAAGCAGAGTTCAAAGAAATTAAACTATATTATTAGCATTTGATAACCCAATACTACTACTTCTAAGGTACATTTTATGTCTTCAGTACTAAGTATTAAAAATAATAGGTTATATTTTGAGTATTTTAGTGTAATTAATACATAGTATAAATGTGAAAAAGACGATGGTAAACTGTCCATTTTAACTATATTACAGGTCCAGTAGAGAACAAACAAAATTTTGTACACATGTTTTGACATAAATATTGACATAAATAAAAATCAGGACTGTATTTCTACATAATGTAAATCACCACTTTTTTTTTTTTTTAATAAAGTTATCTTTACCATATGGCAAATTTTACGAGATGGGGTTTATAAATTTTGAAGACATAAAAAACTTCCTCAGTTTCTTTATTTTATTTTAATTATTAACTTTTCCATATTGAAATATCCTCATCATACCTTCCTTTAACCAGGAAATTATAAGGAAAGACAGGGAAAAATATAAGAACTGAAGAATTAAAGGAAAACAATGAGCACAAATCAGATAGCAAAGAGGCTCATGAGGACATGATTAGCAAAAAAAAGCCTATTGGCGGGAATAGAGGAACAGTAAGGAAGAAATGAGGGAAAGTGGGAAAGAAAGACACAAGTTTCAGAAAATTGAAGAGAAATAAAAATAGACAAAACCCTTTAAAATTACAATAACTTATGATGAAATTAAAAAGAAATACAAAGCATTTGTAAGTAAATATAGGTACTATGAAAAACTGATACAGAGGATAAAAATAGAGCACAAATAGAATAAGATATCAGTAGATCAGGAAGAAGCAAGATTTAAGAAAGGCAAGCTAGTGATATGGTAATGCTATGCAAAGGATACGATGACATCTTTCCGCGCTACAGGAGATCAAAAAGAACTAGTGGAGTCTTCACCCAGCATCTACAGGAGACTTTGGCATACACATTTAAAATTCACTTTCAAACCTAAAATGAGAGTTCTGAAATTGTAACCATGCAGATTTCTTGTGTGCTACAAGGAAAAAGACAAATTGAACATAAATTATGGTTTATGAAACATAATTACATGTTTTTAATTCAAACCTCACTTTCCCCTCCCTCTTCAATGGCATTTCTTATTATTCAGTCAGTATTACTTTTACCATAATCATCTTCACTTGTTCAAGGCTGTAACTTTTCCCCAGTATGTTTTACAGCCCTTTCTTGGGTAAAAATAAAAAATAAATCAAGAGTGGGAGTGGAAATAGTAACTTTTTAATGTTTTTCTTTCCTCTACCATGCAGCACACACTTGCAAGGCAAAGATCTACATTTTCTTCAGATGGCAAAAAATGAAAATTCACAAGTCCAGTGTTCCAAGATAGATCCAGAAGCACCAGGCAAGAGAGTATTCTCAGTGTAGGTGGTCTCACCCATCGAAACTGGGTTATGGTATATTCAGAATTGCAATAGTCTGTGTCATCTCAGAGTAACTGGTACTGCAATGGCTACCATTACACATTTTTAGGTTCTGGAGCCTTTTGGGACATACACTCTCATAAATTCTGCTTGGTTCAAATTATTTTATCTATACTATGACCAGAAACTTGGTTTTAAACAGCCAACGCCCCAGTAATGTCAGTATCTGATCTTCTACCCATGTCTTTTTTTGTCAGTATTATAACAGAATGAAGGAGGGGAGAAGCTTTATATAGTCTCACCAGGGAGACTGAGGTTAATATACCACAGCTTCTGTACACCCAGGACATTCACAAGAGGGTGATCAACCAAGACAGAAGGCACTAGAGCATACATGCAAGACAGTAACAGGGTAAATAGTAGATTGGGGACCAAAATGTGCTCAGAATTCAAAGATGCATTGCAAATATATCCAGTGCACAAAATTCAACTCTAGTTCTGGATGGGACTACATGAGACATTTTAGTTTTGAGCTAGAAGTTTAGTAGTTTCATTTTTCTCCTTAAAAGAAACTGAATAACAGTCAATAGAAGCCAAAAACCATGCCCAAAATCTATCCCAAAACCTCTGAAAAACCCCGAAAAAACAAACCAAACAGAAAACCATACACAAATCCATGCAATCACTGTGACTAATTTTTACTGTCTGTGGAAAAGCAGTAGGATTTTTTCAAATGTTTTTTCTACCATTAGATCTGAATTCTATTGTTTTTTGTAGAAATGTTGTGTGCTAAATGTTAGAATGATAGAAATGTGCTGTTTGCTGATTTTACCAACAAGCTTGACAATAAATACCAGCAGTGTAGGTTATGTGTTCAGACACCTGTCCACCCTCACCTGGGATAGACTGCTAATTTGTTTATTGTAGGTCATCAAACCACCTTCAGGCAGCAACAGATTTTTGTTTGCAGTTGAGTTTAGTCTGTGTAGATAGGAGAGGGAAGGGAGAATACTTTTATGGTAAAAATGTATTACTGACATCACTAATCAAAGACAGAAGATACAAACATTGTTGTTTTAGGGCTCTTGCCTGTCAGTTTCATGAGACTGAATTACTTATCTTCGTTTATATGACCTAGATTATATTTTACATTTCAACACTAACCCAATTTTTTGCATTTCAGCTACCATAATAAGAGTGTTTCCAGCTGGGCTCTGTCAGCCTCTGTTCCACCATAAATCATATCTGCCTTCTCATTCAAAGGTGCTAACTGATGAGGCAGAAATAACACAATCTCAGCTGGCTTTGTGGCCTACTTACAGCACAGCTACAGCAGGAATGCAGATTGCCTCTCTGATCTTTTGGATAAAGCCATTAAAAAAGTTATATCCCTTTCAACTTACTGTTTTGGAACTCCTCCAACTCCTGTGACTATTCTTTTCACTGAGTACAGAAAAAATGCTTACGCTGCAAATGGTCAACAAGGTTTTAGCAATACTGGAAATTGGTCCATTGCCTTAGCCATGAAGGACTAGTATACAAGTTAAAAAGAATGCACTTTTCAAATGAACTGCTTGTTATTTAGGTTAATATTGAAAAACAAAACAGCAGTTATGTGGTTAAACCTAATGTCTCAATATTATGCTTTAAAATTAAACACCAGGATTTAGGTTTTAGGTTTTAACTATAAAAGATTCAAATGAAACCTGAAGAGGTGAAAACATAAAATCACTGCATACTTGTCTGCTGTAGGACTGATCAGTACAGTACCTGTGCTCCTGTGTTTTATAATTGTCTCTCTCTGGTAATGAAGAAGGTAAAGTAAAAGCATGGAAGTTTCTTCCTACTTCTAAGCTTCAAGTTTGTATACATTTTGCCTTTAGTCTCTTTCATTTTGAACTAATAAATGTTTTTACATTTCCTACAATCCTTAATGTCTTTCTTAGTCTATTTTTAGAGAGAAGGTATGTAAAGGGATTTCTTTTTGTTTGTTTTTTTTTTGTTTGTGTAGAGAAAAAGGTATTTTTAATGTAAAATGAAGGATTGGTTAGATGTAAAGATGCACATGAGTACAAACAGTTATAGTCAGACATATTTATAAAATGCA